>NW_027397077.1:29360556-29598018 GCF_003265705.2 Callorhinus ursinus | reverse complement strand
AGAAAGAAAGAAAGAGAAAGAAAGAAAGAAAAAGAAAGAAAGAATCATATATGCTGTTCTACCAAAAAGAAAAAAATATTCAGACATTGTTTAGCTGATAAAATCCACACTGCTAGGAAATGTTAAAAATTAGTTTTATTGGCCAGGTCTGGTCTCACTCAGTTGCAAGTGACAGAAACTCATCTCATAGTGCATAAAGTAAAAACAACAACAAATTTATTGATTCACATAAATGAAAAGTTCATGGGTGGGTATGGCTTCAGACAATTATCTCTGCCAGCAACCCCAGGCTTACATACTTTCTCACTTCTCTTTCTAATTAAAGCCCCAGAATTAAATCTCATCGGCCAAAAAGGGGTCATGTGCCCCTATTTAAATCAATCCTTTGGTCAAAAAAGGTAGAATGCCTATTCTTTGAACCAAAGATGAGGGCAGCTTTACTCTTAGTCACCTAGAAGCCACAAGAAAAATCCAGGTAAGATTACCATATAGCTGGCAAGCAAAAAACAGTAATCATCTACCAAGAAAGATATTAACAATACTGGCATAATAATGGTATGTGAGTAGTTTGTCCATCTTACGAAAGATAGTATAATTACACAGGCCTACCTTGGAAATACACATAACGTGACAGACACAGAATAAGCAAATGCTAATGGAAAAATGGTGCCAATAAACTTGTTTGATGCAGGGTTGCCATAAACTTTCAACATGTAAAAAGTACAAAAAAGTAAAGCAAAATAAAATGAGGTAACCTGTAGTTGTAAATTATTGAGCATTCCTTATATGCTCAGAATTGTGCTAAATGCTTTACACACATTACCTACTTTATTTTACACACAGGTGAAGAAATAGAGGCTCAAAGAACTTACATCACTTGCACGGAATCCCAAAAGCTAGTAGGAGGCAGAGCTAAGATACAATACGGATTTATCTCATTTCCCAGTATATGATCATAAGACTCTTAATTAGATACTACTTCCATAAGATCTAACTTGGTATCTTATTTTCAGAGACTAAAAGAAAATGGAAGCCTTAAAGTAAAATAACTTCTACAATGTGGCTTCAAAAAACAAAGGTCTTTCACAAGAACAAGAGTACAATGGAATATGGTTTAATAATGTACAGAATGGATCCATGACATAACCAGTAATACACTGTTTTAAATAATTCAGTTACCTTACTTCCAAAGTACCATGAGGATCAAAAAACAATCTTCAGAAAATATATGCATATGTATGTGTGTATATATGCATGTGTGTATACACATACACATAATCAGAATTCAATGTTTGCAAAAGAGTTATTAATAATCAGAACATGTAAACCTCTGAGAACCATCCACAACTCTTACTAGTTACATCAGAATTACTAATTATATCAGTTACTAGTGATATCTGAATTATTTCAAGTCATGCAGCTAAGGATACTGGGACACCACTAATGAGTCATTTGAAAGTTGGCTGTTCATATACCTATAACCATCAAATTTGGCAGCTAGTCATTGAGTTACCACAATGGCATGACTCTGAGCTAAACAATTTTCTATATTAGGGGTTGACAAATGGTGGCCTGGGTCAAACCCAGCCTGCTGCCTGTTTTTGCAAATAAAATTTTATTGGAACATAGTCATGCATACTGATTTACTTATTGCCTATGACTACATCTGCACTACAGTGGTAGAGTTAAACAGCTGCTACAGGGAACTTCCACCCTCAGGGGTCAAAAATACTTACTACACCATCCTTTACAGGGAAAGTTTGCCAATCCTGTTCTAGAATTGCATACATATTGCAAGGAGGACTTGAATTATTATTTTTTTAAAGATTTCATTTATTTACTTGACAGCGCGAGAGAGAGAGCACAAGCAGGGGGAGCGGCAGGCACAGGGAGAGGGAGAAACAGGCTCCCGCTGAGCAGGGAGCCCGATGTGGGGCTCGATCCCAGGACCCTGGGATCATGACCTGAGCTGAAGGCAGAGGCTCAATCGACTGAGCCACCCAGGGGCCCCAAGGACTTGAATCTTAAAGGGAAACTCCAAAAACCCTAATTTTTTCCCTCCTCTTTTGTAAATCATAAGTAAGGAAGCTAATATTTTATGAAGACAGACTGAATTTCTAAGGCTATAAAAAGAACATCATATCACACCTCAAACCAACCTTTGGGAAAATGAGGTAATGAACTGCTTACCAGGACAGCTGCTCCAGAACAACTGAGAGTTCACGTGGATGCCTGGAGAGTCCCCTCCTTCTTTAACTCCTTCAAATTCTGTTTCTATTCAGCCTTTAAAAAAGGAGTTAATGAGCTGGACTCTTTCCATGTGTCCTCTTTGGGACAGCTGTAATTTGGAAGCTATGACATGAACTTTCTTTTCTAAAAGTTTCCTTAAAACCTTTTAAACTGTAAAGCCTTCCGTAATGGTTTCCCTTTCATTGGTTTCTACAAACGATGTCTTGTTTCTGTCCCACTAAATCATGATGACCCTGTAGTCATATATAAATGAGACACGTTCAACCCTTAACAGGCATTCAAAGCACCATGTGACTACTGAGAGACTTTGCTTACCCACATGTCCTTTGAAAGATTAGGCACTTGGCCTTTATTGGTCTGTACTTGGAATTACTGTATTTCATCTGTTTTTCTTAAGCAGCTTGGGCTATGGATGACCCACTTTCAGTAAAGAAGGTATTTACGTAACATTAGAGTATATTGTATTTTCCCTGGTTCTGAATTAAACTCTAGAGCTAATGCCTTCATTTTCTACACACAGACTGATTACTCTAATCTTATCTGATTGGATGGAAAGAGGATATTTTGGATGTGAAATTCTTGTCTTCATCCTTTATCTTCAACTCTAGACTGCACAGGGAATCCCTGATCAAATTTCCAGCAGTTACATGCCAACGACATATTAGGCATTAGGGTATACCACTGAGAAATACCTCTAATGGTCTGCCAGTTGCTGGATACATTTTGCTTGTGTTATTTAAATAAACTAGCCATGTTTCATTGTGCACCATAATGTTTCACTGTTGGCCTCACAAGCCTTAGATTTTTCAGATTTTCAACAAATTCAAGAGTAAAGATAGGAATGTGAACATATATATATAAGAAGTATTCACCCCAAGCCAGAACAGACTATATCCCCCTCAGAGGAAGAACACATTTTTGGTTATAAAGAGACCATATGGCTACCAGAAAAGCAAAACAAACAACAACCCTTAGAATATTTTAAAATCAGCACAGGAAAGCTGTTGACAAGGGAAACAGGATTGCAACGTGGGTGAGAGAATCAGAACTCGGGAGTTAAGATCTTCCTAAGAACAACTCATTCATTGCTGCATGCTGTTCCACTTACAGGGAGAAGTTGTCTCCCCTCCCTACCCCAAAGTCCATATCCTCCCAAAGAGCGTTTGCATCAGCCCTCATGTCTGTAAATTCCCCTTCTGGAATGCCAATTCTATGTGCTGAAACTACTAAAATGCAAATAGAAATGCTTCCACTAACTCTATCGTTACATACATTTTGGTACGACTGCCTTAAGGCTTGTTGAAAATGCACTGAACGTGTTCCATCTATGCTTATTCGCTATCAGACAATCATCCAAGGAGAAGACAATGTCACCATGAGGTGGGGATCTGTTCCAGCAGTCAGCATGTGACTAACAAACCAGTTGGGAGTCCAGAACCCCAGGTCTTTTTCTCTACAACTCTTAGAAAAGATGCATTCTCTTTCCACTGAGAATGCCTAGCTGCTCACAGGTAAGCCTGGAGGTATAAGCATACTTGCTCCAGAAAGGCAGACCCTGTTGGACACAGAAGTCAGCACAGAGAACAGAGTTAGGAGACTGGAAAGATGACTCCCAAATGGCATCATTTGAGTCCAAGAGTGAAATGCTCCCTAAGGAAAGAGCTTCTGTTACTTCAATTAACTAATAAGTTCACTTTTTGTTTAAGCCACTTAGAGATGCTACTTATAGGATAGTAACAAGAGCTATTTTTTAAATCATCAAAAAATAATAAACTCTTAGAATGATATGTTTATTAGATACCAGAATTTTGAAGATATGTGTTATTTGATAGAAAAATGTTGATATATGAGGAGGGAGGAGGAAGAATCTGGATCCATAGGAATCTGGAACCCACAGGCCTGAATGGAATGCAGAAAGACCAGGCACGCTGAAAGGAGAGCAGGGTGGGCTGGGATAGGAGGGGCATTTCAAAAGGGAAGTGAACGGACAAACGAGGAAGACCTGTTTTTATGTACTTGACCAATATCGTTGGGGTTAGGAATGATTTAGCAAAACGGGAGATCCAGTTTTATGTAGGACAGAAGCTAAAATACTCCAGCAAAACTATATCTCCACTCATGTTATCTCTGTCATGAGCCAGAGTGTCTTATACTCTAATATTTATTTCATATTTTTGACTTATTAACAAATACCTCTATCACTTATCGAACTTCCTGATCACTTTCTGATCCAAGATCAGAAGTTTCCAACCACTACACTGAGCCATTCATAGCCTTTCTCTCTAAGGATGAACAGGTGGGTCCCGAAGCGGCTAAACCCTTGAACAAATCATTGCCAACTATGAAAAGCCATGAACAGCAACAGTGAGAATCAAAACAGTCATGTGTGTTTTGTTCAAGTCATTTCCACCTCCCTAAGACTGGTTCCTCATCTGCAAAAGGGAATAGAATATAGAGATAATATACTATAGAGATTCATAGTAGAAAATTACACTCAATGTAAAATAATACAGGAAAACTGTCTATGTAGTGCCATAGTATAGAAGGTACTAAATAAATTATAGCTGCTATATTTTCTATAAACAAATATTACATTTGTTTGCCGATTACATTCGCATTTGTCTGCAAATGCACATGTTTAAGACTGAAGTTATTTTCCCCAAACAGAATGTATACATGAAAGTATCTATAAAAGGAAAAGACTTGATTTTTCAGAATGCTTTATTGTTGGCATTGTTGAAATCCTGGAATTACAGAAGAAAAATGCATGGAATCATATCTAATTATCCCATCCTTTTAATCAGGTAATTTATTTATTACAAAGGAATATTCACACTGGAATTACTGGATGGCACAGAATAAAATTGGATTTGAACAATAATTTGAGACTATTAGTGTTTTTTATGAGTAAATAATATGCATAAATGGGGCGCCTGGGTGGCTCAGTCATTAAGCATCTCTGCCTTCAGCTCAGGTCATGATCCCAGGGTCCTGGGATCGAGTCCCACATTGGGCACCCTGCTCAGAGGGAAGCCTGCTTCTCCCTCTCCCTCTCCCACTCCCCCCGCTTGTGTTCCCTCTCTCACTGTCTCTCTCTCTGTCAAATAAATAAATAAAATATTTAAAAAAATAATATGCATAAATAAAAGAGAATAATCTCCTTAAATTATTACTTCTTTTACAGTCTATGTCCGAGTTTCAAAAATATATACATATATTAATCATGCTACTTCACAGTGCAATCATTAAAGGTCAGCATACTTTTATAAAAGCTAAAAGGGTCTAACAGACTTGCAAAAAGTATTAGCCTCATCAGAAAGCTAGCATTTAGGAGTCAGTGGAAAACCTAAAAAGTTGTGAAAGCAAAGAAAGAAAAAAGTGCCTATGCATAAAATATTCAGCAAGATAATAAGGTAATACAACCTGGTGATCTGTAAAAAGTGTATTTCAGAGTGCATATGGAAGAGAAGAACAAAAAATATTTCAATGGGTTTAAGATTTGTGACTTTATTCTGGGATGAATACAGTAAAAATGAAGAAAAAAACTGAACAAAGATATAAAAGAGATATTATGTTTTTCTGATAACTGAAATGGAGACTAAATATAAAATCTTTGCTTTTTGTTGATGCTTCCTCTTCCTCTGTACTCCAAACCCACCCTACAGCCTAGCTTCTCCCTTCTCTTTTATAATGCACTTTCTGAAATTGAAATGAAACATGCAAACAGAAAAAGGCACAGAAAAATTTACAATTATTTTTGACACGTATATAACTGGACTCGCATGGTATATATTCTTTCTCTATTTTTATTTATTTATTTATTTTTTATTCTAAGTAGGCTCCATGCCCAGCATGGAGCTCTTTTCAGGTTTCTTTTACAAAATATTATGGTTATGAGATTTTTCTCCCCTATTGTTACACTTAGTGGTAGTTCTCTTTTTCCTTTCCTTTTTTTTTTTTTTAAAAGAAGTCATAAACAGCATTTATTATTATGTTGGTATATCATACTGGTCTCATTGCTGTTCCTTCACAGTTATGCGGTTTTCTGTCTCCCCTCCCACCTCCCACAGTCTGGCATCCTCGAACCATTACCTCACAGCAGCACTATGCTTCTTCCCCATCTCTAAGACCATTCACAGGGTCAAAGTTCTGGTCCACAAACCCTTCCCTCTAGGAAGTTCAATGCTTGTGAAAGAATTTGTAGTAAACCAGGCCCCCTAGGATGGCCAGCTCCAGTAAGATGACAATGGAAAGTAGCAGCTTATTGGTTGTCACTTTTCTGGACATTGAATGCAGAATCTTTCGACTTTTGCTCAAGTTTTCACTTGTGTTTACCAGCCTACTCTTAGTACGCTCCAACTGGTCACGTTGTTCCCCCAGCTCTTCTATGATTTCTGAACCAATCTGGTCAGTCTCTGTGGCAATCCGATGAGAACGCTCAATACTCTGGGTGGCCCGGTTCAGACTGTCCGTGCCTTGCAGAAGCAATGCCCTTTGAGACTGTAGCCGGTTCATATGCTCATTCTCTACAGCATATGAGCCATATTTCATGTCTCCTCGGCCCCCAGGTGTGGCTGTCAAAGGTGTGCTTCTCACTTCCCGATGGAGTTTGGCAAGGTCCTTCCGGTATGTCCGAAGCTTAGACATCATAGGATTACGGAAAGATAGAGGTGCATAACGTAGTTCCTCTTCCATCTCTGCCAGCGTTTCATTTGCTTCCTGTTGCTTTTCATCAAAATCTCTGATCAGCTTCTTCTTCTCTTCTGTCCCTGCCGTCCCCAGGAGCCACTCCGGCACCCCTCGCAGGTCTTCATGGAGGCCGCGGAAGATCTCGTGAAGTTTCTCGAAATGCTCTGAGGAGGCGGCAGAGGTGGCCATGGCGCAAGCCGCGCTCCAGCAGCGGCCACCGAGATCTGGGGCACTGGGGCCGCTCCTATCCCGGCGGTCAGCCGCCCAACCCCGCAAACATCACGGCGACCGCCGCCAACACTGCCCGGGACGAGCTTCCTTTTTTTTTTTTTTTTTTAAAGATTTTTATTTATTTGACAGAGAGCACAAGCAGAGGGAGAGAGAGGGAGAAGCAGGCTCCCTGCTGAGCAAGGAGCCTGATGTGGGATGGGCCGAAGGCAGCCACTTAACCGACTGAGCCAGCCAGGTGTCCCTTAGTGGTAGTTTTCATTGCTGTATATTTATATACCACACAAGTTTTGCTATTAAAATAATACTGTTATAAACAACCTGGAACAGCCTTTCCTACTCTCTCCTTTTCTTTTTTTTTTTTGAATATACCCAGGAGTGGAATTTCTGGGTAGAAGTTTTGTGGATCTGGGACACCTGGGTGGGTCAGTTGTTAAGCATCTGCCTTTGGCTCACTCAGGTCCTGATCCCACGGTTCTGGGATTGAGTCCCACATGGGGTTCCTTGCTCAGCAGGGAGCCTGCTCCTCCCTATGCCTGCCGCTCCCCCTGTTTGTGCTCTCTCTCTCTCCCTGACAAATACATAAAGTCTTAAAAAAAAAAAAAGTTTTGTGGATCTTTACCTTTAGGTTTCCAAACTGGTTGTGCCAATTTACCCTATAATATGCACTGCTCAGATGTTCCCATGGGTCCACAACCCCATCAGTATTTAGGATTACCATGTTTGTTTGTTTACTTTAATTTTAGTCATTTTTGTATGTAATGACATCTCATTAGGTTCCTTTTTTATTGAATTATAACATACATGCAATAAAATACACAGATAGTAAGCGTTCAGTTTGATGGGTTTTGACAAATCTATCACCCCAAAATTATTCTCTTGCCTTTTCTATTCAATTCCACACTCCCCCCTAAACTATTACTGTCCTAATTTCTATCACTATCATCCTCTTCTTGGACTTAAAATAAATAAAATCCTACAGCATATAATTATTTATATATGGCTTCTTTTGTTCAAAATTGTGTTTTTTTTAAAGATTTTATTTTATTTGCTTATTTATTTATTTATTTATTTAGAAAGACAGAGAGCACAAGCAGGAGGAGGGGCAGAGGGAGAGGGAGAGAGAGAATCTCAAGCAGACTCCCTGCTGAGTGCAGAGCTGGATGCTGGGCTCAAACTCTTGACCCTGAGATCATGACCTTAGCCGAAATCAAGATTCAGGTGCTTAACTGACTGAACCACCCAACTGTCCCCAAAATTGTGTGTTTAATACTGTGTTTATAAGATTCATCATGACATGGCATGTATCAGTATTGTTCATTTTCTTTTTACTGTCAAGAAGTATTCCACTGTATGAGTATACCACAAGTTGTTTACTCCATTCTCCTGTTGATGAGCACCTGAGTTGTCTCAAATCAGAGGATATTTTGATGACGCTGTGAAAAACATTTTTATAAATCTTTTTGTGGACATATGTTTTTATTTATCCTGTGTAAATACTTAAAATGGAGTTCCTGGGTTGTGGGATAAAATGTATGTTTAACTTTATAAGAAACTGCAAAACAGTGATTCAAAGTATTTGTACAATTTTACAATCCCACCAGCATTTATGAAAGTTACAGTTGCTCCACAACCTTGCCAGCAATTATCATTGTCACTCTTAACCGTTTTCCATTCTAGTGGGTGTAAAATTGAATATAATTGTGCTTTTCTTAATTTATTTTATTGTATGACAGTTGATATATCATTGTGGTTTTCATTAATAGTTCTCTGATGATTAGTATAGAGCTTTTTGTTTTTACATATTTGTGCTTATTGGTTATTCTTTTGTAAAAACGTTTATTATTTATTTAATAGATCACCATCTTTGTCCCCCTCCCTCCCTACAATTGGGATTTCATCTTATTTCCATGCTGAGTAATAAAACAATGGCAAAACTAATCAGAATAAGATACTTGAAAAAGGGAAGCTAAAACAGTGCATTTTAACAGGCAAAATATAAATATATGCATTCTAGAATGCACAATGGTTTAGTTACTAAAAACTTCAAATGGGATCTTGAAGGGTGTAGGCAAATCCAGGGTGCGGCAGAGATGAGCTAAGATGCTGTGCAACTGTTGAAGGGCTCTTGGCGCTGCAGCCCCTGGCCACTACCCGAATCCTGACATGGGGGAAGATTTTAGCTAAGCCCATGTAGAGTGCTAAGCTGACTTAGGGGCTGTGCACAGGAACCAAAAGGCAGAAAAATACTCAACATTTCTGAGAGCATCCATCCCAGGAAGTACTTTACTTTCCAGGAGCTCTAAACTGATATAACTCCCAGGGCTCCTATGGCTGACGGTATCCTTTGTGTTCCATTTGGCACAGCAAGTGACAGTGGCTCCACCACCCATGATGGTGATGCAGCCCCTGAAAGTGGCTTTCACCACCTCATCAATGAGGGCTTTGGTTCCTTGGGCATAAGCTTCCCAATCAAATACATCTACAGGTCCATTCTACATAAGCTGCTTAGTCCAAGCAACTGCCTTATGTACTTCTTGCTCCCCTCTGGACCATAGTCCAAGCCCATCCAGCCTGCAGGGATGCCCGAGGGCACAGTGGCCTGGCAAATTTTGGCATTCTCATCAAACTTCTCAGCAGTGACAAAATCAACAGGTACAGTAATCTTCACACCATTCTTCATTGACAATCTTGGCACTGTCTTCATCATGCAGAGAAGCGCCAATCTCCATGTTGTTGAGCACCTTAAGGAAAGTAAAAGCCACTCCACCACCAATGATCATCTCATTGACTTTGTCCAGCACATAATCAATCAGCTGGATCTTGTGTGTAACTTTAGCTCTGCCCAGGATGGCCAGGAAGGGTTGCTCTGAGCTCTCCAAGGCCTTGGCAAAGTAGTTCATCTCCTTTACCAAGAAACCTGCAGCTTTCTGTGGCAGACTGACTCCCACCATGGAGCTGTGGGCTTGGTGAGCAGTGCCCAAAGCATCACTGCCATCGACATCCTCTAACTTGGAAAGTGAAGCTTGGAAGGCTTCTATTTTGGCTGGCTCAGATTGAACCCTCTTCTCAGGAGTATCTCTTTCCTACCCTTCTTCCTCCCCACGAAAGCAAAGGTTCTTCAAGAATGAAACATCCTTGATCAGCAGAGATTTGAGTTCTACAGCAACTGGCTCCAAAGAGATCTTGTCAGGCAAGGGGACACCATCAGGCCAACCCACATGGCTTGTAAGAACAACTGACTTGGCTCCATTGTTCAAGCAGATCTGATGCTTGGGATGGCAGCCTTGATTCTCTGGTTGTTTGTTATCTGGTTGTTCTCATAGGACCACTGAAGTCCACTCTCATGATGACCTGTTTCCCTTTCATGTCCAGTTTGTCCAGAGGCAGTTTGTTAGAAAGCAACATCTTGGCAATACAGCAGTGGTGAGGCTGAGATCTTAAACAAAAGCATTATTAGTCATATCTCCTTTTGCAAAGTACCTTTTCAAAAAAAATGTGCCCCCCCCTTTTTTAAGATTTTATTTGTTTATTTGCTAGAGAGAGAGAGTGACAGTACAAGCAGGGGGAGTGGCAGGCAGAGGGAGAAGCAGGATCCCCACCGAGCAAGGAGCCCCATGTGGAACTCGATACCAGCACCCTGGGATCATGACCTGAGCCGAAGGCAGATGCTTAACCAACTGAGCCACCCAGGCGTCCCAAAATTTGCCCTTTTTATTGGGTTATTTGTCTTTATAAGATTGATTTGTGGAGTCCTTTCTATATTCTAGATAAAATTCCTTTGTCAAATTTACACATTTTGTAAATATTTTGTGTAGTCTGTGGCTTTCTTATTCATTTTCTTAATGATTTCTTTTGATAGACATTTTCTTTTTAATATTGATTAAGTGAAAATTATCAATTTTTATAATGACTGGTGCTTTTTATGTTTCGCTCTGCCTACTCAAGGTGATAAAAACAATTTCCTATGTTTTCCTCTAGAAGATTTAGGGTGATAGATTTTATATTTAGGCCTTTGATACATCTTGAAGTAATTTAACTTTGGTGTATGGAATGACATAGAATTGATCCAGCACTATTTGTTTAAAAAGACTTCATTTCTTCTGAATGGATTTAATTTAGCACCTTGGCTGAAAATAAGTTGACTCTCTAGAAATTTACATCTGTATCTATATCTAAATCTAGACTCTGTATTTGGTTCTACTGACATATTTGTTATTCCTTATACCAATACTACTGTCTTAATTAATGTAGCTTTATAAAGGTTCTTAAAAGAAGGAATGTATATTTTTTCCATTTTGTTCATTGTACAAATCCCCTTGTAATTCCATTTGAATTTTAGAACAGTTCATAAATTTCCTCAAAATATCCTTCTGGGATTTTGACTGGAATTGAACTGAATCTGTAGACCTCTGGTTGCTTTTAAGATTTACTATTTAACTTTTGTTTTCAATAATTTATGACATACCACAGTGTGTGTGTGTGTGTGTATATATATACATATATATATATACATATATATATGTATATGTATGTATATGTATTTTTTGTATCTATACTGCCTGGGTTTTACAGAACTTCTTCAATTTGGCCTTGAATTCACGAATTAGTTTTTAAAAATTCTCAGTCACAATCTTCACAACTATTGCTTTTGCCTAAGTAACTCTCTTCCAATTCTAAGACTTCAATTACATATTTTTTAGATGTTGATGCTATATCCTAATTTTCTGTTATGTTCTCAGGTTCTCCATATTTCTGGAGTTCCTTGCTTCAGTTTGGACATTTTCTTTTGACCTATCTTCTAACTCACTTACTCCTTCTTCAGCTACATCTAATCTGATAATTAAACTCAACCACTCAGCTTAATAAGATCTCAGCTACTGAAATCTTAACTTCAATTATTTTAAGTTCTAGAATTTCCCAATTTCAAAT
This sequence comes from Callorhinus ursinus, assembly GCF_003265705.2. Lineage (NCBI taxonomy): Eukaryota > Metazoa > Chordata > Mammalia > Carnivora > Otariidae > Callorhinus > Callorhinus ursinus. Next base: position 29,585,919 of record NW_027397077.1, on the reverse strand, counting down.
TTTCCTTTTCTCTGCTAAAATTTTCCATCTTGTCACTTAATTTCTGATTATATTAATTTAAAAGTTATGTACTATAACTCTAATATGTGGTTATTCTCTTGATAAATCTCAGTTGCTTGCTTTTTCTCTTGTGTGTTGGCCAACTCTTAACTTTTTGTGCTGATTACTGTGTATTGCTTAACAACATTATGTATCAATCAATTGAAGCTTTAGCTAATGCCACCTTTTTCCAGACAGGGATTATTTCTGTTATTGCTGAGCATCACCATAATCCAGTCAGGAATTGAGGTGATTTTAAACTGGGCATCAGTTATGAGAACTGGTCTAGTTCCCATGCATGTAGAATATAATAACTTTAGATGTCAACTGAAAACTCAAGTATTTATAAGAACCATTAACTCCACCTTTTTCCTAGCTACATGAAAGTGTCAGTGTTTTGCTCAGTATCTTATCCTGTCACCAATGCTTTAGCACTTATCATTATTTTTAATGGGAAAAGTAGCTCCAGACACTAAAATAATCTTTGTTGGTGTTCCTCATTTCCTGGTTCTTGGTTCTTTCGGTTCTGCATTGGTAGTTTTTTTCCATTGGTAGTTTTTTTTGTGTGTCTTAAAATAGATATTTAAAAACATATTTTCCTAGCTTATTTAGTTGTTCTCAGCAAAAAGGCTGTTCTTAAGTGTCCTAGTTAGTCATTGCTAGAAAAAGAATTTCTTTATCATCTCTCTTTAAAAGTAGACTTTTTACAAGTTACTGAACCAGGTTTAAAAATATATATTAAAATATCATTCTCTTTGATAAATTTAGAAGAGGCAAGTTTTTCTTTATTTAGATTCAGTTAATTTACATCTGGAATCTTTAGTTGGGATATGTCAATTTTTAATTGGTAATTTTGGACATTGCTTGATGATAAGGAACATGTGACTCATAAGTGTAATTTATTGAGAATAAAAGAGGATGCTATGATTAAATGATGCTTGGGTTTACCCCTGAAATGTATATGCACAAAGTATACCCAAACCAGCCTATCAAAGGCCGAAAAAACTGAACTGAAATTTAAACCACTACAGATCTTAGAGGTTGAACATAACTGGACTGATTCCCTCCTAAGACAAAACCATTCACATCCTCAAGAGGACTGTAATAGTGAACAGAATCTATAGGACATAACATCAACAGTGACCAGCATAAAACCCAAAATTAATTGACATGGGAAGACCTTAGAAATTTGACTTCCTTCCTTCCTTCCCTTCCTCCCTTCCTTCCTTCCTTCTTTCCTTCCTTCCCTCCCTCCCTCCCTCCTCTTCCTTCCTTCCTTTCAGAGAAAGAGCATTAGTGTGTGTGAGCAGGGGGGAGAGTGGGCAAGGAGGGGCAGAGAGAAAGGGAGAGAGAATCTTAAGCAGGTTCCATGCCCAGTGTGGAGCCTGATGCAGGGCTTGATCTCACAACCTTGAGATCATGTCCTGAGCCGAAATCAAGAGCTTTGACTCAGGACAACTCAGAACAACTGAGCTATCCAGGCACCCCAAAATGTGACCCATTTTTAAGAAAAAAGACAGCAGATACAAAGCCCAAGATGACCCAGAATTTCAGATTATCATGACAAAGACTTAACAATAACTATTGTGGGATGCCTGGGTGGCTCAGTTGGTTAAACATCTGCCTCCAGCTCGGGTCATGATCACAGGGGCCTGGGATCAAGTCCCACATCAGGCTCCCTGCTCAGGAGAGAGCCTGCTTCTCCCTCTGCCTGTTGCTCCCCCTGCTTGTGCTCAATCTCTCTCTCTCTGACAAATAATTTTTTTAAAAAAGTAACTATTGTAATTACTATTATGTGTTATAATTTCATAAAAATACATATGGAATAAATACAGAGACAGAAAATATCAGCATAGAAATAAAAATATAAAAAATAACTAAATGAAGTTTTAAAACAGAAAAGTACAATGTCCTAAATAAAAGGTTCAGTAGATGGGCTCAGTAACAGAATATATGTAACAGAGGAAGGTGTCTGCAAACTCAAAGATAGATTAATAAAAATTATTCAAACTCAAGAAAACAGAAAGAAAAAAGATTGATTCAAAAATTAAACAAGACTTAGGCACAAACAAAACAACAGTAAAATATCTAAAGTAAGTGGTGTTGGATTTCCAGGAAGGAGAAGATAAAAAGATTAGGGCACAAATGGATTAAAAAAAAAACAACATTTGAAAATATCCTAAATTTGATGGGAAACATAAATTATAGAATCTAGAAGCTCAGTAAATTCTAAGAAAATCATGCATAGGTACATAATAATCAAACTGCAAAATCCAAAGATATTTCAAACAAAATTAAACACATTACAGGGAAAGGGATAACAATTTGAATACTATGGATTTTTCATCAAAATTTACCAAGAAGGGTCAGCATAATGACATTGGTAAAGTACTGACATGAAAAACAAAAACAGAATAACTTCCAACCTGGATTATATATCCAACAAAAATCCTTCAAGAATAAAAGATAAATAAGAAAATCAAAGAATCAATCTCAAATCAAAGAACAATGAAGACAATTTATTATTAGCCAATCTAACCTACAAGAAAAAAATTAAGAAAATTCTTCAGGATGAAGGAAACTGATACTGGAGGGAAAACTGAATCTTTAGGAATGAATGAAGAGTTTGGGAAAATTATAACAAAATGCATTAAAAAAATCCAACTGACTGATTTTATGGCTAGATGCAAATATCAAAGCCTTAAATTAGATGTTTGTCCCTGATTATTGAGATAGGTCAAATGTGATGTGCCACCCAGATGCTTCCTATTAGAACAAAAATACTCATTTCTCCAGTTGCCAGGATTTGGCTACTGACGGCTCACAGGGGAGACCTGTTCAAGAAATGCCCTCATTCATGGGGAGATGCTTCATCCACTTTGTGCCTCTTTCCCAGAAGCCACCCACATTCAATGACCAGTCTATATTGGGGTGTAAAAGCCCATCTGCCTTTTATCAGTTTGGGACAACCCTGAAAGGTCATTGTACTCCCTCAACTCTCCATAAAATCAGCTGACAGCCTTCGTTCTAACCACACCACAGTACAAACTTTTCCTTCTATATGATCTTGTTTCATCACTCCCTTGTACATGTGGTTCCAAAGGGCCCTCCCCAACAAACTTCGTTCATGCAAACCCCTGTTTCCAGTCTGTTTCTTGGGTAACCCGACCTAAAAGAGTTTAACATATACAGAACCCTTATAAAGCTGAATTCTTTAAAATACTGTGAAAGAGGAGGGGGCAAAGAAAGAACAAACATCACAGTAATTTTCACTTGAAGATAATTATTTAGATTGTTTTTCTCAGTATGATTAGCTAAATAAAACACATTCACGGAACCCTGCTGAAAGGGAAACGATAGTGTTAAGACTTGCTTTCTATCTAAACTCGATCAACTCTAAGATCTTGCATGGGTTCAATCTACCACCAGTCTGCAATGCCAAAGATAAAATAAATAGAACATGATTAGAAAATGGGAAAAAATGAGAAAATGCTCTCTTAAGCCATAAAGTGTGTAGAGAAATAGATGCTGAGTTATCATAAGGAGTCACAGCTATTCACTGGCATTCAGAGCAAACAGACCAAATCTTCTTTTAGAGGCAATGACAGATTCATGCTGAAAAAAAGAAATCTCAAATTCTTTCCTTAGGTCAAGCACATTAAAAAAAAAATCACATAAACACTCTCAATCACTCTAAAACATTGAGGATTAAAGGTGTTTTGGTTGAGCTTTTTGCTTATCCTATTTCTACTGTTTGAAAAAATTCCAGTCATTTTTTTAAAAAAGATTTTATTTATTTGGGAGAGAGCACAAAAGCGGGGGGGGGGGGGGGGGAGAGGGACAAGCAGAATCCCCACTGAGCAGGGATTCCAACATGGGACTCAATCCCAGGACCCTGAAATCATGACCTGAATCGAACGCAGATGCTTAACTGACTGAGCCACCCCGGCTCCCCATTTCCAGTCATTCTTAATAATCCCTTTCATTATGGAGCTAGGGTTCAGAGTACACTATTGTATATAGTATCTCATTTACATTTTTGTTATTACCCACACAGTATTTATTGTAGATTTATTGAAAAATACAGTGGTGCCCGGGTAGCTCAGTCAGTTAAGCGTCCAACTCTTGATTTCAGCTCAGGTCGTGATCTCAGAGTGGTGAGACTGAACCCCGGGTCAGGCTCCACATTGGGCACGGAATCTGCTTAAGATTCTCTCTCTCCTTCAGCCCCTCTCCATCCACCCCCATCTCTCTCTCTTAAAAACAAACAAACAAGCAACAACAACCACAAGAAACCAAAATAGAGAAGCAGAAATTGGATAACATTATAGGTAATCCTAAATACCAAGACAGACATTGCAGGAGTCATGCTTTATGTTGCCTTCCTAGTAGTCTTTCCTCCCAAAGAACACACTATTTTTCTTCCAGGAGCCTCCAAGCCCTCCCTCTCCAAATGCAATATAAGGGTGGATATGACTTAACCTATCCTTTACTTAAAAAAAGTAAGGTGCTTGTCTCAGCCCTAAATAATCAAATCCCAAAACAACTGGTTCAGGGATAGTACATGCATCAGGACAGGACAATGAATGCTGGGGTACTGGAGGCAGCAATTAAGAAAGTTTTTTTTATTTTTTTCTAGCTGGGAATGCTAACCTGGTGGGAAATATTTTTACATACAGCCATCTTGACCACCATATGTGGTGGTCCTTCCTGAAACTAAAGCTAACACAACCAAAAGCAAAATAAAGCTAAAACCTTAGAGCTCACAACACCTAAGCCTTTGAATTCATTTGTCCCTGAATCTCTTTTGAACTTTTCTGTTTATGTAAGTTAATACAGTCCCTTTTTTTCTTAAGCATACTTGAATTTTGTTTGCATTCCTTACAACTGAAAGAGCTTCAATAATATATAACTGTTCATACTGCTGATTATTTTCTCGTGGCTATATTTAAATAGATGTACACGGTTTAATAGATAATAGGAAGACAACAAAATTGGGAAATATTTCATTTTCTCTGTATAAAACTATCCAACATAGCAGGCAAGATAAATATTATTAATCATATTTTACAGACAAATCTGGGAACAAGGGACAAAGTCAAATTTTGAACTGGAACCCATGTCTTGTTAAGATTTGGTATTTTTTTTTTTTTTAGAGATTTTATTTATTTATTTGAGAGACAGAGAGAGAAGAGAGAGAGCATGAGCAGGGGGGAGGGGCAGAGGGAGAAGCAGACTCCCTGCTTAGCGGGGAAGCCCGATGCCAATGTGGGGCTCCATCCCAGGACTCTGAGACCATGACCTGAGCTGAAGGCAGCCGCTTAACTGCCTGAGCGACCCAGGCACCCCCAACATTTGGTATCTTACGTATATATTATATGTACATTATACACACACACACATACACACACACACAAACACATATATATGACACGACATTGTGTATGTTATATATACATACATATATGACATGACATTACGTATATTATATATAAATTACATATATTATATATATATATGACATGACATTGTTCTTTAACTCTCTCATCATCTTAATAATTCATTTCCTGGATATTAATAAAAATTATCAGGTGAGAGTAAAATTGAAGGAAGAAATTATGAGTTTATGAATTTATAAATACCTTATCAATCCTCAAAATTAGAAATGTAGAAAATAATGATACTGAAAAGAGAACCAAGACCTGCAAGAGTGTGGATAAAGGTTTGAAAGCATCCATTCCTTCATTCCACATATGTGTCTCATGCCTTCTTGGTGCAAAGGGCCTGTGTCAGAATACTGGGGACACACTGTGATCAGGCCCTAACTAGCCCCTGCCCTCATGGCAGTACAGAAAGAAACAGAACACATCCAGGTGTGCACATAAGTGATATGAAAATTCCAACTCTAACATGTACATTGTAGGGGAGATATTTTGGTGCTGAGCTCGTAACAAGACGATTTGATGTAATGAGAAGAACTAAGGAATGTCTGTGAGGGTAATGATGCTTAAACCAAGTCCTGAGGATTAGCCGGCTTAAAAGGGAGGGGAAAATGGTCTAAATTGAGGCAACAGCATATGAAAAGATTCTGGGAAGGTGGGAGGGTGTATAAAGAATACATAAGACCATGACATGCTCTGTAGGTCTCACCTAGTTAGAACAAATGGTACTATGGCTAAAGGTATGGCTGGCTTTGTTTTTATTGTTGTTGTTGTTGTTGTTTTTTAACTGAGATTTATAAGATTAGGTATTATTTGTTTAAAATGGACTTACTTCATTCTCTCCTAACACATAAGCAGACAAAGATTTTTTTCCACATAAATTAGCCTTCTATTGTTTAAAACACACACACACAAGGAGAAAGAGATTGTTGCAGAAGAATATAAATGAATTAACATTCTTTTTCTTTGCAATATGTAGCCTCACTTCCTCTTGCTTCAATTTAAGATATTTTAAGATAATACCTTTTCTGTGCTAATCTTCCCTAGAATTATACAATTTAGAAGTGGAAGAGATCTTAAAAATATTCTAAAATAATCTTCCAGTTTTAGGGATGGAAAAACTAACCCCTCTCCCCCAATGTGATTTGTACAAGGACACCCAGTGAAAACAGCACACTGATTAGTTATTTCTCAAAAAACAATTTTTGCCAAACCAAATCCCGATTTCTATATCCAACTATTATCTTGTCAATCTTTTAATCCTTTCATTGACTCTCCACTTTTCCTATATCTTTTAAGCTGTGGAGCTCAAAGTGTCTCACACAGCACCGCATGACAGCATACTGAAATAAAAGACAATAGGTTAGATTCCTGCAGTTTTTCACGTTATGTCCCTAAATTATTTGTGCCTGAATGTTGGCGTGTGTTCGATATCGCTCACCTAATAATCCTATAAATTTTATACAGATATGTAAAATGCTTTGTCATAATATGACTATAATGGATTTTGTATATTAAGAGTATAGGTTTCTCAATCTATTTTTAATAGGAAAAACAGTCCAGTTCTTTGGAGAAGAAAACATAGATGAGATAGCAACAAAGAATTGATATTTGCAGCTACAGAGTGCAAACCATCTGTTACTGAAGTAATTATTGAAATATTTCTTTGACATAAGTTAAATATTTCAAAATAAATTGCCTATTAATGAATAGATTTATTGACAGCCTCAGAATTCACATTGGTTGTAAATTTATTCAACCATTTTCTCTTGTCTTATTTTTTTTAAGATTTATTTATTTATTTTAGAGAGTGGGGGGCAGGAACAGAGGGAGAGGGAGAGAGTCTCAAGCAGACTCCGTACTTATTGTGGAGCCAGAGGCGGGGCTTGACCCCATAAGCCTAAGATCACGACCTGAGCAGAAACCAAGAGTTGGGTGCTTAACCGACTGTGCCACCCAGACACCCCTTCTCTTGCTCTTAAATCCTTTTCAAAATTAGTTTTAAGGTTTAAACGTGCCTTGATTTTTACCTATATCTTTCCTTTATCTTCTTTTTTTGATAATGGAATGGATGAAAAATTCTGAGCAATGATAAATGGAACCATCCTCCATCTATCATGAAATAATTATGTCCAGAAAAATATTGGTTCTGAATAAAGTGTCACATAAGAGATAAAGTAACATAAAAAGCAAGCAACTGCTTCTTCATTATTGTACAGTTAATATATTTATATTAATTATATCAATTAATATATTTAATGTAATATAGGCATAAAATAAAAATTAAAGTGTATAAAAATATATAATGAGAAGCAATCATCCTCCCAGTTCCACTATTTATACCATTATTTTTATTTTTATTCTTTCATAACCTTGAACAATATTTTCACAGCTCATATTCTTGTGCCATCACCCCCAGTCAATATGACGGTTCTGATGAGGTAAGCCCTTCTATTTCATCTTCTTCCACTACTTTTCACCTTCTACATTTTCTCAAGTACCTGTTTGCATATTTTTAAGGTTAAAACTAACATTACATTACATTCTATATTCATAATCTTTACCTGAGCTTTTATATAGGTTTATTAATAAAGCTGAAAACCAACAAGCTGTATCAACATTATTATGACTGTCTTAAGTTCATTTAAGGATTTGCCAGATAGAGAACTTTCTACTTTGCTTGTCCAATATTATGATCCCCAAGTAGGTCTGAGGACAATATTCCTACATAAACAGAATTACTTTTCTTATACTCCTTTACTTCAAACCATTCCATGTATCAGTTTGCTTCATATTTGCTTGGATAATGATTTTCCTACACAAAATTTGATTTTGCCTGGCCACTGTAATTGCCTTTTCTTTTTCTTCTTGACCAAAGAAACAAAACAATTACAAGCTTTGCCATAGCTCCAATTTATCATATATATATATGATATATATAAATCATATATATCATATATATATATATTGACATACATGACAATATATCATATATATATATTGACAAAAATATCATATAAGTTCTTTTCCTGGAAATTTATAAATTGCAAAGTGCTATAATCTGCTCTAATTTAAGAAGAGAGTCACCTGGTCAAACACCATTAACCTAGAATTCATCCCTCCTAGGTTCCATCCATGTGTTCTGGATCTCATGAGCTTGGTTCCCTTGGTTTTCTTCATTTTGCTAGTATATTCCAAGAAAATCCTATGATACAGAAATGATAAATGTTAAGAGTCTTGAATATTTTAAATGTTCCCAACCAACTGATATTTTCGGTGGGTATAGAATTCTAGATTCTATATAATTCTTTTTCCTCAGAATTTTATTTTTTTAATTTTTTTAAAGATTTTATTTATTTTTATTTGAGAGAGAGAGAATGAGAGATAGAGAGCACGAGAAGGAAGAGGGTCAGAGGGAGAAGCAGACTCCCTGCTGAGCAGGGAGCCCGATGTGGGACTCGGTCCCAGGATCTTGACTTGAGCCGAAGGCAGTCGCTTAACCAACTGAGCCACCCAGGCGCCCTCCTCAGAATTTTAAAGGCATTGCTTCATTAACTTTTATCATTCCATGTTCTGATACCTGTCTACTTTTCTTTACTTTGTACATATTCTATCTTGTCTTTTGGTATTTTTAACTTAATAGTTTTAGGATCTCCTTATCATTAATGATATCGCATGTGAGGTGCTGTAGCTCTTTCCACATTCATCAATGAGCCCTTTCATTTTAAAAACATAATTCCCTTCCTCTCTGGAAAATTTTCTTGTGCAAATTCTTTGATGATTTTCTCTTCTCTAGTTTCTTAACTCTCCCTCTAGGGCCATAATTCAGATAATGCATAATATTTCTCTGTTACCTCCCAAATAAGCTGTTTACACTCAAATCCTTGTCTCAAGTTCTGGTTCTGGAGGAAACCAAATCAGGACACCATGCAACACAAAAGCAGAGTTTAAATTATATATTAAAGTATATTAAAATAATAAATAAAAATTAGCCTTTTGGGCAAGTAAGAACAAAGTAATATATGTATATGTTGAAGTAATGATTTCATTTCAGTTTTCACCTGAAACTGTACAGTTTCTTTCACTTTTCTGAAAATGATTATCAGAAATCAAGGGAAGAAGATGAAAACAACTGTACTACTCTTTTTAATTAAAAAAATAAAAAATCAACCCATATTTTTCGCAAACTTATTAAGAAGTTCTGCGTTCTGGATGAAGAGAGAGGACTACAAATATAACAGAATTACCATTCTCTAATTCACCAAAAAAAAAAAAATGAACTATCACCCTCTCAAAAAAAAAAAAAATAGCACCAAAACCAAACCAAAACAAAAATACAAACAAGTAAAAGGGGATAACCTAACAATATGCTTGAACAACTTACAAACAAGGAAATTAAAAAACAAACAAAAAAAAAACCCCAGAAAAGTCTTTAGCAGATCATATTGGTAATAGGAGATAAACCACTTGATTCCTAACACTGTTCATGCTTTAGCTCCTTTAGTAATGAGTTAACAAAATGCCAAGACTACTCACTGTAATGCTTTCCAAAATCTGCAATGAAGCAACTGAGTAGCGACATCCATTTTAACTGTTCTTTTTGTACTGAGGAGTAAGGGAACCTAAAGGTGAACATACGGAAGATAACAAAGGCTGTAAGGGTGTAACTCAATCAACTAAAGGCTCCAGGGCTACAAATCCGATGAGAAAAGATTCCAGGCCCAAGGGTAGTCCCTCCATGAGAAAAATACCCAATTAGAGAGATGGAAATCTGCTTCAGGACTTCAACCAAAACTTCTACTGCGTTCTCTGACTCTCCCCATCTGTACACCCCTATCCTACGATCCCTTCTCAATCTGCAGGCACATGGTTAAGGTGCACAATCACCAACCCTCACCTCTAGCTTGGAGGTGAAGACAAACTAGATACTAGTGGAGAGGAGTCAAGATCCACTCCCTCTAACTAAGAGCAAAAGAAGTTACAGGCAGAATGTCCTAAGCATAACCCAAAGATGAAAGAAACATGGCAATAATGCAAACATACTTCAAAGGAGAGAAAACATGAAGGAAAGAAAAAAAAGAAGGGAGAGAGGGAAGGAGGGGTGGAGAAATTAAAAAGTAGGACATAATAGGAAAGCAAGTAATCAGATTCCGAAAAAAATAAAATCTCAAAGAATAGAATGAAATTCCTCATAACTGCCTCACAAAAGAGGACAAATAAGAACATGAATTTAATAAAACAGCATATAACAACAATAAAATAAATGACATTATGAGATGAAAATCATATTGCAGACCCCCCCAAAAAACACTGAAGGGCAAAATGGTGTCATCATTATAGAGCTAAACAATAAATTAAAAAATAGGAAGGAGCCAAACAGAAGTCACACTAAGAACTGAATTATTGATATAAAAGGAACACTTAAGGTAAGCACAGTGAATACAAATGAGAAAGTCAAAAGGGTTTACATTATCGTGACATTGTTTGATAGGAAACTAAAGAAACTGGCAAGGAGATGGAATTATGTAAGAATTCTTTTTTCTTTCAACAAAGAAAAACTACAAATTTAATAACCTGTCATGTTTCAGAGAAAGTCGATGCAGATACTTCACTCTTAGAAATAGCTTAGTTAGTATCCCAAAGATGAAAAAAAAAAAAATCTTTAAACACCCAGAAAGGAAAACAAACCAATCTATAATGGAGAAATACCAGGCGGGCTGGCTATGGACTCCTCTGTGGCAGGATTCGATGCCCAAAGATAAGAAAGCAACATTTACAAATGTCTGAGCGAAAGCAAATAAAAACCAAGAATATTATCTACCCTGTAAATGTCATTCAGTTATTTGAAACAAAAACAAAAACAGACAGTTGTGGGTGGAAAGGAGACCTGTGAGAATACCTGTCTTTACTGTTCATGATAGGGAAATATGAAATAAATAATAGAATCCAACTACTAATGCATTTTATAATCTTTCTTTTCAACTTAAAGGATCATTTATGAAATAGTTCTTGCAATGAAAAAAATATTTATTTGAAGTTCATTTATTTACTCAACTTTGAGGGTTTTTTACCTACTATTAAATTTAAAGTATAAAATTACTACTCCTAAATTAAAAGTAGCAGTAATTATGTTACCTCTTTATGTGTATCGTTCCCTTTACCTCTCTAATACGTGTAAAATATGAAATGATAGTCACCTGATGTTCATGGCGGTGATAGGGTTTATAGTGTATTTTATTGTTACTGTTTTTATTTTCATCTTGCAATCACTGCATAATTGTTTAATTACTTAATAGTTTACACTTAACACTGCAGGTATAATTTCAATAAAATCAATAGAGTAGTAAGTTGAGAGGGAGAGAAGAGCAAAAATGTGGGAGGAGAACGAACAAAGTTAAGAAAGCAAGCAGAAAGGCTATCTCCACAGCAAGGGAAAATATGGATCAGTGTTATTGTGTTACATGTATTTTTCTGAACTGTGTAAATATTCAGAAGTAATTTTTTAAATGAAATAACATTTCTGAAACTCTGCTTTCAGCAGCTAATTATTCCTACAATTAAGCTTCTAAGAAGTTCAAGAAATAGCCAAATATTTCCAAAATATTGTGTAAGAGTCATTAAGCTAACCTGCAGCTAGAAAGGGGTTAGGAGAAAGAAAAGGAGTGAAAGATGTTTTCTCCCCACTTTTTCATCATAAAATGTATTGAGGACTGATTATATATTTATGAAACAGCAATTTCCAATGTCACAGAGATGTCAGTCTTCTCATCTGCCCAGACAGATTCCAGTTTGCCTTCACATCAGCAATGACAAGGAATCAAGTCCTCTCACTGGTTTCCACAAGAAATCTGAACATATTAATTTCTTTTCATAAATTTTATAGCCTTTACTAAGATTTTAGGGGTACTAGTGTGTTCACATTACACTATAACATATTTCTTTTGAAAAGTATCTTTTTAACTTTTCTGTTCCCCAAAGGTCCTTCGTTTTATGCTTTTGGCAGTGATTGTTTTTTGTTTTGTTTTGTTTTTTAGAGAGAGTATGAGAGCACATGGGAGGTGGGGATGGGGGAGGGAGAGAGAGAATCTCAAGTAGGCTCCATGCCCAACACAGAGCCCAACTCAGGGCTCCATCTTGCGATCCTGAGATTATGACCTGAGCTAAAATCAAGAGTCAGATGCTTAATGGATTGAGCCATCCAAGCTCCCTGGCAGTGAATTCTTTTTTGAAATCCCTTTGCCACAAGGCAGTGCCTAGGTACTCTTATATAAGCTTCTAATTTAGGATATTCCTCAGGTAATTAAAATCTCTCTCCTCTTTATAAAGCATGGATCTTCAAACGTGGCCCAGGTCTTACTGCCATGTTTCCAGGCCCATGCCTGTCACTGCAAGGAGCCACCAGTTAATTATAAATTTATTACAGTAGTCTTATACACTTGGAGACTTTTAATATACAGCAGAACAATTGTGTTGATTCATTTTGATTTCTCCTTGTGGTAGACAAATTCTAAGATGGTTCCCAAGACTCCTTCCCCTTGCTGTACACACTCTGAATAATCAATCTCCTTCCCTTGGGTGTAGGTGAGACTGGTGACTACCATGAGATAGTCATTCCCTTGATTACACCATATGACAAAGTTAATGAATGTGATAATCTCCCCCATGATTATGCTATGTTACATAAGACACACCATTGGAGACTAATTGAGAGCTCCTCATTTTGAGGTAAACTGCTACACTGTGAGAGCACCACATGGCTAGGTTTTGAAGGCAGCCTCTAAGAACTGAGAGTGAACCACAACCAACAGTCACCAAAGGCCACAGATCATATAACCTCAAGGAAATTCTGCAAAAAAAACTGGAGTGATCTTGAAAGAGGACCCCAAATCTCAGATGAAATTTTGTCCCAGCCAACACCTGAATCTCAGCTAGCTGAGAACCTGAGCCCAGGACCCAGGTAAAACATACCTAGACCCTTGACCCAAAGTGAGATAATAAATCTGTGCTCTTTTAAAGTAATAAATATCTGATAATTAAAAAAACAACAGAAAACTAGGATATTTGGTAAATGAGCAAAAATAAGTGGACAATAAAAATCAGATAATGGGAAACAAACTAGCAGACAAGTATATGTAGGAAAAAGTAAACAAAAGTCTACTACTGGTAGTAAAAATATAGAATATTTACACAGTTACTATCAACCACTTTGAATGAATTAACTTATAAAACACTACAGTCATCAAGAGCAGAATACATTTTTTCATGTCCTCATGGAACATTCACTAATTTCAGCATAATTTGGACCATAAAAAATGTCTCAGATAATTTAAATTTAAGAAGATCAAGTTTAAAACCAAAGGGAATTTTAAAACAAAATAATAAAAATAGAAAAAGTTAATGAGGTAAATGACAAATAATAGATAAATAAAGGTAGAAGTTGAATCTTTGAGAAAAACTAATAAAATTGATGAACTCCTACTATGCTAATAAAATAAATTCCTTGAAAAATAAAAATTACAGAAACTGCAAATATTGTCTCCCATTCCGTAGGTTGCCTTTTAGTTTTCTTGGTTGTTGTCTTTGCTGGGCAGAAGCTTTTCATTTTGAGGAAGTCCCAATAGCTTGTTTTTGCTTTACCTTACCTCAGGAGGCATATCTAGAAAGAAGTTAGTATGGCCGATGTAAAAGAGGTTCTGTGTTCTCCTCTAGGATTTTTATGGTTTTAAGACTCACAGTTAGGTATTTAATCCATTTTGAACTTATTTTTGTATATGGTATAAGAAAGTGGTCCGGTTTCATTCTTCTATATGTAGCTCTCCAGTTTTCCCAACACCATTTGTTGAAGAGACTTTTTCCCATTGGATATTCTTTCCTACTTTGTTGAAATTTAATTGACCATATAGTTGAGGGTTCATTTCTGGGTTTTCTATTCTTTTCTATTGATCAATGTGTCTATTTTTGTGCCAGTACCATACTGTTTTGATCATTACAGCTTTGAAATATAGCTTGAAGTCTGGAATTGTGGTACCTCCAGTTTTGCTTTGCCTTTTCAAGGTTGCTTTGGCTATTTGGGATCTTTTGTGGTTCCATATAAATTTTAGAATTGTTTATTCTAGCTCTCTGAAAAAATGCTATTGGTATTTTGATAGAGATTGCATTGAATGTGTAGATTCCTTTGGTTAGTATAGATATTTTAACATTTGTTCTTCCAATACATGAGCATAGAATGTCTTTCCATTTCTTTGTGTCTTCTTCAATTTCTTTCATCAGTATTTTATAGTTTTCAGAGTATAAGACTTTTTCCTCTTTGCTTAGGTTTATTCTTAGGTATCTTATGATTTTTGGTGTAATTGTAAATGGGGTAGATTCCTTAATTTCTCTTTCTGCTGCTTCAGTATTGATGTGTAGAAATGCAATAGATTTCTGCATGTTGATTCTGTATCCTGTGACTTTACTAAATTAGTTTATCAGTTCAAACAGTTTTTTGGTGGAGTCTTTTGGGTTTTCTATATGGAGTATCCATGTCATCTGCAAGTAATCAAAGTTTTACTTGTTCCTTACCAATTTGGGTGACTTTTATTTCTTTTTGTTGTCTGACTCCTGTGGCTAGAATTTCCAGTACTATGTTAAATAACAGTAGTGAGAGTGGATATCCCTGTCTTGTTCCTGATAGTAGAGGAAAAGCTCTCAGTCTTTCCCCATTGAGGATGATATTAGCAGTAGGTTTTCCATATATGGTCTTTATTATGCTGATGTTATATTCCCTCTAAACCTCTTTGTTGAAGGTTTTTATAATGAATGAATGTTGTACTTTGTCAAATGCTTCTTCTGCATCTATTGAAATGATCACATGGTTCTTATCCTTTCTTTAATTAACATGATGTGTCATGTTGACTGATTTGCAAAATGACATATCTGACAAGGGGTAAGTATCCTAAATATATAAAGAACTTATAAAATTCAACACCCCCAAACCAAATAATCCAATTAAAAAATGGGCAGAAGACATGAAAAAACATTTTCCCAAAGAAGACATACAGATGGCCAATAGACACATGAATAGATGCTCACCACCAGTGATAATCAGGGAAATACAAATCAAAACTACAGTGAGATGTCACCTTCCACCTGTCAGAATGGCTAAAATCAACAACAGAAGAAACAACAGGTGTTGATGAGGATGTGGAGAAAGGGAAACCCTCTTGCACTGTTGGTGGGAATACAAACTGGAGCAACCACTCTGGAGAACAGTATGGAGGTTCCTCAAAAAGTCAAAAATAGAACTAACCTATGATCTAGCAATTGTACTACTATGTATTTACCCCAAAAATACAAAAATACTAATTCAAAAGGATACACGCACCCCAATGTTTATAGCAGCATTATCTACAATAGCCAAACTATGGAAACCAGCCTAAGTGTCCATTAACTGATGAATGGATATAAGAAGATGTGGGGTGTGTGTATGTGTATGTATGTAGGTATATATATGTTACTATATATGTATTTCTCAGCCATAAAAAAGAATGAAATCTTGCCATTTGCAATGACATACATGGAGCTAAAGAGTATGATGCTTAGTGAAATAAGTCAATCAGAGAAAAATGAATACCATATGATTTCTCTCATATGTGGAATTTAAGAAACAAAACAAATGAACAATGGGAAAAAAGAAAGAGACAAATTAAGAAACAGATGCTTAGTTATAGAGAACAAATTGATGGTTAGCAGAGGGGAGGGGTTGGGGGATGGATTAAATAGGTGATGGGGATTAAGGAGTACACTTATGATGAGCACCAGGTAATGTATGGAATTGTTGAATTGCTATATTTTAAACCTGAAAATAATATAACACTGTATGGTAACTAACTGGAATTAAAATAAAAACTTTAAAAAAATCATCCCACAGAAATATCTGGATCTAGATCCATTCACTTGTGAGTTCTATCAAATATTTAGAATAGAAATAATAACAATCTTAGACAACTCTTAAATTAAAAGTAAGAAGGAACATAACTCAACTTGATTTATGAAATCAGCATAATTCTGATATCAAAACCTGACAAAATAAAGGTAGACCAGTTATCACTCATGATCATAAATACAAAATGCTTAAGGTAATACCAGTAAATAACATCTAACAATATATGAAAAAATAATATATCATAAACATGTACAGCTTATTCCAAGAATACAAGGTTAATTTAACATTAGAAAATTAATCAATGTAAATTACACTGATAAAAGGAGATAGAGAAACATAACATCATTATAATAATCGGAATGATAAAAGCATTTCAAGAAAATATAAATAGAAGGAAAAGTCTTCAATCTGACAAAAAGCACTGATAAAAAACCCTAAGCCTCTACTTAATGTGAAACATTGAAGGTTTTGACCCTAACATAACAAACAAGACAAAGATATCTTCTCCCACCACTTCTATTCAACATTGTACTTGAAGTCTAGCGACTAAAATGAAACAAGAAAAAGAAATAAAAAGAAGAGAAAAACTAAGATTTTCTTATTATTTATATATGACCTAATTATGTACATAGAAAACACCAAGAATTTTTTAAAAAGTATAATGGAATTAGTGAATTTAGCAAGGGCAAGGGATATAAAGTCAATAATCAAAGTTCAATCACAGGTCTAAATCTTATTAGTGAACAACTGGAAAATGAAATTGTAACATACATTTGCATGTCTAAATATCAAATACCTAGGTATAAATTGAGTATGAGTATGCAAACTATAAACCATTGTTGAGAAAAACCAAAGATGATCTAAGTAAATGGAGAAATGTGACATAATATGGATTGAAAGACACCACTTTCCGTTCTCACCAAAACCAACAATTGATTGAACTACATCCCAATCAAAATCAGGATTTTTAAAGAAACTGACAAGCTGGTTCTAAAATTTATTATGAAATGCTAATAATATGATATACCCAAAGCAATCTTGAAAGAGAACAATGTTGACTTTTACTACTGAATATCAAGGCTGTGTATAAAGATTTAGTAATGAAGATACTGTTCTATTGGTGTAAGTAAATAGATCAATGTAACATAATAAAGAGTGCAGAGATACCCACACATATTTTGCCAACTGATGGACAAAGCTCCAAATCCTTTCTGTAAGAAAAGGACAACCTTCTAATGAATACTGTAGGAAAAGCTGGATTATCTGTAAGAAAAACACTGAACATCGACCACTACCTTACACCCCAAAATTAAGAAGAACCATAATTTAATTGTGAAATTTACAGCCATAAATTCTCTTGGAAGTATCTTTATGATCTTTGGATACATAAAACACTAACCATAAAAATCTTTTAGTATGGATAAATTGGACCTCATCAAAATACACAATTGAGAAAATAAAAGTGGAAGGCAGAGATGTGGATATTTATCTGCAATATATACATCTGACAAAGGACTTATAACTACAATATCTATTTTTTAAACTGCTATAAATCAATAAAAAGAAAAATAACAAAAAAAGGTGCATATATCTGAATAGACACTTCACAATAGAAGACGTAAAAGTGGCCAATGAGCAAGTGAAAAAAATGGTCAACACCATCAGTCATCAAGCACATGCAAACAGAAACCAGAATTAGATGCCATTTTATATACACTTAAATGGTTAAATTTTAAAAAGGCTGACAATAGCAAATGTTGGTAAGCAGGTGGAGTAACTGCAGCTTTCACACACTGCTGATAGGAACATAAAACAACAAGTTATTAGGATACATGTTTGGCAGTTTCTTAGAAAGTTAAATATATCAGCACCCTATAACCCAAAAACATCACACTGAGACCTTCACTCAGGAGACATGAAGACATATCCAAAAATAATTTGTCTAAGAATGTTCTTAGCAGGGGCACCTGGGTGGCTCAGTCAGTTGAGCGGCTGCCTTTGGCTCCAGTCATGATCTCAGGATCCTGGCATCAAGCCCTGAGTCTGGCTCCCTGGTCAGCGGGGAGTCTGCTTCTCCCTCTCCCTCTGCCCCTCCCCCTGCCTGTGCTCTCTCATTCTCTCTCTCTGTCAAACAAATAAATAAAATCTTAAAAAAAAAAAGGAATGTTCTTGCTGACTTATATACAATAGCCAAAAACTAAAAACAATCTAAATGTCGATCTTCAGTAGAACGGTATAAACAACGTGCAGCATAGTAATACATTGTAATACTAGTCAGCAATAAAAGGAAAAGGATTCATATATGTAGCAACATGGAAGAATTGCAACATTATGGGGCATGATAAAAGCCAAAAGCAAAAGAATACATATTCTAAGTCATTTCTATGAAGTCACAGGACTGGAACAAGTAATCTTTGGTGACAGAGATCAGGCTGTGTGGACTCAGTAGGGAAATGGACTAGAAAGGGGCAGGAGGAGAATCATAAAGTTCTTTGCCTTGTTTCTGGGTGTACACAACTGTTAGAATGCATCAAAATGAACATTTGACATCTGTGCCTTTCTTTTATTGCATGTGAACTATAAATCAATTCTAAAATGTGAATGGGATTCTTTCACAAATGTTCAATAAGTGTTGTTTTTTAAAATTCTATTATTAATTTTATTTAAGCATACAGATTGGTTTTCCTCTTAAAAAGCATTTTTAGTACTTCAGCAACAAAATGCCCTGCCTGGAATAAAGTGCTATTATGATTCTGCCAGAGAGAAAATACTGTTATCATTGTGTCTCCTTAAATATTATTATATGGATAGATGGTTTTATAGAGATGAAATTACCCTTGTCTTTAGTACTAATTCTGACAGCCACAACAATACAAGTAATTGTATCTATCATTTCTTTAAGTGCTTTGGTAAGTATTAGGCACTTGATCTGTTATCTCTGGTAGTCCTCACAATCTTATTTTGCCAATGAGGAAAATAAGCTCAAAGCAGTTATATAACTTCTCCAGGGTCACATGGAATATAAGTCTGAACTGGTTTTTGAAAAGATGTAATTGCACAGGCATTATTCTGTCCAGTATACAACATTGGACACTTGACATCATTCCTTTGATATAAAAAAACTTTTATTGATTTTTTTTAAAATTGTTACAGATGAACATATCAGTCTGAGTTTAATCAGAGATGAAAAACCACTAGGGCATTATAAACACACACACACACACACACATACATATAATAACAACTATCCAATATAAAATTATATTAACATCTTATAAAATTATATATGCATCTACTAACAACAATTATATATAATGGGAATTTTATAAAATAGAAATTATATAATAACAATGATAATATCTCAAGGGATTTAACCTTACTCTATTGTGGGTGCTGGATAAGAAATCTCTATAAGGCTGCAGTCTTGATGTCTGATGCAGGCAGTTTAGAAAGGAAGATTATAAAATGGGAGAACTCTGGCGAGCTGAGACCCCCAAGGGTGAGCTGGAGCCCGTAGGACTGGGAGTAAGCTGGCCCCAATTCTTGTTGACTTTGATCTTGATGGTGTAGGCGTCCAGCATAAATCAGGACCCTCCATCATGGAGCTAAACATATACATATAGCCCAAGTAGCAGTAAATGAAGGAGGATCCAAGAGAAGGAAGAGCAACTGTAGGCTCTTCTGCTGTCTCAGGACAAGAGGTGATGGAGCAAATAAGGGATAATATGTCAAAAGGGCTGCTGCTTTACTTCTGCCCCTCAGCCCTCCCATAAAAACCTCACTGATGGCCCACATGAACTGGAAACATGTAAGGAAGGGAATTCTGAGCGATATGGTTTAGCTTAGCCAAGTTGAAACATTAGACAGCCACCATGAGCCACGTGCACATGAATTCTGCCTATAATCAAGTCTAGCCAATTAAAACATAGTGTGGAATTAAAGATGGCATCTTCCAGAGTGTCATATCTTGCTTTATTATTGTCTAGCAGTATGACCCTGGGCATGTTACTGGACTTCTTTGGGACTGAAAATCATCATATAGAAAATGAAGATAATAACAGTACCTATATTTAACACTTCTGTTAAGAGTAAGAGAGAAGAAATTTAAAAAAATCAACTTAGAGTAGATCTTGGCACATGACAACCAATGTCTATTGTTAATATAGAATGAACAAAATCTCTCAAATCACACAAGTAAAATCCTATTTTTTACTTTAACTGGTTAACTTAAAATGATTTACAGTCTCTTGTAACTGTTAGCCAGTAAATTACACTAGAACATATCTCTGCAAACTTATATATATATAAATGTAAATATAAATACATGCATTTATAAAATTGCATGTATCAGTAAAAGTTCAGTTTGAAATAGGCATTTATCAAGTAAGTCAAGTGCTAATAAATCCTCTTAAATAGAGGAATCTGTCTAAAAATAGCCCACCACATGAAGGCTCTCTATAGGATTCATAACGAGAGCAGGGCTTTGTACATTATATATAACACTGTTATACAAGCAGAGTTTTTCTAATCTCAGTCTATTTAATCACCTTCTATAACAAAAGCAGTTGTTTGTGGGCTGATATATAGCATTTTAGATAAAGAGAGGTAAAAATGCTCAGCTGAGCTACAGCTAAATAATTTAATATTCTCTTTGAGAAATAAGAGAGTGCATCACTTCTTTATTATCTACAGTCTGCATCTCCAACCACATCTGCTATAAAAACCTCCCTGATATTCCATGCAACCTAACTATCTAAGCAAAAAATGCCTGCTCAGATGTGTAATGGTTCATGAGAAGGGGATTCACCTTCATTTAACTAGATCCAAATACATTTATCAATGCAGAAAATTCTAACGACCTAAAAAAAAAAAAAAGGCTAAGAAAAGTAATGTGAGTTTAGCAAGGGCTCAAAATACGAGGTCAATATGCAGGTCAATTATATTTCTATGTACTAACAAACACCAACTCAAACTTCAAATATATATTTAAAAAACACTATTTATTGAGGACTCTAAAACTAAAATGCTTAGAAATAAATTTGACATGTTCAAGACATGTACACTGAAACTACAAAATACTGCTGAGAATAATTACAGAAAACCTATAAATCAAACCATATTCATGGCAACACCCGGGTGGTGCAGATGGTTAAGCATCCGATTCTTGGTTTCCACTCAGGTCGTGATCTCAGCGTCATGATATAGAGCCCTGCATTGGGTTCTGCGCACTGAGTGTGAAGTCTGCTTGAAATTCTCTCTCCCTCTGCCTCTCCCTCTACCGCCCCCGCCATTCTCCCTCTCTCTAAAATAAATAAATCTATAAAAAAAAGTGGCATTTCTATACACCAACAACAAGACAGAAGAAAGAGAAATTAAGGAGTTGACCCCATTTACAATTGCACCCAAAACAATAAGATACCTAGGAATAAATCTAACCAAAGAGGCAAAGAATCTGTACTCAGAAAACTATAAATTACTCATGAAAGAAATTGAGGAAGACACAAATAAATGGAAAAACATTCCATGCTCATGGATTGGAAGAACAAATATTGTGAAAATGTCTATGCTACCTGGAGCAATCTAAAAATTTAAAGTAATCCCTATCAAAATACCATCCACTTTTTTAAAAGAAATAGAACAAATAATCATAAAACTTGTGTGGACCCAGAAAAGACCCTGAATAGCCAGAGGAATGTTGAAAAAGAATAGCAAAGCTGGTGGCATCACAATTCCGGACTTCAAGCTCTATCACAAAGCTGTAATCATCAAGAGAAGATGGTACTGGCACAAAAACAGACACATAGATCAATGGAACAGAATAGAGAGCCCAGAAATGGACCCTCAACTCTATGGTCAACTAATCTTCAACAAAGCAGGAAAGAATGTCCAATGGAAAAAGGACAGTCTCTTCAACAAATGGTGTTGGGAAAAGTGGACAGCCACATGCAGAATGAAACTGGACCATTTCCTTACACCACACACAAAAATAGATTCAAAATGGATGAAAGACATAAATGTGACACAGGAGTCCATCAAAATCCTAGAGGAGAACACAGGCAGCTACCTCTTAGACCTTAGCTGCAGCAACTTCTTCCTAGAAACATTGCCAAAGGCAAGGGAAGCAAAGGCAAAAATGAAATATTGGGACTTCATCAAGATAAAAAGCTTTTGCACACCAAAGGAAAAGGTCAACAAAACCAAAAGACAACCGACAGAATGGGAGAAGATATTTGCAAATGACATATCAGATAAAGAACTAGTATCCAAAATCTATAAAGAACTTATCAAATTCAACACTCAAAGAACAAATAATCCAATCAAGAAATGGGCAGAAGACACGAACAGACATTTCTTTTTTTTTTTTTTAAAGATTTTATTTATTTATTTGACAGAGAGAAACACAGCAAGAGAGGGAACACAAGCAGGGGGAGTGTGAGAGGGAGAAGCAGACTTCCAACCAAGCATGGAACCTGATGCAGGGCTCGACCCCAGGACCCTGGGATCATGACATGAGCCAAAGGCAGACACTTAACGTCTGAGCCACCCAGGTGCCCCATGAACAGACATTTCTGCAAAGACATCCAAATGGCCAACAGACACATGAAAAAGTGCTCAATATCACTTGGCATCAGGGAAATACAAAGCAAAACCTCAGTGAGATACCACCTCATACCAGTCAGAATGGCTAAAATTAACAAGTCAGGAAATGACAGATGCTGGCGAGGATGCAGAGAAAGAGGAACCCTCCTACACTGCTGGTGGGAATGCAAGCTGGTGTAGTCACTCTGGAAAACAGAATGAAGGTTTCTCAAAAAGTTTAAAATAGAATTACCCTACGACCTAGCAATTGCACTACTGGGTATTTACCCCAAAGATACAAATGTAGTGATCCAAAGGGGTATGTGCACCCCAATGTTTCTAGCAGCAATGCCCACAATAGCCAAACTACGGAAAGAGCTAGATGTCCACCAACAGATAAATGGATAAAGAAGACGTGGTATATATACACAATGGAAATATTATGCAGAAATGAAATCTTGCCATTTGCAATGATGTAGATGGAACTGGAGGGCATTATGCCCAGCGAAATAAGTCAATCAGAGAAAGATAAGTATCATATGATCTCACTGATATGAGGAATTTGAGAAACAAGACAGAGGATCATAGGGGAATGGAGGAAAAAATGAAAACAAGAAAAAACCAGAGAGGGAGACAAACCATAAGAGACTCTTCACCTCAGGAAACAAACTGAGGGTTGCTGGAGTGGTGGGGGGTGGGAGGCATGGGGTGGCTGGGTGATAGACATTGAGGAAGGTATGTGCTATGGTGAGCGCTGTGAATTGTGTAAGACTGATGAATCACAGACCTGTACCCCTGAAACAAATAATACATTATATGTTAATAAAAAATAAAATTAAATAAAAAAGGAACATAAAACAATAAAAAAAAACCCATGTTCATGGATCAGAAGACTAAGTCATCAAAAACTAATGATGTAATGTATGGTGATAAACATAACATAATAAAACAAAATTTTAAAAAAAGACTAAATATTATTAAGATGACCCTCTCCAATATGGTCTATAGATTCAACATTAAATCAATCAAAATCCCTGCAGAATTTCCGTAGAACTTGACAAAATGATTCTAAATATTATATGGAAACGTAAAAGCCATTACTAAAACAGTTTTGAAAATGAATAACAGAGGAGGCAGGGCAAGATGGCAGAGGAGTAGGAGACCTGGATTTCCTCTGGTCTCAGGAATTCAGCTGGATAGTGATCAAACCATTCTGAACACCTACGAACTCAACAGGAGATCGAAGAAGAGCGTAGCAACAACTCTCTGAACAGAGAAGCAACCACTTACTGGAAGGTGGGACATGCGGAGAAGTGAATCTGAGGCAATAATCGGGAGGATAGATGGCGGGGGAGGGTGCCTCCGTCTGCCGCTTCTGGCAAGTGATAGAGCCGCGAAGCATAAAATCAGAACTTTTAGAAGTCGGCTCCGCTGAGGGACGTTGTTCCAGTGGCTAAGCGGAGGGTGGAATCCTCACGGGACAGTGTGGTCTCAGGACCCTCGGGGTCACAGAAAGACCGGGGGTGCCTGAGTGCGGCAGAGCTCCCAGGTATCGGAGCGGGGAAGCCGGCTGCAGAGACGGAGCCGAGGTGCGGGCTCTCAGCTCGGGGTGGCCATAAACTGTGATCCACGGCCCAGTCGGGCCACTGCTCCTCCAGCAGGGACCCAACAAGCAGCAGAGCCGGGGAGAGTCCCCTTCCTCCCCCGGGAGGAGGAGCATGGGAACTCACCGCGGGGATCTGCTGGGTTTGGAGACTCCACACGGGGTCGGGTGCCAGAGATAGCAACGCTCGGTCACAGGCCGGGTGAGCACGGAGTGCAGCTGGAGACTGGGGAGAGGGAGTGACTGCTTTTCTCTGGGGGCGCACTGAGGAGCGGGGCCCCGAGTTCTCAGCTCCTCTGCGCGGAGAGTGGGAGGCCACCATTTACACCCTGGTCCTCCAAAGCTGTGCTGAGAGCTTGCAGGGAGCAAAAGCTCCTGAGAGCAAACCCAAGCAGCTTGCTTAGCCCGGACCAACAAGGGCGGGGCAATTCTGCCTGGGCAAAGATATTTGGTAACCATGGCAACGGCCCCTCCACCAGAAGATCGGCCTGAACAGCCAGCAAGCCACGACCAAGTCTACCGATCAAGGAGAACGGGAGAACTCCAGCTCTAGGGGGATACTGCACATAGAATTCATGGCTTTTTTACCATGATTCATTAATTTTTCAAAGTTAATATTTTTAACTGTTTTTTTAATTTTTCTTTTTCCCTTTTTCAACCAACATCTTATCAATCTCTTTTTTAAAAAAAACATTTTTTATTTTTCATTTTGAGTCATATTTTATCCCTTCATAGTAGTTACCCTTATTTTTGACATATATATATAAGTTGTTCTCTTTTTAAAGTTTTGAGATACAGTTTCTTCTAACATATCAAAATATACCCTAAATCACTAGTGTATGGCTTTGTTCTAGTCTCCTGCCTGATCACATTCTCTCCCTTTTTTTTTCTTTTTTTTTTTAAATCTTCTTTCTTTTTTCAAACAACTTATCAATTCCTTTTATAAAACCTTTTATAATTTCCATCTTTACAGTCATCTTCCATACCTTCATTGTATCAAACCTATTTTGTACATATATAGGTCTTTCTTTCTTTAACATTTTAGGAGGCACATTCTTCTAACAGACCAAAATATGCCCAAAATCTAGTGTACGGCACTGATCTATGCGCTAGCTTGGTCATAATTGATCATATTCTGTTTTGTTCTGTGTTTGTTGGGTTTTTTTTCTTATTTTTTCTCTTTCTTTTTTCTTTCTTTCCCTTTCTTTTCCCCTGGTTTCAGGTCTTTTCTGATTTGTATAGAGTATATTTACTCGGGATGTTTATAACCTGTTAGCATTCTGTTCTCTCATTCATCTATTCTCCTCTGGACAAAATGACAAGACGAAAAAAACCACCTGAGCAAAAAGAACAAGAGGTAATACCATCTGCCAGGGACCTACTAAATACGGACATTAGTACGATGTCGGACCTAGAGTTCAGAATCATGACTTTAAAGGTACTAGCTGGGCTTGAAAAAAGCATGGAAGTTATTAGAAAAACCTTTCTGGAGAAATAAAAGAACTAAAATCTAACCAAGTCGAAATCAAAAAGGTTATTAATGAGGTGCAATCAAAAATGGGGGCACTAACTGCTAGGATAAATGAGGCAGAAGAGAGAATCAGCGAGATAGAAGACCAAATGATGGAAAATAAAGAGGCTGAGAAAAAGAGAGAGAAACAACTAACAGGATCACGAAGGCAGAATTCGAGAGATAAGCAATACGATAAGACGAAACAACATTAGAATAATAGGGATCCCAGAAGAAGAGGAAAGAGAGAGAGGGGCAGAAGGTATACTGGAGCAAATTATAGCAGAGATCTTCCCTAATGTGGGTAAGGAAACAGGCATCAAAATCCAGGAGGCACTGAGAACCCCTCTCAAAATCAATAAAAATAGGTCAACACCCCGACATCTAATAGTAAAACTTACGAGTCTCAGAGTCAAAGAGAAAACCCTGAAAGCAGCTCGGGAGAAGAGATATGTAACCTATAATGGTAGAAACATTAGACTGGCAACAGACCTATCCACAGAGACCTGGCAGGCCAGAAAGGACTGGCATGATATCTTCAGAGCACTAAACGAGAAAAACATGCAGCCAGGAATACTATAACCAGCTACACTGTCATTGAAAATAGAAGGAGATTAAAAGCTTCCAGGACAAACAAAAACTAAAGGAATTTGCAAACATGAAACCAGCCCTACAAGAAATATTGAAAGGGGTCCTCTATGCAAAGAGGAGCCTAAAATCAGCATAGATCTGAAAGGAACACAGAAAATATACAGTAATAGTCACCTTACAGGCAATACAATGGCACTAAATTCATACCTTTCAATAGTTACCCTGAATAGAAGTGGGCTAAATGCCCCAAAGAAAAGACACAGGCTATCAGATTGGATTAAAAAACAAGACCCATCAATATGCTGTCTGCAAGAGACTCATTTTAGAGCCAAAGACACCCCCAGATTGAAAGTGAGGGGGCGGAAAACCATTTACCATGCTAATGGACACCAAAAGAAAGCTGGGGTGGCAATCCTTATATCAGACGATTCAGATTTTAAAACAAAAACTGTAATAAGAGATGAGGAAGGACACTATATCCTACTTAAAGGGTCTAACCAAAAAGAAGATTTAACAATTGTAAATATCTATGCCCCTAATATGAGAGCAGCCAATTATATAAGGCAATTAAGAACAAAAGCAAAGAAACACATTGACAACAATAAAATAATCATGGGGGAATTGAACACACCCCTACTGAAATGGACAGATCATCTAAGCAAAAGATCAACAAGGAAATAAAGGCTTTAAATGACACACTGGACCAAATGGACTTCACAGACATATTCAGAACATTCTATCCCAAAGCAACAGAATACACATTCTTCTCTAGTGCCCATGGAACATTCTCCAGAATAGATCACATCCTAGGTCACAAATCAGGTCTCAACCGGTACCAAAAGATTGGGATTATTCCCTGCACACTTTCAGACCACAGTGCTTTGAAACTCGAACTTAATCACAAGAGGAAAGTCAGAAAGAACTCAAATACATGCAGGCTAAAGAGCATCCTACTAAAGAATGAATGGGTCAACCAGGAAATTAAAGAAGAATTAAAAAAATTCATGGAAACCAAAGAAAATGAAAACACAACTGTTCAAAATCTTTGGGATGCAGCAAAGGCAGTCGTGAGAGGAAAGCATATAGCAATACAGGCCTTTCTGAAGAAACAAGATAGGTCTCAAATACACCACCTAACCCTACACCTAAAGGAGCTAGAAAAAAACAACAAATAAAGCCTAAACCCAGCAGGAGAAGAGAAATCATAAAGATCAAAGCAGAAATCAATGAAATAGAAACCAAAAGAACAGTAGAACAGATCAACGAAACTAGGAGCTGGTTCTTTGAAAGCATTAACAAGATTGATAAACCCCTGGCCAGATTGATCAAAAAGAAAAGAGAAATGACCCAAATCAACAAAATCACGAATGAAAGAGGACAGATCACAACCAACACCAAAGAAATACAAACAATTATAAGAACATAGTATGAGCAACTCTATGCCAGCAAATTAGATAACCTGGAAGAAATGGGTGCATTCCTAGAGATGTATCAACTACCAAAATTGAACCAGGAAGAAACAGGAAACCGGAACAGACCTATAACCACTAAGGAAATTGAAACAGTCATCAAAAATCTCCCAAGAAACAAAAGCCCAGGGCCAGATGGCTTCCCAGGGGATGTCTATCAAACATTTCAAGAAGAATTAATACCTATTCTCCTGAAACTGTTCCAAAAAATAGAAATGGAAGGAAAACTTCCAAACTCATTTTATAAGGCCACCATTACCTTGATCCCCAAACCAGACAAAGACTCCATCAAAAAGGAGAATTACAGACCAATATCCTTGATGAACATGGATGCAAAAATTCTCACCAAAACACTAGCCAATAGGATCCAACAGTACATTAAAAGGTTTATTCACCACGACCAATCCCCCAAGTGGGATTTATTCCTGGGCTGCAAGGTTGGTTCAACATCCGCAAATCATTCAACCTGATACAATACATTAACAAAAAAAGAACAAGAATCATATGATCCTCTCAATAGATGCAGAAAAAGCATTTGCCAAAGTAGAGCATCCTTTCTTGATCAAAACTTTTCAGAGTATAGGGATAGAGGGTACCTACCTCAATATCATAAAAGCCATCTATGAAAAACCTATAGTGAATATCATTCTCTAAGGTCAGGAACGTGGCAGGGATGTCCACTCTCACCACTGCTATTCAACATAGTATTAGAAGTCCTAGCCACAGCAATCAGACAACAAAAAGAAATCAAAGGCATCCAAATCGGCAAAGAGGAAGTCAAACTCTCACTCTTTGAAGATGATATGATACTGTATGTGGAAAATCCAAAAGACTCCACCCCAAAACTGCTAGAACTCACACAGGAATTCAGTAAAGTAGCAGGATATAAAATCAATGCACAGAAATCTGTGGCATTCCTATACACCAACAACAAGACAGAAGAGAGAGAAATCAAGGAGTTGATCCCATTTACAATTGCACCTAAAACCATAAGATACCTAAGAATAAATTTAACCAAAGAGGTAAAGGATCTGTACTCAGAAAACTATAAAATACTCATGTAAGAAATTGAAGAATACACAAAGAAATGGAAAAACGTTCCATGCTCATGGATTGGAAGAACAAACATTGTGAAGATGTCAATGCTACCTAGAGCAATCTACACATTCAATGCAATCCCCATCAAAATACCATCCACTTTTTTCAAAGAAAGGGAACAAATAATCCTAAAATTTGTATGGAACCAGAAGAGACCCCGAAGAGGCAGAGGAATACTGAAAAAGAAAAGCAAAGCTCGCGGCATCACAATTCCAGACTTCAAGCTCTATTACAAAGCTGACATCATCAAGAGAGGATGGTACTGACACAAAAACAGACACATAGATCAACGGAACAGAATAGAGAGCCCAGAAATGGACCCTCAACTCTATGGTCAACTCATCTTTGACAAAGCAGGAAAGAATGTCCAATGGAAAAAAGACAGTCTCTTCAACAAATGGTGTTGGGAAAATTGGACAGCCACATGCAGAAGAATGAAACTGGACCACTTCCTTACACCACACACAAAAATAGACTCCAAATGGTTGAAAGACCTAAACGTGAGACAGGAGTCCATCAAAATCCTAAAGGAGAACACAGGTAGCAACCTCTTCGACCTCATCCACAGCAACTTCTTCCTAGAAACATTGCCAAAGGCAAGGGAAACCAGGGCAAAAATGAACTATTGGGATTTCATCAAGATAAAGAGCTTTTGCACAGCAAAAGAAACAGTCCACAAAACCAAAAGACAATCGACAGAATGGGTTAAAATATTTGCAAATGACATATCAGATAAAGGGCTAGTATCCAAAATCTGTAAAGAACTTATCAAACTCAACACCCAAAGAATAATCCAATCAAGAAATGGGCAGAAGATATGAACAGACATTTTTCCAAAGAAGACATCCAAATGGCCAACAGACACATGGAAAAATGCTCAACATTGCTTGGCATCAGGGAAATCCAAATCAAAACCTCAATGAGATACCACCTCACACCCGTCAGAATGGCTAAAATTAAGAAGACAGGAAACGACAGATGTTGGCGGGGATGCGGAGAAAGGGGAACCCTCCTACACTGTTGGTGGGAATGTAAGCTGGTGCAGCCACTCTGGAAAACAGTATGGAGGTTCCTCAAACAGTTGAAAATAGAACTACCATACGTTCCAGCAATTGCACTACTGGGTATTTACCACAAAGATACAAGTGTAGGGATCCTAAGGGGTACGTGCACCCCAATGTTTATAGCACCAATGTCCACAATAGCCAAACTGTGGAAAGGGCCAAGATGTCCATCAACAGATGAATGGATAAAGAAGATGTGGTATATATACACAATGGAATATTATGCAGCCATCAAAAGGAATGAGATCTTGCCATTTGCAACGACGTGGATGGAACTGGAGGGGGTTATGCTGAGTGAAATAAGTCAATTAGAGAAAGACATGGATCATATGACCTCACTGATATGAGGAATTCTTAAT
Organism: Callorhinus ursinus; assembly: GCF_003265705.2. Lineage (NCBI taxonomy): Eukaryota > Metazoa > Chordata > Mammalia > Carnivora > Otariidae > Callorhinus > Callorhinus ursinus. The sequence continues at coordinate 29,555,242 of NW_027397077.1, read as the reverse complement.
CTCAGGAAACAAACTGAGGGTTGCTGGAATGGTGGCGGGTGGGAGGGATGGGGTGGCTGGGTGATAGACATTGGGGAGGGTATGGGCTATGGTGAGCCCTGTGAATTGTGCCAGACTGTTGATTCACAGATCTGTACCTCTGAAACAAATAATGCAATATATGTTAAGGTGTTAAGAAAAAAAAAAAAAAGAAGATAGCAGAAGGGGAATAATGAAGGGGGGGAAATCGGAGGGGGAGATGAACCATGAGAGACTATGGACTCTGAAAAACAAACTGAGGGTTCTAGAGGGGAGGGGCGTCGGGGGATGGGTTAGCCTGGTGATGGGTATTAAAGAGGGCACATTCTGCATGGAGCACTGGGTGTTATGCACAAAGAATGAATCATGGAGCACTACATCAAAAACTAATGATGTAATGTATGGTGATTAACATAACAATAAAAAAATTTTAAAAAAGTAAATGAATAACAGAGTTGAAGAACATGCACTAGCTGGCTTTGAAACTTAATATAGAGCTACAGTAATCATTAAATTAGAGTAAGAATTGACACCATGATCAATAGCACAAAGAGTACAGAAACAGGTTCATCCCTATACAGTCATTTGATTTTCCCCAAAAGTGTAAAGGTAATTCAATTTGGAAGGAATGGTCTGACAAATGGTGTGGAAGCTACTGGATATGCATAACAAAAAAAATTAACCTTGATCCTTACCTCACATTATAAATATTAACTTGAAATTGACTATAAACTAAAGTATTACAGGTGGGAATAGAAAATTCCAAAAGCAAATATAGTAGAAAATGTTTATGACCCTGGGGTAAGCAAATATTTCTTAGTTTGGACATGTTAAGTAGAAACTTTAAGGACAAAAGAGTAAATTGGATATCATCAAAATTAAAATATGTTCCTTTTCAAGAGGCACACTTTAAAAAAGATGAGAAGCCACAGAATGGGATAGGAATAGAATATATGCAAATCTTATACGATAATGGACTTACATGTAGAATGTAAAAGGATTCTTAAAATGCAGTAAGAAGATAATTCAATTTTAAAATACAACTTGAACACACAAACCAAATAAGACCTACAAGTGGCATATAAACATCTCAGAATACTTTCAATATTATTAGTCATTAGTGAAATCCAAAATAAAACCACAATGTGATACTACTATATACCTACTAAATTTGCTACAATTTTTAAAAGAATGAAAATATTAAGTGTTGCTGAGAATATGGAGCCCCTGGAACTCTCATGTGTTGCTTTTGGGAAAGCAAAATGATACAGCTACTCTGAAAAACAGTCTGGCAATATACTAAAATGTAAAATATACATTTTCCTAACAACCAAGAATTTTACTCCTAGATATTTACCCAAGAGAAAATAAAATATAAGTTAATACAACCACTTGTACGTACTTGTTCATTGTAGCTTTCCTCTTAATAGCCAAAAACTAAAAGGAATCCACCTCTTAGATGGTCAATATGTATAAATTTGTGTTATATGTACAAATATGCTGTCATTTGGAAATTCACTACAAGATAAGTATTTTGTGTTCATGCCCATGGAATGCAGTAGAATGTTAAAAAGCAGAGCTGTTGAGTCATATAAACATGAATTTGAATCTGTCACTATGCCCTTTATTAACTGTGAAACCCTGGCCTGGTCTGCCCACCTAATGTCTCAGAACTTGAATTTCTTTATTTGTAAAATGGGAATATTTTTAGTACCTACTTCATAAGCTTATTATAGGACAAACAAAGTGCATGGCCCATCATGAACATGAATATAGTTGAATTAGTTGTTATTATAATTGTTATGAATAGTAGTTGAATAATTAGTTGTTATTATAATTATTGATTTCATTATTATACCTAAATAATCCCTGATGATGTATTTATTAAACACATTTCCATCACCATGAAACAATTTGGTATTGTATAACATTTGTGAAAACAGACATTTCACTTGGTCATAAGACTAGATATAAGGCTAAAAGTGAGAATACTTATCACATAAATCTTTCAGACCTAAAACTATCTGAACCTTTATCCATGTTTGCCCAAAATTGCTAAATGTGAGAGAATCAAGAATTTTTTTGTCAATGAATAGTTTCTTTTCTCTTATAATTCTTTGTGATTCTGTTATAAAACAGGATGAATATTGTTTTAAAGGTGTACTGTCAGATGTATTCTAGCTCCCAGCTCACCAGTCTTATTTCTGAGATGTGAAACATATCCGATCCTACAATGAATTGAAGATAATGGGATAGAAATATACCATAAATGTCCTTACCCAGTATTAAAAAGAATGATAGATAGATGATCATGATGATAATGAAGATACATAGTTCTTACTTTCCTTGATGTGAAAATCCTCACTTGAAAATCACATCTGACAAACTAATATATAATACCTTCTTTTCATGCTTAAAATAATTTTCTCTTTCTTGAAATCTCTGACTTTGAGATTAGATCTATTAAAGAACCCACTCTTGGTTTGGACGTCTGAAAAACTTATCCACCAACCATGCACCTAATTCATTTAGCTGTATGAATATTTGGTGAGAAACAGAATTTCCCTCCCCTTCCTTGTTAATCTAGGAATCAAATTCCATATTTCATTCCAACATGAATTTTTGTGATTTAGACATGAAACATAAACTTTTTTAAAAAACCCCAGATGTAGGGGCACCGGGATGGGGCTCAGTTGATTAAGTGGCTGCCTTTGGCTCAGGTCATCCCGGGGTCCTGGGACCGAGCCCCGCATCGGGCTCCCTGCTTGGCGGAGACCCTGCTTCTCCCTCTCCCTCTGCCTGCTGCTCTGGCTACTTGTGCTCTCTCTCTCTCTCTTTGTTAAATAAATAAATAAAAATCTTAAAAAAAAAAACCCAGATGTAGGATAAAGAAGGAAAATAAATTTGCTTTAGAGTTAGGCAAATAACAAAACAACCACCTCAAAATGTCAATTAAGGACATTACCAAAATTAAAAGCGGTTGACAAAATGAGTTATTTGTTATGATATAAAAAAGGTGGAAAATCTTTTCCTCTTCATCTCCTTACCATCACTTTTAACTGCATTCTACTAGAGCTAAACTGAGTATCTGGAATCCATAGTTCATGATCTTCTTTGGGTTAAGGTATATAAGTCAGTTTTAAAACTTAATATTTTTTTAGACAGTAACTTCATTAAATACTATCAGCCATTGATAAAGACATGAGTTAATGAAGGGTATACCATACTTATGGATGGCAAGACTCAGTACTATAAAATCTAAGTCTTCCTTGACAGTTACCTACAGTGCTGGTGCAATCTCTCAATTTCTCAGCAGATATTTTTGAAAGAAATTGACTACAGACTCCAAAATATGGTAATACAAAGCCAAGAATAACCAAGGCTATTGTTAAAGACAAAGATAAAGAGCCTTTGGTACCTGATGGCAATACTTATTATAATTAAGACAATGTGCTTTTGTGCTAGAATATGCAAATACACCAATAGAACAGAATAGATCTGATAATCAGATCCACACATATATGGTCACTTTATTGGTACCAAAGGTGACAGTGCAATGCACTGTAAAGTAACTGCCTTTTTAAAAGTGGTTCTCTGTCTAGGGGTATTCACATGGGAAAAATAAGTTGTGTCCCCTTCTACAAAATACACAAAAAATAACTGTAGATCTAAACATGAAAGCTAAAACAGAAACTCATCTGAAAGATAACCTAGGAGTGTATCTTTATGATCCTAGGTAGTCAAAATTTCTTTAACAAGACACCAAAAGAACCAACCATAATTTGGTCAAATATTGATAAATTATACTTCATATGAATTTTGTAAATTTAAAAATGGATTAACTGAACAGTGAAAAGGCAAGACACAAATCTGGAAGTGGTATTTGTCATACATCTATCTGACCTAAGATCCGTATATGGAATGTATGCCATTATATATGTGTGTGTGTGTGTGTGTCTGTCTGTCTATATATATATATGTGTGTATGTGTATATATTTACATGTATATACATAAATACAGAAAAACAAATAAAAAATTAGCAAAACACCCAACCTGCCACTTCACAAATATATATTCAATATATATTACTCAATATATATATATTCAAAGGAAAAGACGTTCAACCATAATAGTCATTAAGAAAGTGTAAATTAAAACCACAATGTAATATGATTAGACAGCCCAAAGGCTAAAACAAAAAGGCCAACAATACCATATGTTGTCTAGTATGTAGAAAACCTAGAATTCTCATGTTCTGACAGTTTGGATGTAAATTGGTACACTATTTGGAAAGCTCTTTGCCACTATTTAATATATGCATATTCTATTACTTAGCAATATGTCTTCTAGGAGCACATCCAACAAGAATGTGTCTATATGTACAGCTAATCACATGTAGGAGAATGTTCATAGCAGTATTATTGGAAATTACCAAAACCTGGAAATAATGCAAATGCACATGGACATTAGACCAGATACAGTATTATAAAAATTGGACACTTTTACAGCGTTGAAAATAAACTATAATGACATAATACAGATAAAATCCTAAGACATAATGTTGAGCAAAAGAATCAGACCAAACAACCAAACATGTATAGTTCCATCTATGAAAATATTTACAAACAGGTAAAACTCATCTTGGATACTGGAAGACAAGGTAGTAGTTACATTTTGTGATGAGAGAGAAAAACTATAAGGAGGATTTTTGTGGTGCTGGCAATGTTCTAATTCCTGATCTAGATACTGACAACATGGGTGTGTTTACACTATGAAAACAGTTAAGCTGCATATTAAGCATTTTTTCTATGTTAAATTTATATAATATTTAAAAAGAAAATAATCAAATTAAAAAAATTAAAAGTGGGTACTTCAGGAATGGTATATTTTATTTTCATTTGGTATCATAATGATCTCCCTGAATGTGTTTTATCATTTGCAAGTTTTATTTTTATAGTATTAAACTTCAGATATGCATTTATAAATAGAACCTACATACCAAGTTTTTCCATGACTGAGAAATCCACAATCATGTGAGTTGTTCTTACCCTCAGGAGTCAACCTTGACAGTTATACTGTATTACACATCCTTTTCCCCTGGAAATGGCTTATTGATAAAGGGCAAGACAACAGATACCAACATGGGCCAACTTCTGCATTCCATTGATGTGTGACAAGGAGCCTGATCATTTGGCTTGCTAATACAAACATGAAATTGAGAGATCTGGCATGAACGTATGCATGGAGGAAGAAAAAAGTTGTCTACAGAGATGACTAAACAAATTAGACCATGTTTTCTAAACTGAATAAAATCAGTGAATTATCGATAGCTTTCCAGTTCCTGATTCTAGCCAGTCCTTGAGAAGTCCCATCACACTTCTTGCCCTTACGCTCAATAGACGGCATCCTTATGTCCAAGTGATTAAGTATCCACTTTTGCTTATAAAAATTATCAGATAATTTGTCTGATAAGCTGGCAGAACCAAGAGGAAAGGCAAGGTCTGGTAGATTTTGAGGGACGCATCGATGGATTTCAGAAAAAAAGTCCTAAAAGTTGTACAGCTCCGTGAGGAGCAGGTTTTGGTGAGGGAATTAGGAAGCTTGACAACAGAGAGTTTTCTGAAGGCATTGTGAGTTAAGGAAAGGAAGAACTAGAAGACAGGACAAGAGATTGAAACTAGGAGCTGCAGTTATGCCCAGAGCAGTTTTCCACAGTAAAAGCTCCCATGCATAACAAAATTAAAGAAGTAAAAAGATTTACTGTGAAACCAACAGTGGTTACACAAAACGACTGCTTAAGACCCATAAATTAGTTATAACTTTAGTTATTGACCATCATACAGTTGTCTGTTCCTTTTGGAAAAACTGAAGACCTGGATATTTAAGCATACAGGATAACAGCATTCACAAAAATATAAAAAAAAATTAAAATTGCATAATCAACATAAATGAAAATAAAATTGCAAATAAAAAACATAAGAGGATACTCAGATGATTACAAATATAAAAGTTATAAGCTAAGTAAGTCAATTCAAATGACCAATTAAATTCAGATGATACTATTATTAAGAAAAATATGAAAAATGAGTAAGAACAAGACCAATCATTAGCTGGGATTTTAGAAATCATCCAAAAAAGTTACAAATCTATCAAACATTATATAAGTCAATAATCAAATGTGACAATGAAATATGGAACTGGTTTGAGAGAATCAATGGGAAAAGTTCACTCTAGATTGCTACCAGAAAATATAAAACTAGATAGATTTTTAGAAAAATGATAGCTAGCTAAAGAAGTGACAATTGATATTATAAGACTTTCTATTCTATTCTATTCTATTAAATTAGAAAAAGATCAGGTAAAGAAAGGCTGGAAATATAGTTAACAGGATTTGTATGGCAGTAACATCCCAAGGGCCAGAAATCAAGGGAACAGTTAGGAAAAAATGGACTTAAAAATACGTTGTGGGGCACCTGGGTGGCTCAGTCAGTTGAACGTTTGACTCTTGGTTTCAGCCCAGTCATGATCTCATGGGTTGTAAGACTGAGACTACAGTCTGCTCCACGCTCAGTGGGGAGTCTGCTTGAAGATTCTCTACCTCTGCCCCTCCCCCGATGTGTGAACACACTTGCTCTCTCTCTAAAATAAATAAATCTTAAAAAAATTTAAAAACTAAAAATACATTGCAAGGCATTACTAGAAACTGAGGAATCTGTAATAAGTATCTTTCAAATAGAACCTTTTTTTTGTAGGACCAGTAGTGAGACAAGAGGGCGGACTTGAGTGTAGGGCTCAGGCCAAGAGTCAAAGTCAACCTTCCCAGGGCACTCTTCAATCTTCTTAAGCCCCTTGAATGATTAAAAACACATTTATTTATTTTTAAAGATTTTATTTGAGAAAGAGAAAGAGAGAGCATGAGCAGGGTGGAGGGGCAGAGGGAGAGGGAGAAGCAGACTCCCCGCTGAGCAGGGAGCCTGAGGTGAGGCCTGTTCTCAGGACCCCAGGATCAGGACCTGAGCTGGAGACAGATGCTTACCCGACAAAGCCACGCAGGCATTTAAAAGCAGAGACATGGCTTCATGATGGATTGCAGTGGGGCAGGGGAGAGAGGGGGTGATGGGAGGGAGGGCACGATTCAGACCTTAATACGTCAGTGGACAAGTGATTTAGTGACAGAAACTTGCCAAAGCCTGAACCATCTGGAGCACAGAGGCATTTCCATCCATTCATAAATTTGAGGCTCTTTGGTCTTTCCAAATGATAAGGGACATGTAATCTTACAATATCTATATGTAGAAATAGATCTAGCAGAAGATTTGTCTAAAAATCAGGATCATTAGGATAGATGGTGGGGGGCGGACCAAGATGGCAGAGGAGTAGGAGACCTGGATTTCCTCTGGTCTCAGGAATTCAGCTGAATAGGGATCAAACCATTCTGAACACCTACGAACTCCACAGGAGATCGAAGAGGAGCATAGCGACAACTCTCTGAACAGAGAAGCGACCACTTACTGGAAGGTAGGACGTGTGGAGAAGTGAATCCGAGGCGATATTCGGGAGGACAGACGGCGGGGGAGGGGGCCTCCATCGGCATCTTCTGGCAAGTGATAGAGCCGCGGAGCACAAAATCGGAACTTTTAGAAGTCGGCTCCGCTGAGGGACGTCGTTCCAGTGGCTAAGCGGGGGGTGGAACCCTTGCGGGACAGTGTGGTCTCAGGACCCTCGGGGTCACAGAAAGACCGGGGGTGCCTGAGTGTGGCAGAGCTCCCAGGGGTATCGGAGCGGGGAAGCCGGTTGCAGAGACGGAGCCGAGGCGCGGGCTCTCAGCTCGGGGTTGCCATAAACTGTGATCTGCGGCACAGTCGGGCCACTGCTCCTCCAGCAGGGACCCAACAAGCAGCAGAGCCGGGGAGACTCCTCTTCCTCCCCCGGGAGGAGTGGCGCGGGAGCGCACCGCAGGGATCTGTTGGGTTTGGAGACTCCATGCGGGGTCGGGTGCCAGAGATAGAAACGCTCAGTCACAGGCCTGGTGAGCACGGAGTGTGACCGGAGCCGGGGGAGATGGGAGTGATTGACTGCTTTTCTCTGGGGGCGCACTGAGGAGCGGGGCACTGAGTTCTCACCTCCCCTGGGGGGAGATTGGGAGGCCACCATTTTCACTGTTGTCCTCCAACGCTGTACGGAAATCTTGCAGGAAACAAAAGCTCCCAAAGCAAACCCCAGCAGATTCCTTGCCCGGACCAGCAAGGGTGGGGCAATTCCACCTCCGGCAAAGACATTTGGGAACCACGGCAACAGCCCCCTCCCCCAGAAGATCAGCACGAACAGCCAGCCAAGACCAAGTTTACCGATCAATGAGAATGGCAGATCTCCAGCGCTAGGGGAATACTGCACATAGAATTCATGACTTTCTTACCATGATTCAAAGTTAATTTTTTTAGTCTTTCAAAGTTAATTTTTTTTAACTTTTTTTTTTGAATTTTTCTTTTTCCCTTTTTCAACCAACATCTTCTCAATCCTTTTGTTAAAAAAACATTTTTATTTTTCATTTTTGGAGTCATATAATATCCCTTCATAGTAGTTACCGTTATTTTTGGCAGATATATATATATATAAAGAGAGAGAGAGAGAGAGAGAGAGAGTTCTCTCTTTAAAATTTTGAGATAGTTTCTTCTAATATATCAAAATATACCCTAAATCTCTAGTGTATGGCTTTTTTCTAGTCTCTTTCCTGATCACATTCTCTTCCCCCCCTTTTTTTTTCTTTCTTTCCTTTTTTTTAATCCTCTTTTCTTTTTTCAAAAATCTTCTTATCAATTCCTTTTTTAAAATTTTTTAAAATTTTCATCTTTACAGTCATAGTCCATCTCTTCATCATATCAACCCTTATTTTGTACATATATAAGTCTTTCTTTCTTTAAAATTTTAGGAGGCACTTTTCTAACAGACTAAAATACACCCAAAATCTAGTGTGTGGCACTGATCTATGCACCAGCCTGATCATATTTGATCATATTCTGTTTTGTTTTGTTTTTGTTTGTTTTCATCTTTATCTTTTTTTTTTCTCTTTCTTTTTTCTTTCTTTCCCTTACTTTTCCCCTGGTTTCAGGTCTTTTCTGATTTGATTAGAATATATCTTCTGGGGATGTTGTAAACCTGTTAGCATTTTGTTCTCTCATTCATCTATTCTCCTCTGGACAAAATGACAAGATGAAAAAAATCACCTCAACAAAAAGAACAAGAGGTAGTACTGTCTGCAAGGGACCTACTCAATATGGACATTAGAGTGATGTCGGACCTAGAGTTCAGAATCATGACTTTAAAGGTACTAGCTGGGCTTGAAAAAAGCGTGGAAGTTATTAGAGAAACCCTTTCTGGAGAAATAAAAGAACTAAAATCTAACCAAGTCGAAATCAAAAAGGCTATTAATGAGGTGAAATCAAAAATGGGGACACTAACTGCTAGGATGAATGAGGCAGAAGAGAGAATCAGCGATATAGAAGAAAATAAAGAAGCTGAGAAAAAGAGAGATAAACAAGTACTGGATCACGAGGGCAGAATTCGAGAGATAAGCGATGCGGTAAGAGGAAACAACATTAAAATAATTGGGATCCCAGAAGAAGAAGAAAGAGAGAGGGGGGCAGAAGGTATATTGGAGCAAATTATAGCAGAGAAATTCCCTAATGTGGGGAAAGAAACAGGCATCGAACTCCAGGAGGCAGAGAGACCCCTCTCAAAATAAAAAAAAAGGTCAAAACCCCGACAACTAATAGTGAAACTTACGAGTCTCAGAGACAAAGAGAAATTCCTGAAAGCAGCTCGGGAGAAGAGATATGTAACCTATAATGGTAGAAACATTAGACTGGCAACAGACCTATCCACAGAGACCTGGCAGGCCAGAAAGGACTGGCATGATATCCTCAGAGCACTAAACGAGAAAAATATGCAGCCAAGAATACGATAACCAGCTAGGCTGTCATTGAAAATAGAAGGAGAGTTAAAAAGCTCCCAGGACAAACAAAAACTGAAGGAATTTGCAAACATGAAACCAGCCCTACAAGAAATATTGAAAGGGGTCCTCTAAGAAAAGAGAGAGCCTAAAAGAAGCATGGACCAGAAAGGAATACAGACAACAGACAGTAACAGTCACCTTACAGGCAATAAAATGGCACTAAATTCATACCTTTCAGTACTTACCCTGAATGTAAATGGGCTAAATGCCCCAATGAAAAGACACAGGCTATCAGACTGGATAAAAAAACAAGACCCATCCACATGCTGTCTGCAAGAAACTCATTTTAGACCCAAAGACACCCCCACATTGAAAGTGAAGGGGTAGAAAACCATTTACCATGCTAATGGACACCAAAAGAAAGCTGGGGTGGCAATCCTTATATCAGACAATTCAGATTTTGAAACAAAGACTGTAATAAGAGATGAGGAGGGACACTATATCCTACTTAAAGGGTCTAACCAACAAGAAGATCTAACAATTGTAAATATCTATGCCCCAAACATGGGAGCAGCCAATTATATAAGGCAATTAAGAACAAAAGCAAAGAAACACATTGACAACAATAAAATAATCGTGGGGGACTTTAACACACCCCTGACTGAAATGGACAGATCATCTAAGCAAAAGATCAACAAGGAAATAAAGGCTTTAAATGACACACTGGACCAAATGGACTTCACAGACATATTCAGAACATTCCATCCCAAAGCAATGGAATACACATTCTTCTCTAGTGCCCATGGAACATTCTCCAGAATAGATCACATCCTAGGTCACAAGTCAGGTCTCAACCGGTACCAAAAGATTGGGATTATTCCCTGCATACTTTCAGACAACAACGATTTGAAACTAGAACTCAACCACAAGAGGAAAGTCGGAAAGAACTCAAATACATGGAGGCTAAAGAGCATCCTACTAAAGAATGAATGGGTCAACCAGGAAATTAAGGAAGAATTTAAAAAATTCATGGAAACCAATGAAAATGAAAACACAACTGTTCAAAATCTTTGGGATGCAGCAAAGGCAGTCCTAAGAGGAAAGTATATAGCAATACAAGCCTTTCTCAAGAAACAAGAAAGGTCTCAAATACACCACCTAACCCTACACCTAAAGGAGCTAGAGAAAAAACAACAAATAAATCCTAAACCCAGCAGGAGAAGAGAAATCATAAAGATCAGAGCAGAAATCAATGAAATAGAAACCAAAAGAACAGTAGAACAGATCAACGAAAACTAGGAGCTGGTTCTTTGAAAGCATTAACAAGATTGATAAACCCCTGGCCAGACTGATCAAAAAGAAAAGAGAAATGACCCAAATCAACAAAATCACGAATGAAAGAGGACAGATCACAACCAACACCAAAGAAATACAAACAATTATAAGAACATAGTATGAGCAACTCTATGCCAGCAAATTAGATAACCTGGAAGAAATGGGTGCATTCCTAGAGATGTATCAACTACCAAAATTGAATCAGGAATAAATAGAAAACCTGAACAGACCTATAACCACTAAGGAAATTGAAGGAGTCATCAAAAATCTCCCAACAAACAAAAGCCCAGGGCCAGATGGCTTCCCAGGGGATGTCTATCAAACATTTCAGGAAGAATTAATACCTATTCTCCTGAAACTGTTCCAAAAAATAGAAATGGAAGGAAAACTTCCAAACTCATTTTATGAGGCCACCATTACCTTGATCCCCAAACCAGACAAAGACTCCATCAAAAAGGAGAATTACAGACCAATATCCTTGATGAACATGGATGCAAAAATTCTCACCAAAATACCTGCCAAGAGGATCCAACAGTACATTAAAAGGTTTATTCACCACGACCAAGTGGGATTTATCCCTGGGCTGCAAGGTTGGTTCAACATCTGCAAATCAGTCAACGTGATACAATACATTAACAAAAGAAAGAACAAGAATCATATGATCCTCTCAATAGATGCAGAAAAAGCATTGGACAATACAGCATCCTTTCTTGATCAAAACTCTTCAGAGTATAGGGATAGAGGGTACATACCTCAATATCATAAAAGCCATCTATGAAAAACCTACAGCAAATATCATTCTCAATGGGGAAAAACTGAGTGCTTTCCCCCTAAGGTCAGGAAGACGGCAGGGATGTCCAATATCACCACTGCTATTCAACAAAGTATTAGAAGTCCTAGCCACAGCAATCAGACAACAAAAAGAAATCAAAGCCATCCAAATCGGCAAAGAGGAAGTCAAACTCTCACTCTTTGCAGATGATATGATACTGTATGTGGAAAACCCAAAAGACTCCACCCCAAAACTGCTAGAACTCATACAGAAATTCAGTAAAGTGGCAGGATAGAAAATCAATGCCCAGAAAGCAGTTGCATTCCTATACACCAATAACAAGACAGAAGAGAGAGAAATCAAGGAGTCGAGCCCATTTACAATTGCACCCAAAACCATTAGATACCTAGGAATAAATCTAACCAAAGAGGCAAAGGATCTGTATTCAGAAAACTATAAAATACTCATGAAAGAAATTGAGGAAGACACAAAGAAATGGAAAAACGTTCCATGCTCATGGATTGGAAGAACAAACATTGTGAAGATGTCAATGCTACCTAGAGCAATCTACACATTCAAAGCAATCCCCATCAAAATACCATCCACTTTTTTCAAAGAAATGGAACAAATAATCCTAAAATTTGTATGGAACCAGAAAAGGCCCCGAATAGCCAGAAGAATGTTGAAAAAGAAAAGCAAAGCTGGCGGCATTACAATTCCGGGCTTCCAGCTCTATTAGAAAGCTGTCATCATCAAGACAGTATGGTACTGGCACAAAAAGAGACACATTGATCAATGGAACAGAATAGAGAGCCCAGAAATGGACCCTCAACTCTATGGTCAACTCATCTTTGACAAAGCAGGAAAGAATGTCCAGTGGAAAAAAGACAGTCTCTTCAACAAATGGTGTTGGGAAAATTGGACAGCCAGAAGCAGAAGAATGAAACTGGACCATTTCCTTACACCACACACAAAAACAGACTCTAAATGGTTGAAAGACCTAAACGTGAGACAGGAGTCCATCAAATCCTAAAGGAGAACACAGGCAGCAACCTCTTCGACCTCAGCCACAGCACCTTCTTCCTAGAAACATCACCAAAGGCACGGGAAGCAAGGGCAAAAATGAACTATTTGAATTTCATCAAGATAAAAAGCTTTTGCACAGCAAAAGAAACAGTCCACAAAACCAAAAGACAATCGACAGAATGGGTTAAAATATTTGCAAATGACATATCAGATAAAGGGCTAGTATCCAAAATCTATAAAGAACTCATCAAACTCAACACACAAAGAACAAGTAATCCAATCAAGAAATGGGCAGAAGATATGAACAGACATTTTTCCAAAGAAGACATCCAAATGTCCAACAGACACATGGAAAGGTGCTCAACATCGCTCAGCATCAGGGAAATCCAAATCAAAACCTCAATGAGATACCACCTCACACCAGTCAGAATGGCTAAAATTAGCAAGTCAGGAAACGACAGATGTTGGCGGGGATGCGGAGAAAGGGGAACCCTCCTACACTGTTGGTGGGAATGCAAGGTGGTGCAGCCACTCTGGAAAACAGTATGGAGGTTCCTCAAACAGTTGAAAATAGAGTTTCCATACGATCCAGCAATTGCACTACTGGGTATTTACTCCGAAGATACAGATGTAGGGATCCGAAGGAGTACATGCACCCCAATGTTTATAGCAACAATGTCCACAATAGCCAAACTGTGGAAAGAGCCAAGATGTCCATGGACAGATGAATGGATAAAGAAGAAGTGGTATATATACACAACGGAATATTATGCAACCATCAAAAGGAACGAGATCTTGCCATTTGCAACGACGTGGATGGAACTGGAGGGGGTTATGCTGAGTGAAATAAGTCAATCAGAGAAAGACATGTATCATATGACCTCACTGATATGAAGAATTCTTAATCTCAGGAAACAAACTGAGGGGTGCCGGAGTTGTGGGAGGTGGGAGGGATGGGGTGGCTGGGTGATAGACACTGGGGAGGGTATGGGCTACGGTGAGCCCTGTGAATTGTGCAAGACTGTTGATTCACAGATCTGTACCTCTGAAACAAATAATGCAATATATGTTAAGATGTTGAGAAAAAAAAAAAGAAGATAGCAGGAGGGGAAGAATGAAGGGGTGGAAATCGGAGGCGGAGATGAACCATGAGAGACTATAGACTCTGGGAAGCAAACTGAGGGTTCTAGAGGGCAGGGAGGTGGGGGGACGGGTTAGCCTGGTGATGGGTATTAAAGAGGGCACGTTCTGCATGGTGCACTGGGTGTTATGCAGAAACAATGAATCATGGAACACTATATTAAAAACTAATGATGTAATGTATGGTGATTAACATAACAATAAAAAATTTAAAAAAAGAATCAGGACAATTAAGATTGGGAACTAGGGTGGGGGAACTGACAATCCGTGGATTGTCAGTCAAGAAAGAGGATAAACTAATGTGGACTATTTAGGGAAGTCCCTCGCTGTAAACAGTCTATTATTTTAAGTGGATTTATTCCTTCTAATTATAGATCGATTCCCACATACAGGACAGAAGTAAATGTGCAAATGAACAACAAAGATGGACTTACTGACTTAGAGCAGTAGTTCTCAAAGCGTGAACTATGAACCAGCAGCATCAGTAAGTACAAACTTAATAGAAACGCAATCTGTTCACCTCTTTGGATCTTCTGCACCAAACCTATTTCCCTTCTGATATATTTTAAAGCAAAAACTGGGACATAGTATATCACGTTTTGATTAAATGAAATCAGAATGCTCCCTGAATCCCTGGCATCCATTTACCGAATTTCTCTACTTAGTGACCAGAGTGAAATTTCATCTTCTCTCTGAAAATATTTCTAATAAAAGATAATTTATTCTATCATTATCATACTAATTATGAACAATAATTACAATCAGAATTTACCGAGTAGTAGTTTAATATACCATATTTACTTCTAAGTCATTTCAATTTGGTATTATTTTAGGGTTAACCCAAATACAGTTGGATGTGTATTATCAAAGATATACAAAATTTCTTATATTAATATGTATGTATTTGTTTCCACAGGAATTAGAAAAAATACTGCTTCTCTTTATTGCTTTCTTTTAAAATATCAAAACCAAATGTGAGTACTTTCATAGAAATATTAAGTAACATGTCGTATGTAAATATGTGAACTGGGGAAGATTAGAGGAGAAAGTACTATTTGGGGGAAATTGCTTTTTACCACTGAATCATCAAAACAGTGCCATGAAAAAGGTATTATCTCTGAGTACCAGAGAGTTTCTGTAACTTCCCCAAGACCCTACAGCTTACATGTTCAGAGCTAACATTTAATCCCAGAGCAGATATCCACAACCATGTTCTTAATTTTATGTTATAACCTCTTTCACATTTCCAATATTATGCTTCCAAAACATACAAATATGTACATATATGTACATGTAATTAACATAATTTATAATATTTTACTAATAGTAATTAATTTTAATCACTCTACTCTGAACTATATGAATATTATTTTGGTTGTTTTTCTTGATCCTATATCATTATGCCTGAGTTAAACTGAAATTCTCTTCATATTATAATTTACATTTCGAGAAATTGGGATTATGTCTGCGTATTTGTACTGTCAAGCAGAATGAGTATAAAGTAAAAGGCTATGTGTAGACAGTGTTTGGTGACGTAAGTATACATATACATACATGATATGCACACACATACATATCTCATCAGTTAAGAGTAGCAGCAAAAATCCTTAACAATGAACAAATTTGGTTTTAGGACTCTGCTAAAGAATCAAGAAATAATACTAGATAGCATTTTCTTTGGGAGTAGGCAATCCTTGATGAACACATTGATTTCATTCATTGCAAATGAGGAGTGAAGTGCTGGAAGGAGAAAATTATGTTTCCTGTCCGCAAGGAGTTTTCCATTATGAAAGAGTGAACAAACACTTATAACACACAATTACAAGGAACCTGTGTGAGTGGATGTATGGTTTATGTGTGTCTGTGTGTTGTGTGTGTGTGCACATCTATAATTTATAGAGGTAAGAGTCAAGAGAAGAGACGAGGATAAATGAATAAATATAAGAATTTAGATTCTCTACGGAAGTGCAATAACTCGTTCACACTGTAAGTGATTTAGAGATGTGGAATTCTGCGGTGAGCAAAAAGAGTAAGTAATTGGCATAGGGAACTTGGAGAGCAGACATGGGACTTCAGGCTTTCATTACTTATTTATTGCATTTACTCATTTATTCAACAAATGCATAATGAATACCATTACAGTATGTGCAAAGTGAATTGGGAGGTGGTAGAATATAAATAAATCCATGTCTAGAGTAAAGAGAACAGATTGTAATGGTAGGGAAATCTGGAGAAATACAAGTGGTGGTGAGCTTGATGATAAATAAATATTTATATATAAAGTTATTAGAAATGGGGAAATTTTGTCCCCACAAAATAATGATGTCAATAACTATAAAAATGAAAATAAATAAAAGGCAGTGAGATAAGCTACATGTTTCTAAGATGAGCCTTTGAAATCTCAAATGGATAACTAAAGTAATTTTAACTGAAAAATGTTTTTCACATTCCTGAAAAAGCCTCTAGCTTTAGCTTTTAAGGTTACTCTTTCAGGAATATCCTAAATCATACATATTCAATTCACATTGTTTTCTTTTTTAAAGAGAAATTAGCATTTATTCATACTTTCCTGGGATAAACCTATTCATACTTTCCTGGGATAAACCTAAGGTCCTACACAACATATAATCTCTTTAAGCATTATTTCTTATGTAAAAAGTGGATGTAATAATAATACCTACCTTAACTATTTTCTCATCTGTAATATCAGGTACAATAACAACAATTGTGATTAAAGACAGTGTAGAGTTTCAGTGAAATAAACTATGTAAAGAATCAAGCTCACTGCCTGGCATAGAATTAAGGTTCCATAAATATTCATTAATGTGATTATTATTCCTGTTAGTTTCAATTTATTTTTGTTAATTTTGAATGTATACTAAGAAAATTTGGGGACTGAAATCTACCCATTGCCAAGTAATGGGTAGATTTTAAAACAGTATTATGTGAAGGTGCACAGAATTTCAAAACCCAGAAAATTAAGAAATTACTTATAGGAATAAAACTGGCTGAGAATAAGGAAACTGACAAGTTCCTTAGAATTTATCCAATAAATTTCTATGAAGTTAGGGTTAGTTTGCTATTCCATAGTGCCCTAAAAATTTATGGCAGTTTACATTATGGAAATCCAATGACATGGAAGTATAATTTAGAACTTTTGCTTCTGACTCTGAAGGAGTAACTGATATGAAACTTGCCCTTCTGCCATAAATAATTAGATGACTGAATATAGGAAACAATTATTTTGATACATTTGAAGAAGCAGCAGTGCAGGACTGTGATCCTTGAGAGAAGAGAAAGAAATGACACTCCTTGAAATTGACACAGCTTCCTACCTGAAGACAACTGCATGACAATGGCCCAGTAGGGCCCGCCCCCAAGCAGAGGAGGAAGACCTTGATAAACTGAAGAGACAACTGATGAGAGTTTGGAGAAGCTAAATTAGCTCTAATCTGTGGGACAAAGTACTGGCTAGGAGGAAGCCTTAGAGAAAAAGGGCTCTAGCAGTCTTCATAGGATGTTTTTTGAAAATTAGATAAATACTCATCATCACTGTAAAAGGGAAATATTTTATTGGCTGAAGTGAAACAAAACAAAAATGGCTAGAAGTTTATATGCAAAACCTTCCAGAACTCACTCAGAATCCAGAGACCCTGTAGAACACTGAGGCAATCAGCAGAGAAACAGAATCATACTTTAGTATGAAGACAAAACTAGCCTTAATTTAAAGATTACTACTGTAATATACTCTAACAAAGCTTAAAAAGAAGGCTTTTAAGAAATTAAAGAAAAAAGCTCATCAGCAAATAACTGAACTGCCTGACTAAAGAAACTTCACAGTAGCATACATTATAACTCATAATCACAAGGAAAAATCAGTCAATAAAAATAAACCAGGAAATGGCATTGGTAATGGAAATAGCACAGAAGGAATTTGAAATAGCAATCATAAATATCCTGAATATGATCAAGAATTTAAATAAAAACATTAATATAATGATTAGAAAAATGGAAGATATAAAAAAGGACCAAATGGAAATTCTGAAGGTGGAAAACACAATATTGCATATTTAAAATTCACAGTATTGGGCACCTGGCCGGTTCAACTGGTAGAGCACCTGACTCTAGTTCTCAGGGTCATGAGTTCAAGCCCCACATTGGGCATAGAGCCTACTTAAAAAAATAAATAAATAAAAAACATTAAAAATTAAAAAAAAATTAAAATTCACAGGATGGCTTAACATCATATAAGATACTGAGGAAGAAAAGATACTGAGGAAGAAAAACTGGACTTGAAGTTAAAATGACAGAAATTATCCAAATAGAAGCACAGGAAATATAAGAGATTAAAAAAAAGGCACAGACTATTTTTCTTTCTTTTCTTTTCTTTTTTTTTTTAAATATTTTTTTAATTTATTTGTCAGAGAGAGACACAGTGAGAGAGGGAACACAAGCAGGGGGAGTGGGAGAGGGAGAAGGAGGCTTCCCACAGAGCAGGGAGCCCGATGCGGGGCTCGATCCCAGGACCCCAAGATCATGACCTGAGCCGAAACCAGACGTTTAACGACTGAGCCACCCAGGTGCCCCAGAGTTATGTTTTTCTTTCTGACATGTGAAGAGCTTGGAAGTCATCACTCTTGCCCTTATAACAAGAAAAAGCTAAACAAACTGAAAGTCAGTGAATTTCCTTGGACCCATCAGTTAACCAAGCTTGAAGACGAATCTGGAAAGAAAGGGGAATTAGAGGAATCAGAGCCAAGATCTACCTTATTTGGAACTGCAGACGAACTGGTAGAAAAACTTAAGTGGTAATTCTAAAGAACTGCTGGAGGCTCAGTGTGGACTAGTGTGGAAGTAACACACTCCTGGGGCCTCACTCAGGAAGTCCTGAAACTTTAGTAGGTTTTACCAGGATCCCAACTGGGTTCTGATGGGTGAAGATCAGAGAAAGAGCCTATTGTGGCTCTGGACAGAAGAAAAGATTAATCACAGTGAAATATACCCAGAACATTCTCCAAAACAAAGGTGTACTCTCCAAGGGTGAAGATTTTACCAGAGCTTTCTCCCAGCTCATAGAAGGTCTTTTTGGCTCCCTCCAGTCTTCCTGTCTTCCTTAAGGTATGTGTGTTGAGGGAGCAGGGAGACTTTTACCACTGGAGAAACACTTGTGAAAGTCAAAGCCAAACCCGGAGACACAGGTCAACTAAAAGCAGAATTAATCATAAGATTATATAATGCTTCCCCATAATTCCCATGCATTACCATCACACCAACAGGTTCCACATAATAATGTGGATTACAGCTAAAAGAGCAGAGAGACAGAGAACACTTAGAGAATATCTAGAGAAACTCAAAGTCAACCCAAGAGCCAAATATGACACTAGAGGAATGTAAACCCTCTGTCATCTATGGGTATAGGAAACATTAAACACCGAACAAGTCCTAGTCAGATGAGCATAAATCCTCACATTAAAAGACTGTTTATATTTTTGCTTTTGTAACCAAATGAAGTGATCAATGTTAACTAAACTTATTGTGGTAATCGTTTTGCAATATATGTAAATCAAGTCATTTTTCTGTATGCCCTAAACTTATACACTACTGTATTTTAATTATACCTCAATAAAACAAAAAATAAAGTGTTCCATGTGATAAAAAGTAAATATAAAAAGTCTGTTTACCTCAGTACTTATTACTAATAGAACATATCCAGCTTTCAATGAAAAATTGCAGGTATTCTAAAAGGCAAGACAAACACCATCTGGGAGACAAAGCAAACAATAGGACCAGATTCAGAGATGACACAGTTGTTGAAATTATCAGAAGATAAATTTAAAATAACTGTAATTAATATGACAAGGGCTTTAATGGAAAAAGCGAACAGCATGCAAGAACACACAAGATTGTGGGGGAATGTCAGCAAAAATGGAGAGCTAAGAAACTTCAGAAATTTGCCCATACATAAAAATAACCAAGAAACTGGAAAAATCAACCCTTTTCAGCATTCTGAAAATGAACACAAAGCCTGCAGCAATTCAAGGACTACCTATTGAACTCACTGAATCTCAGTAAGGACAGCAAACTCCTTAAGAGTTTAACCTGACTTATGCCCACCCACCACCACCACTGACTGCCCCAGTTCCTGTGCTCCAGCTCAGCAGAAGCCTGGAAGATAACAGCTTGCATTCTACCAGTGTCCAAGAGAATATGACTGATTTCATTTCCAAAGATCTGTCCTTGCTTCATTTGCCCGCTGACTTCATAGAAGACTGGCTCAAAGGGTCTGTTTTATTTTGCCTAACTCTAATGCTAAAGCCCTCCAGGGGACATTTATGGAAAATATTTTCAGGCAAATGTTTTAGACTTCCCTGCCCAAAGCAAAAGATAACAGCAGGAAAGACAAACAATAGAATACTTAAATATGACAGGAGGAAAGGCTAGGGAATGATGCTTGGAGAAGAAGAACCTTGAAAAGTTCTGAGACATTCCTGAAATTATGGAGACCAAATGCATGTTCAAGATTAGATGCATGCTCAGGGAAGAACTGAGGGGGCCTAAGGTCTCATATCTGGATCTGTACACGCAGGAAGTGAAGGCTAAGACAGAGTTGGAAAATGCCTGGCTGTGTATTTGAGATGTATCCCTACACACATGGAGTAGATCTGCAAAGACTAGAAGATTCTTTGTTCTAGGAATTTAAAGAAATCTCTATCTAATCATTACCTGACTATTAAGGTTACAGAAGACGTCAGTAGCCACAGTCAACAAAGAATACAGATTTAAAAATTAGTTCAGAAAAGTCCTAGAAACATATAATACAAAGAAGCAGTGTTAACAAATTCTGGAGGGGGGGGAGGATCTAATTTCCTGAGTTACAACATTATAATATTCAAAATGTTCAGTTTTTGACAAAAACTTATGATGGGCGCCTGGGTGGCTCAGTCAGTTAAGCGTCCGTCTTCGGCTCAGGTTAGGATCCCAGGGTCCTGGGATCGAGTCCCACATTGGGCTCCTTGCTTAGCGGGGAGCCTGCTTCTCCCTCTCCCTCTGCTGCTCCCTCTGCTTGTGCTCTCTCTCTCGGCCAAATAAGTAAATAAAAAAAAAAAACTTAAAAAAAAATCTTATGTGGCTTTAAAGGAACCTAATTGTATGGACCATACAGGAAAAGAGTAATCAAGAGAAAATATTCCTGAGAAAATCCTGACATTTTAACTATGAGACAAAGAAGTTAAATGAGCTATTTTAAATATGTTTAAAAAACTAAGGAAATCATGTCAAAAGAAGTGAAAGCATAAAAATTATATTTCACTAAATGGGAAATATCAATAAAACATTTAAGTTTTAAGAAAAAAATCACAGTTCTTGGCTAGTACAATAATTAAAATGAAAATTTACCAGGGGGGGGCTCAACAACAGATTTGAGCAGACAAAAGAAAGAATGAGCAAGAGTGAACGTAGGTTGTTTGAAATTATCTAGTTTGAGGTACTAAAAAAAAAAAATTGAAGATAAATGAACAGATCCAAAGACCCCAGTGGGACACAATCAAGTTTACCAACATATATATAATTGCCAGGAAGGAAAAGGGGAAAGAAAGAATACTTGAAGAATACTTGAAGAAATAATGGCCCCAAATTCCCAAACATGATGAAAATATTAATTTATTCATCAACAGGTTCAACAAACCCTAAGTAGGAAAAACTCAAAGTGATCCACACTGAAACACATTATACTCAAACTGTCAAAAATGAGACAAAGAAAGAATCTTGAAAACAGTAAAAGAGAAGCAATTCGCCCATAAACAAAACAAAACAACTCAATAAGATTAACAAATCCTATCTCATCAGAAATCATGGAGACCATGTATATAAATACATAGGTATATATAAAAAGCATTACATATTAATGCATTTGTTTGTAGCATGCCTTTTTTCTGATCTGATTTAAAAACAATCACATAAATAAATAAATACATATCTATGTTGATGAGCACACAATGTATAAAGATGAAATTTGCAACAGCATAAAAGAAATGAGTAACAAAGCCATACCGGTGCAATTTTTTGGTACACTATTAAAATTAAGTTGGTATTTATGTGAACTAGATTGTTTAAAGTTAAGATGTTAATTATAATCCTTAGCAACCATTAAGAAACTATTTCAAAAATATATGGTACAAGAAATGATGATAGCATTGAAATGGTACACTATTAAATAACTATTCAATACAAAAAAAGGCAGTAGTAAAAGAATTGAGAAGCAAAAATATATGGCATACAAAAAACAAAAAGATATCAGAAGTTCTTCCTTTTCAGTAATTACATTAAGTGTACATGGATTAAAAGGCAGAAATGAAAAGAATGGATACAAAATCATGATGTAACTATATGCTGTTTTCAAGTGACTCACTTCTAATTCAAAACACAAATATGTTGGAAATAAATAGATGGAAAGATATTCCATGCAAACAATAAGCAAAAGAACATCAGAGTTGCTATACTAATACAAAGAAAATAGACTTTAAGACAAAAATTATCACGAGACAAAGAATGACATTATATAATGATAAAAAGTTTAATCCATGAAGAAAATAAAATAATTATAAACATATATACACCTAGAAACAAATTCTGAAAATACACAAAACAAAAACTGACATAACGAAGTGAGAAGTAGATAGTTCAACAAGAGTTAAGGATTTCAATACCCCATTTCAAATGAAGGATAGGACGTCTGGAAAGAAGATTAATAAGGAAAAAGAGGACTTGAATGACATTACAAGCCACTTAGACAGCAGACATCTATATTACATTCTACCAACAAGAGTAGAATATGCATTTTTTTATCAACTGGGTATGGAACAGTCTCCATAAAAGACTACATGTTGGGCTACAAAATGACTTTCAATAAATTTAAAGACTGAAATCATACCGAGTTTTTTCTTTAAGAACAATTTAATGAAACAAAAAGACAATGACAGAAGAAATTGAGGAAACTCACAAATATCTAAAAATATACACACTCTTAAATAACCAATGAATCAAAGAAGAAATTAGGAAGGAAATTACAAAATACTTTGAGATGGGTAATAATGAAAACACAATATACCAGAACTTAGGGATTCAGCAAAAGCCATGCTCAGAGAGAAATAAATAGCTGTACATTCCTGCATTAAACAAGAGGAAAGGTCTCAAATCAAAGCCACACTTTTCACCTTGAGGCACAAGAAAAAAGAACAAAGTGAAATACAAAGACAGCAGAATGATGAAATAATAAAGATCAGAGTGGAGATTTTAAAAAACACAGATGATAAACATGAATGTAATACACCACATTAATAGAATGGAAGAAAAAAAAGTGATCATCTCAATATATGGAGAAAAAAGATTTGAGAAAATCCAAAACCTTTTCATGATAAAAACACTCAACAAACTATGAAGAGAACTTCCTCAATCTGATAAACGGCCACTATGAAAAACCCACAATAAACATCATACTTAGGTCAAAGACTAAAAGCTTTCCCCCTAAGGTCAGGAATCAAAGATATCTATTTTCTTTACTTCTATTCAAAATTGTAATAGAAACTGCAGCCAGGAAAAGTAGATACAATAAGAAACAAATCCATATTGGAAAAGAACTAAAGTTATCTGTTTTTAAATAACATGTACTCAAATATAGACAACCTTAAAGAACTCAGTAAGTAACTATCAGGGCTAATGTAATAAAAAAGTTCAGCAAATTTGCAGATACAAAGCCAATACAATAAAAAAATATGTAAATACCATTTAATGTCCAAAATTACCATAAAGCTAAGAAACAAACTACATTTCACAATCACCAGTTCTTATTATACAAACAACAGATCTTTTGATTAAATCAAAGAAAGCTTCAAAGACATGGAAGAAACCTTTAATATGGGTTTAACTCTTTGATGGCTGAAAAACTGCACTGTATTCTCAAATGAACCACTGAAGTTCAGCGCTAAAGAGAGATGCACTTTCCAATAGATAGGCAAGTCCAATTCTGTACTGCAGACATGTATTTAAAGATTTCACAAAATATTTTAGCGATTCATCCTCACCATAGTCTGATTTACAAATGTTCATGCTCAAGCTCATATATTGGCTAGGATTAAAAGAGAAGAGAGGAGTGAGGGCAGGAGAAAGAACACTTCACAGAGAACTGGAAATTAGACAGGAGTGTATATTGGTTTTTAATATGTGTCACAACTCTAAGTGAAGGAAGCTTTCTCTGTACTGATTTTTCATGCAATGTCCATCTTGAATGTCTATAATTGATAGAGAAAATTAGCATATTCAAAAAGAAGTTGGGAGGAAGGAACCGAACGTGGGCAAGATTTTTAAAAATTCCCAATGTGCATTTGATTGATTGATTGAACATAGCATGTGTCTGGCACATGGAAAACACTTTGTAAATGTTAGCTCTCGAGGTGATGACAAAGATGGCATTGTGATGAGGTGTGGTGCTGTTTTTAGTTTTCAAACACTAAGATATTTAAATATAAGAAAACAACTTTTGGGCACCTGGGTGGCTCAGTTGGTTAGGCGACTGCCTTCAGCTCAGGTCACGATCCTAGGGTCGTGGGATCGAGTCCCGCGTTGGGCTCCCTGCTCGGCGGGGAGTCTGCTTCTCCCTCTGACCTTGCCCCCTCTCGTGTGCTCTCTCTCTCTCTCATTCTTTCTCTCAAATAAATAAATAAAATCTTAAAAAAAAAGAAAACTTTTATTTTCATTTTAATTCATTCTCTAATAGTATAAAAAAACATGGTAACAAGTTACAATGAAAACAAAATCATTTCATTTGTTTTTAAGTGACTTCACATGAAAGTTTCTATGTTCCTTTGTTTCCTGGGAAGGAAGTTTGGAGAGATTCAGAAAAGACCACAGTGGTAGCCTTTCAGCTGAGCACTGCCATGGGGATTTAGATTTCTTAAAAAGGGATGACAAGGGTGCCTGGGTGGCTCAGATGGTTAAGCATCTGCCTTTGGCTCAAGTCATGATCTCAGGGTCCTGGGATCAAGTCCCACATCGGGCTCCTTGCTCAGCGAGGAGCCTGCTTCCCCCTCTGCCTGCCACTCCCCGTGCTTGTACTCTCCCTCTCTCTCTCTCTGGAGAATAAATAAAATCTTTAAAACAAAAATAAAAAAGGGATGACAAACCTGCTCAGAAGTTAGGGACAGTATGGATAAAGGCATTGCAGAGAGAAAACAAGATACATTTAGAAAACATGCAACAACACTGCACTGTGTCTATGACATGGCATTCAGACAAGGAGTTCCTACTGCTACAATAATTGATAGCTACACATTCCTGTCATCTTTTTCTTTAAATCACAAAATGATCTTATTTTCTTCACTTTTTATGAATGTGAAATATTTACATATTATTACAATAACTTCTACAACAGTTGGAACAAAATCAGATACATACTTAACGATGTAGTTAACAATGTGTACATTACATCCATACTTTGTCGCAGTTATCCAACAGTTTTTTTTTTTAAACATTGTTAAACATTTTATATTTTACAGTCAGGCTCAAGAAATAGACACCAGGCCTGCTGCGAGTTACCTCTCTCAGTGCCCATGGCATTCATCACTAATTGATCATAACATTCCTCTCCCTGAGCTTGGACGGTCTCATATCCTCTTCAACACAGTGATCCAGGTCCTTGCTAACTGAGTGCATATAGCATGTGACATGAAAGCAATCTGACATATTAGTTTTCATCTTAACCATTAGAATGAACAGAAGAAACCAAAAGTCTGCTAAACTTTGGAAAAGGGGAAATATCATGAGGTAGATTAATGTAGTGGTCGAGACAAGGGTTGGCAAACAGTTTTGTAGGTATTTTAGTCTTTTGGGGTCATACAATCTTTGTTGCACCTACTCGACTCTGCCAGTATACTGTGAAAGCAGACATTGACAATAAATTAGCATGGCTGCATTCCAATAAAACTTTATTTATAAAAACAGATTGCAGGCCAGTTTTGACCAATACATCATGGTTTGCTAACTTCTAGTTTAAGTTACTGCTACTCAAAGTGTATTCTGTGGACAAGTGGTATCAACATCACCTGTATGCTTGTTAGAAATGCACATCTTCATTCCATATTCTAGACATCGGGTATCTGAATCTGCGCATGGGGTAATGCTCACTAAAATGTAAGAGCCCCTGATTTAAATAATATGGCACTTTTCTTCTTTAAAAGTTACATAAAACTTAGCTGGGGAACAACCTGATGCATTTATTTAATGGCTGATCTTTAATCACTTTTCCTATCACTTCTATGGCATTTGATCTATTCAAGCTTTCTGCATCTCTGTGGGTCATGTATGGTCATTCGCATTTTGCTAGAACATTATCTACTTCCTCTAGGCTTCAAATTTGCTGCCATGGTGGCTTAAAACATTTATGCAAAATGTATGACTTTCCTATGAAGACACGAATTCATCTTCACTCCCCTTGGACGCAGGTTGGCTAGTGACTGCTTTCAGCAATAGGGTATGGCAGAAGTGATACTATGTAACTTCCATTCCTAGTTCAGAAAAATGCCAAGAAGCTTTTTACCCAGTTTTCAGGAACACTCACTCTGGGGGAAGCCTGCTGTCCTTAAGAAGTCTCATTACTCTGAGTCCACCATGCTGGAGAGGCCATGTGTTTTCCCAGCTAATAGCCAGCATCTATTGTCAGCCAGTAGAGTGTGCCATCTTGGATGCACAGTCTAATTGAACCTTCAGATGACTGCAACCCAGTCCTGCCATCATCTATTAATTAAATGCTTTATTTGCATCACTTTATGTAGATTTTATGGCCATCACTTGTCCCCTTCTCTGTTAACTAATTCACCCACATTCTAAAGTGAGTAAGGGGTAGAGAATTGATATGACCTCAAGGCCCTCACTGGAAGACTTAAGAGGTGTAAAGAAATGTCAGAGTTGGCAAGAATTCAAAAATTTGGGACACAATTGAGGACATGTATTTATTTCTGTGTTGGGTCATGGATTTCACAGTTAAGTCAATGGGAAATAGTAGCTTGTGCTGGCTTTTGAGAAGAAATACACAGACAATTATGTTCTGTTTTAAACAACTAAAGGTTTATATAATATTTCAAAATATATCTAATACTGAAACGTGGGGTGATTACATAACCTGCCAAAGACAGCTGAAAAGTCAAGGACTTTAACTTAATACACCTGACAATTAGCATAAGTTTAAACTGTTCTTTGGTTTCTGACATTTAACTCTTGCCTTACAAAATGACTCCTCAGAGCTTAAAGTAGCTCCCTGATGGCAGTGGCCAAATTGTCTATTTAAACCCATGGTTCTTGTAAAATACTAGGTACCAAAATCCTTTTGAAATTAATAGCTTTAAAATATTGGCTATTAACCAGATTCACATGCTTTGCTGGTGGGGGTATAAAATGATACACCACTTTAGGAGTACGTCCAGCAGATTCTCAAAAAGTTAACCATACACTAACTCTAATCCCCAGCAATTTCTAAATAATTACCCCAAAGAAACAAAGCATACATGCATAAAAATGACTTGTACAAAATGCTCATAAGCACTTACTTATAATAGCCCCAATTAGAAATAACCCAAATATCCATTAACAGGAGAATGGATAAACAAATTGTAATACAGTCCTGTAACTGAACACATTCAGCAGTTAAAAAAAAAAAAAGATTTCTGAAGCTCAAAAACATGTTGATAAGCCAAGGATACTAGATACAGAGTGCAAACAATTTGATTTTATTTATATGAAGTCCTGTAACAGACAAAACTAATCTATGATGAAAGAAATAAGAACAGTTGATGCCTTTGCGGGGTGAAGTGGGACAGGTATTGAGAAAGATCATGAGAAGTTTCTAGGAAGATGGAAAAATTCTATTTCTAGATAGGATTGTGGAATACAGGTGTATGCATTTGTTAAGACCCGGTGAATTTAAGATCTATCTTTTGTAATTTATATGCATTTTTTAAAAGATTTTATTTGAGAGAGAGAGTACGAGCACGTGGACACAGGGGCAAGGGGTGAGGGCAGAGAGGGAGGGAGAAGGAGAAGGCAAGAATCCCAAGCAGACTCAGCACTGAGCACGGAGGCCCACGATGAGGGCTCAATCGCATGTGAGACCATGACCTGAGCCTAAACCAAGAGTCAGAAGCTCAACCCACTGAGCCACCCAGGCGCCCCTAATTTATATGTATTTTAACAGTTTTAAAACATGTGCTATAACATTCCTTTGTAATCATCAACGTTAAAATGTTAACAACAAAAAGCCCTCTGCGATAAACTTTGGAGGAGACATATACTTTCAACTGACCAACCAAATCTGGATTTGGATATAATCGTACTTAGTGATGTTTGAAATATTTTTAAAAAAATACTGAAGTGAAGACCAAACTGCAGTGTGTGTGTGTGTGTGTGTGTGCATTTATTTTGTAAATCCATTCATCCATACCAGAATCTTTGTTGAGTGAGTTACTAGAATCTGAAAAGACGCACACCAAACTACCAGTGTGAGCTCCCAATTGTGAAGGCCCAGTTGAAAAATGGGTAGGAAGGACACTACATCAAAAACAAATGATGTAATATATGGTGATTAACATAACAATAAAAAATTAAAAAATGGGTAGGAAGGATAAGAGAGTATTTCATATTTTGTTCAAACACTTCAAACAAATACTCTAATTTGCAAAAAAATCATGATTTTTAAGAAAGAGAACTTTCCAATGTTTATAGCAAACAAATTATACGTTTTTAAATTACTGAGCAATAGGACAATTAATTCTTCCGGCACACACATAATCCCACACCCACAGATGTAATGACTTGGAAAACTTTGAAATGATGTTGTCACTTTTATTTTTAGTTATATTTTCACTTCTTCAGGAATTAATTCTCAAAGACTTTTCTCCTTTTGTTTTTAAATATATAGAACGTGATACTTTCCTTTCTGAACACAGAGAAAAATGTTTTCTACCTGAATTTTTCTTTTAGATACAGGCATCTAGTATTTAAAAGTCACTTTTATTTTAACTATGAATTTCAAACAATGCACCCTTCACATGTATTCACAGTTAATGAGTTTTGGCAAAAAGATACACCCCATTTAACTCCCATAACATTCAAAATATAGCATGGCCATTGCCTCAGAAAGTCCTGTCTACCCCTTACCATCCAGTACCCAATACCCAGCCCTATTCAACCACACTTGTTTTTTGTCACCATAGATCAGGGAGCTGAGTTTGCAATGGCCATAAAACATTCTCCATTTTAATCCAGTTAAATGATTCAACTGATAAGAAGTAAGAAGTATGTAATCCAGAAAGGATTTCCTTCTGCTTTATCTTTCCGTGACAGTAGTCCCATCTATGTATACCCCCCTCTATGCAGAAATGTGGCAAAGGAAAACAAGAGCAGTGGAATCTGAACACAGCATGTGTTAGCATACCTGAACACTCCTTTCTCTGTTCACAGTTCTTCAGCCTACGAAGTTGTACCTAAATATACCACATACCATAAACTTATATATGCATTTTTCCAGAATGTACAAATAAGTTTTGTCTCCAATCGTTAGAAATATTCTTAATTCCTGTTGAGTTTGTTTGGAGGTGGCTGGTAAAAACCCAGGAGGTGATAGAAGAGTTAAGCTAATATTTAATTGCTACACTTTGGGCAGAGAGATTTGCTTATAGCTTCACCAAAGATCTTTCAACAACCCAGACACACAAAAAACCTAAGGTTCTGTTCACTAAGTCAGTTCTCAAAAGCAGCTAATACAGAACGTAGATAAACAACAGAAAGTGAAAATAAAATATTTCTTATGTCTTCAAAAAATTCTGTCAGAATCTTGCCAATATGATCCTTAAAGAATATGTAAGCAACTGGAAATATGCATACATCATCACTTATACTGACTTAGACATCCCTGTTTTGAAAAGCCTACCCATTTATTTTGTACAAATCTTCACTTTGGTCTGGGGAATCACTCTCTGTTATCAAACATTTGTAATGAAAAAAAAATTCCCTGGTAAGTAAGCAAATAACAGCTACTGGCACAGGGCTATGACCTCTAGTGTGGAAATTTTCCTGTGTACAACATTCTGCATAGATGATAATGTAGATGGTGACCCTTAGAGTTGCACAGTGCACAACTTATACACTGCACATGGTGGTCCTGTGCATACCCTCAGCATTCTGCAATAGAAAATGACCCACTAATGACTGTGATTTTTCCACTCCATTTTAAAGGGGCTACTATGCACTATATGCTAGTATGCATTCATGTTTAGCAAAATTACAACTTTAGGCAGAAATCATGTAGGACAAGAGAAGTACAGTATTATTGCATGAAACCTTCCAAAATATGATATTGATGTACTCATTGTTAAACCAACCTCTACCCAGGGTGGGAATGATAATCATGAGCTGCAATGACATTGCAAGACCTAGCTGACACAATGAAAAAAACTTCAAATATTAAGACAGTCTCTGTAACTCTTCTGGCAATGCTGCACTGCATTGTAAGGTAGCATGACTTGCATGAAATGTTGCTGGCCCTATAGATTTATCTGTTATTTTACAGTTTTTGAGAAATAGCTTTTGTACTCTATGAAGTACATTCAATTATTCTTTTACTTGTGACCTATGCATTACCACTGTCCTCCCATTTGGACTGTAGACTCTTGAAAATATTTAATACCCTTTCCAATATTCCCTGCAATTTCCAGAATCCCTCAATAAATTTTTGAATGACTGATTGAGACATGAATATGTACATATGCTTTGGTCCCCCATTGATTAAATGGCTCATTATCCTATTGTAACACTTACAACAAAATGAATTATTTTTAAATACCATGCAATGCAAACTCACAAAACACTTCAACGCACTTTTATAAGGACAGAGAAAAGGTTGAAGCATGTCAAAAGCACCTGCTATATTCTATATTTGAAACTGAATTATTAATTAAACAGACATTTCTGGAAAATTAAGTCTCAAAGCCTATATTGCTTTTTATTTTTGTGCATAGAAATAATGACATTATAATTTTTATTATTTTTAAGTGTTCAAAATATCTCCAATATTTCCAAAATATCTTCCTTATTAGGCATCACACAGGGATGGTAACAGATTTTTAAAACATCATGTTAAAATTAAAGTAAGTTACTTGTAGTCATCCTATGTAATGGAGATTACCACATGGCTAACTGAGTCATGTTCTGTGTATCATACCTTCTAGAAGATCAACTTGTGTTTCTACAAACTCATTTTAGATAGTGAGCTTCCAGATAGTAAAAAACCAAATCCACTCTGTATCATTTCCTGTTTTCTCTCCAGCACAGGGGCAATATTCAGATAAGCAAAACTTGAGCCTCCTGGCTTCATTCTGAAGGTTTTTCCACGTGAGACTATGTTAGATTGCATACTGTGGAAGATGGATTACTCAATGAAATAGATAACAAGTACCCCTGGTTTTCCAAAGTTTGTGTTACGCTTTTATGAAAGACCTACATCAGTACCTGTTTTTGTTAACTGACAGAAATCCAAAGAGGAGTTTTGCTTCTAAGAAAGAAGGAAAACGCAAAGAGCATTTGGCATTTGTTTTGCAGTGAGCCTGTTAAAGAGGCAGCGCTCACCCTGAGCAGCAAGAGTGGCCCCATTAAAACTCCTTCCTCGGGAACCACACTCAGCATCTCAGCAGCAGACCTCCACAGCTCTGAACTGTGTCTGGGAGCATCTGTGCTTTATTTGGATTTATTTTGTGCATCTGTTAGCAAGATGTGTCCTAACGTACCAGAAAAGCCTGAGAGAGGTTATTTTTTGGGGTCTGGCAATGCTCCCAATTTTTTTTTCCATATAAATCAATGGTAATTTGCTTCTTTGCTTTATGCCATTTCAGCTTATAGGAGATTTTATAGGAATACTCTGCTTTCAGATACTGGGGTAAACCTGTATAAGTAAAGATCATACTGTCCTTTTACTTGTGACTTTCATATGTAATCGTAACTTCTCCAGCAAATGCATCTGTAAATTCTTGTCCATTCCTACATGTCATCTCTAAATGTAATATAGTCACTCTGAAAATATATTTATAAGGTCTAACATTTTCAAGTGTTTGTCATAGGCCAGGCATATTTAAATATTTTCTCCTACAATCCTTTTTGCAGTCCTATAACAGAAGTACCTCAATCCTTCCCATTTTACAGATGAGGAAAGTGAAGCTCAGGAATTAAAAGTTTGGTTTGTCCAATATCTCACAATTAAAGTAATGACACTGAGGCTTGAACTAAGTTAGTGGAACTCCAGAGCCAACCTCTTACACTTTATATTATGCTATTCATTTGAAAGAGCCCATGTATCTCATCACATTATCTTTTGCTTTATAAATATAACTGCTTTGGAACTGAGTAGAAATTTTAAGGTTGTAGCAGTAGAGAGATAATATAGATTTAATTCACAAAATTCTTTTATATATTTTCACATATAGAAATCAAGCTGAAATTCCAAAAGTTGTTTTAACTGAGAAATATATGTAATTAGGGAAAAAGCCACACATTTATAATTATACAATAGAGAAAGCTTAAATAAAAGATTCATGGGCCCGGTTACATTATTTGGCCACATCATATGTCATCATGGAACTAAGGTCCTTACTATATCAGAGGCTAATGGTAAAAACTCTAAGCTATAGGCTTTGTGATTACTTTGGTGACCTCACCCAAATCAACTGGGATGGTGCAGAGATGTGTCAATTACATAGAAAAGTTAAATTTTTAGGAAAGAGCTTCCAATGCCAACTTTTATCTCATGCAATCATATAAATTATGATCTGTAATGACTAAACACTTTCTTTTCAGGTAATGGTCAGATTTGTTTTTTGCTTTTTGTTTTTTTTTTTTTTTTAATCTACTCATTAGCCATATTGTTGGCACAACAGTCACAGACATTAGATTAGATACAAACTCTGGCAACAACACATGGTGTCCTTCATAAAATACTTCATAAAATACTTCTCCTAATTACATAAATACTGCCATAAAAAGCTGGCATAGAGAATCTGCATTTTGGTAAGCTAATAAAATTGGTATCCAAAGGCTCTCATTTTTATTACAGGAACACTGTGTATATTCAGCACTTGGAGAGCAGACATGGCCAATGCTCTGATATGGTCCCAAAAAGAGAAGGAAAAGAAAATTCTACCAATAAATCCAGCCAAGAACTTTAAAGATTGGCATGTCAATCCAAGCAAAGACTTGCTCTTGTTCTCTAGTAATAACTAAAAGCCAAATCTGAAAAGTACGAAAGCCAAAGGGAGTCTGAAAAAAAAAAAAGTGACACCATAAAAGAAAAAATGGACGAAAGAAAAACAATGGACAAAAGTGCAAAGAAAACAATGGATGTAAAAAAGAGAGCTGGTAGTCAAGGACAGTGGAGGTGTAGAAAGGCTGAGAAAAATTACTTGAACCAAAAGTAGGTGAAAGAAACAGCTAACAGCAGAAAATACCAGTCTTAATAGTATTTTCACATGATATTTAACTGTCCCTTAAAAGTTCCCCCCCAAAAAACTGTTTTTTTATTTCTATACAATTGCCATCAAGGAATCAATGTTTATAAAGATGACCCTGATTTCGGGATCCTTTCAAGTAAAGTCGAGTATATCCTGTTTCTTATGCCACAACAGAATACAATACAGTGAACGAAAAAATGTTCATCTAAGTGGATATGCCAATTAAAAAAATACAAATTAAAGGATAAAATTATGCCAATTAAAGAGGAGATGCTCATCTACCTAAAAATTTCACTGTTCTCCAATTCCTGGTATATGTGTCATGCCATAGAAGTAATACATCACAGTAGGTAACTCTGTTGCTGAGATATGGATCTTTCTATTACTTAGATTTTCACCAATATTCTTTTTAAGATTTTATTTATTTATTGACAGAGAGAGGGAGCGAGAGATGGAACACAAGCAGGGGGAGTGGGAGAGGGAGAAGCAGGCTTCCCGCTGAGCAGGGAGCCGGACGTGGGGCTCGATCCCAGGACCCTGGGATCATGACCTGAGCCGAAGGCAGACGTTTAATGACTGAGCCACCCAGGTGCCCTTTCACTAATATTAATTACAAAAGGAAATTATGTGACATAAAATGAGAAAAGTCTACCAATACGTTTAAGAAGAAATTCCATTAGAAATATTGTTATTTTTACCATATAGTATGTAGACCATTTAACAGTATTTTTAACACTGTAAAATACAATAAATAAGTTTCATATATTTTTACAAATGACATTTGCTTATAAAAATAAAAAAGTACTACATTCTTGAATCAAAAACGTAACTGAAAGTCCATTTTTTATCTGATTTTTAAAATAACTTATCATCCATCAATAACTGTACTCTTTTCTCCATAAGAATTGATCCAAAACTCTAAAGACAATAACCACTGGGCATTATTTGAGAAGCACCAGGAAGAATTCTTTCCTTTCCCAAAATACCAAAAATATACAGCAAAAACCTCTTTGTTCCCTACCTTTGCGTTCTTAAGATAAAAATACTTCTCACTCTGTGTGTGGGGTTTGGCACGGGGCAGAAGAGGGAGAGGGAAGAAGGGGGTACAAAGAGTGACTAGGAACCTGAAGGGTGAATACAGACTGAAATGTGACAGGTACCAAGCAGGAGTTGAGGCATGTGTTCAACTCTTCACCACCCCTTCTGTTTTTCTCCAGTCATGCTGTTAGACAATTGCGCTTAACTATCCTAGTAACACGGGTCGAAAATACTGTCTACCTGGTATGCATAACAGAGTAGTAGCTATGCAAACATAATGGAATTTACAGAGAAAACTACATCATTGTTATAAATTGACTTGAATATACTTAAAAAAAAAAAAAACAGGTGGTAGAGATGAAACAACTCCAAATCATGCAAGAATGCATCTTTAAAAAAAAGATATCCTGGTCATCAGAAACCTCACTAAACTACTCTGAATGACAAAAAGAGCTAATGCATTGACTTTTGATTCTCCTGCTGATAGCTTATAGGAATTATTTAGTTATTTGAATGAAACCTTCCTTGTTTAATTGCAGCAGATGGTCTCTGTCTTTTTCACCTGCTGATCATGGAATGTTCATGTGTAAAACCCAAACAGATGATCTCTTCTTTGATGGGTTTTAAATATCAGAAAAATTTTCCCTCATTTGAAAGTAATGATTTTCATGAAAAAAAAAAGGGAAAATCCAGCAATTAATGAAAGATTTTTAGATCACAACTAGGATTCTTATTTTTTTTTCTTTAATGGGTTCATTAATGCTGTGTTAGCTGAAAGGCCAATGGTAATGGTTGTACCATGAATGAAATCATGCAAGTTTGTGCACGCACAGCCGGTGCCACTTTCACTGCACCTGCTGCCCAGCTGACAATGGACACTACATCCTATTGATTGATACACTGTTTTCAAACCCACTAAATATGTGAAGATACGTGCATCTTAGTGGCAATAAAGTTTGAGATTTGGGGAAGTCAACCTAGAACTTAGTTCATATTTTTCAAATATACTTGAATATTCAACATGAATAATGTGACTTAAAGAGTTTTTTAATTTTTTATTGTTATGTTAATCACCATCTTAAAGAGTTTTTTTAAAAATGTCCCCAAATATGTCCCTTTACCAGGCTATAAGTTTATTTGCCTTGAAGAGGGGAAATGGGCAAATGTTGCATACTACATACTTATTTATGATACTTATTTATAAGTATACTTACAATTTATTGTTCATCTCCCCCTACTACTATGTTAGCCTTACCAGAACAGGGATTTTTAAAGATTTTATTTATTTATTTGAGAGAGAGAGTGAGAGATCACGAGCAGAGGTGAGGGGGCAGAGGGAGAAGCAGACTCCCTGCTGAGCAGGGGTCCTGATGTGGGGCTCGATCTCAGGACCCTAGGATCATGACCTGAGCTGAAGACAGACACTCACTTGACCAACTGAGCCACCCACGTGCCCCCAGAACAGGGATTTTGTCTGTTTTGTTCGCTAACACTTTTCCGGTATTTTGAATAAGACCTGGTACATAGTAAGTACTCAATAAATATTGGTTGAAAAAATGGATCACCAAGAATTTTGATGATTTATTCTTTATTGGGTTTCACAGTTGTGCTGTGAGTAACTCCCCCCTTTTTTTTTAATTCCCTAATCATGGCTCTTGTCATATCATAGATTGTGAGTGTTTGAATAAACCATGAAGTCCTGAGGTCAGGAATGGCTTCTAATGGGTATCTTTATGAGTTAGGCACTTACTCAGTGCCTTCTGTTGTGTCAGGCAGACAGTAGTGGCTGGATAAGTATTTGTAGAATTCTAACCACTTAGCAAATTTTCAGTTTAGTGAAATGTTATGTTAAATAAAAATTAAAAGAAACTTAGCCCAAATAATGGATTAGAGAAGGAAGGATTCATCAATGAAAGCAAGATATTAAATATGTAACTCTAGAAAAAATTCAATATCTATACTAGATTTTGAAATATTCCGTGAGTCTCTGTCAGTCATGGGATCATCCAACTGCCACTGCTCATTAATTTTGTATGCATTGGATTTTATATTATAAACTGGTAAGTAACTATGTTTCATATTCAGAGATTCATTCTGGTGGTGTTAAATGACAAGAATGCGAATGCACTTTAAAAGGGTCTATGGTTGCTATGTATTAAACTTATTACTGAACAACAACAATAAAATAATACTAAAAACATTAACAAGTTTCATGAATGAATTTGGTCTAGCCAGAACATTAAGTCTTTTCAGTGTTTAATGTTTATGGGCAACATTATTCATGGAAATGTAGAAATTATTACATTATAACTCTAAATATTCCTCAAAGATGTAGGACCCCTTTGGAAAAAGTCAGAAGAAACAATTACACAATTTTCCCTATCACACAATAAATCAATGGAAGAGTCAGGGCGAAGACTAAAGGATCCCGATCTTCCTCAGAGCCCCTTAGAAGTTAATGTTGATCCCTCGCGCTCATATCTGTCCTCAATTTGCAGCCTTCACTACATGATGCACAGTATCTTACTGCAGAGTGGCAAGGGCTAGTTGCAATAAAACACACCATATATGTAGGTTTGAGGCTCTCTTGCAGATGAGATATTTGAACAGTATCTAGGAGGGAAGAAAGATAATACATTTGGGTGTGTTTATTTTAAATTATAAATTTAAATTATCCACTTAAAATAGGCAGCTTGCAGTAAAGGCTGGCATTTGGTTTGTGTATAGGACTTGATCTTCAGGTATAGTTGTTCTTAATAAAGGGAAGAAATGCATTCAAGGACTGTAATTCTTCAAAGTGAAAGGAGACTAAATACATATATTTTTGAACTGCATAATATCAGTTTCAATTGAACAGCATGT
The DNA here is from genome assembly GCF_003265705.2 of Callorhinus ursinus. NCBI lineage: Eukaryota > Metazoa > Chordata > Mammalia > Carnivora > Otariidae > Callorhinus > Callorhinus ursinus. The sequence continues at coordinate 29,517,560 of NW_027397077.1, read as the reverse complement.
TTATTTTTTATTTTTATTTTTTTAAAGATTTTTATTTATTTATTTGACAGAGAGAGACACAGCGAGAGAGGGAACACAAGCAGGGGGAGTGGGAGAGGGAGAAGCAGGCTTCCCATGGAGCAGGGAGCCCGATGCATGGCTCGATCCCAGGACCCTGGGATCATGATCTGAGCCGAACGCAGACGCCTAATGACTGAGCCACCCAGGCGCCCCTGAACTGCATGGTTAAAAATAAAGCAACCTCCTTCAGAACAGCAAGGTGTCTATGAGAATGTGGCCTACATCCAAAAAAGGTATTATTAATCACATTAAACAATAATGTTTAAGAGCCATAGCTCCCGTAAAAAAAAAAAAAAGTAAAAATTGACAAGTGGATATTTCATTAGAACTTGTCAAAAATCTGCATTTAACTAAACATAATTATATACAATAGAATGGAAATATGCATAGAATAGATGATCAGGTTACAAAACGTAAAACTTAAAATGCACAAGATATGAGTTCCTGCAGTAAATATTTCTCTTAATGACATAGCTAAGTTTCACTCAGACTCAATGGAGAGGCCACAAAGGATGAAACATTTTGGATTGCCTTTCATGGAAGGCCAGAAATTTAGAAGGCTGACTGAACTGTATAAATATTAAAGGTTCTTTTCCAGCTCCTAATGTTATAGCTTTATTCATTGTGAGGTGCAGAAAGTGAGAGGAAAGAATCAAATCAAGAAAGCCTATATAAGAAATAGTGGTCATATTCGGCAGTATACAAGCTCACTGTAAAAAGCAGCATAACTGAAATTCATGAAGAGCTATGCAAGAGAACGCAAATGACCAATGGTTGGTTCAATCAGAGATCTCTGAAGGAAAACCCATCTGTGCACCGAGAAGCTCTCAGGTAAACTGTGGCTTCCCAGTTTTGCAGCTCTCCTTTCTTCCCACACACAGTGGTTAGCCTCTCTCTTCTGCTCACTGATAAGATTTCCTGAACTGACTGGAACACGAAGAGAGAAATAAAAGTCATGTGTTCTCGGTTCTTGAAGGCATGAGTCAAGTCCTAAGTTCATTCCCTGAAAATGAATTCATCCACCCTCATGTGCCTCTCTTGTACTATGCTTTGCCATAAATGCCTCAAATCCATTTTTGATACTGCAAAGCAGCATATTTCATGAAATATGTGATAAGTTCACACATCTGAGATTAGAATTTGGCTGATTGTCCTTTCAAATGCTAAATAAAAACCAGGTTGATTGCTATAGCACTTTGTCAAAGATACCAAATGGAATCCATGTTTCACAAATGGAACTAGGGCATACTCACGCCAGATTCACTGTCTAAATATATAAATTAATTCTTCAAGAAATATACTTCTATAAAACATTAACACTGGTGTCTTTCATAGTGTTAGAATCTCTTCTATAACATAATTGGCATGAAGTATTTGAAAAGTAGTTCCAATGCATGATCTAAATGGCTTAAATATTTTTGATGGTTTTAATAGTACCAAACTTTTCATCTTAAATCAACCTTATATAAAATATTTATAAGATAACATGTAAAGTGTGTAAAAAGTCTTTATCTCCTGTTCTGTCCCTTTGTTAACTCTCTACAGAGTGATATAAATAATAGCAGTGAATAAAATGTGAGAAAAATGCAACTGTGCACAAAAATTATATTGCATCAAATTAAACTTTGAAGAAAAAAATTAAAAATGAACTACAATTCATTTATGGCAAGACAGTAAATTGCTGTAACTATCATAAAATCATCTATATTAATATTCCTTCCTGAAATTAAATTTAAAATAAATTGAACAGTTTTCTTGGTAACTTTTTTGTTTTTGGGGGGAACTTTTTCATGAAGTTGACGTATACAGTTCCTTTCTGTGTTTTGAGACTTAAAAAAGACTTGAAGGAACAGAAAGAGTGGATTGATGTTGAAAATCTTAGCAGCCGAACTTTTCCTGTTCAGGATTTGTCAAATCAAAGAACATCACTAGAGTATCTGATATGCCTTTCTAGAAAAGTTATGACCTATCAGCAGTTATTCAAATGGGGTTGAAAGTGGTCTTTACCTGATTGGATAATATAAATCTTGAGATGATGGTAGAGAAACGACTGGGGAGGAGAAATAAATCCTTCAGTGATCCCATAAATCATGTAAAAGAGCCTTCAGCTCCTATATATCAGGGTTAAATTTATACATTTTAGCACACTTTAATATAATGTGTGGGCAGAGATGAATATTGCATTGAGGATTGATTTATACTAGTTTTAGAAGTTTCTATAAAACTAATTTTGTGTTTCCTTATAAATTAGTATCACACACCTATTTGGAATGAGTATTTAATGTAAAGTTTTCATTAGTATTTAAACTACAAATATACACAAAATCTAGAAACTTTCAAACACCATTTTCTGAATAAAATTTTGCTAATTCTTTTGGGTTTAATATATTTTTCCAAAAATAAATCAAGAATTAATGTCAAGGTATTTCTGAAAGCACTAGATCTACATGTCAAGGACAGTCTGACATTCATTAATCCACAAAAAAAGGTAAAAATACAAAAGAAAACAGACTATTTCTGATTTGGGATCAATTAAATTAATCAAGTAGTTAGAAAGCAGTGGAACAAAAATGCTTAAAATGAAGCTAAATATCTGTTTCTCCAAGTTATGGAGGAGGTTGGGTTAGACACACTGAAAGGCTTCATGATTCTATGATTCTAAGATTCTGTGATCCTATCAAAAGGATAATAATATGGATCCAAGAGTACTGAATCTCCAAAAAGAAAAGTAAAAGTTTAGTAAAAACTCACTGTAAACCATCTTAATTATACAGTTCCCTACATGAAATCTTATTTGCTCATAACTCTGCCCTTTCTTGATGAAGTAGCTGCTGTCCCTGCCTGCCATATCCACTCGGCCTTACCTTGTCACACCAAAGGCTGCTTAACAGAATCATCCGTGATTCTCTACCTAAAGTCTTTATCTGGCTGTGGAGTGTACTCAACCTGGGTGGAGGGCAAGCCAGAAGTGCTTCAGAGTTCAAGCCCCTGAAAGCAGCCTCCAGCCACTGATGAAAGGGAGTTGGTGGATATACACCCTTGCATCCTCACCTCTCATTTGGGATAACTTTGAGCTGGACTCTACTCTGTCTTCCACGGTTCTCTAGTAGGACCTAGTTCCAGTTGCCCACAGTGGCAAATATCTTGATAATGCCACACTTTTTTTTATTATGTTCAGTTAGCCACTGTAGAGTACATCATTAGTTTTTGATGTGTTCAATGATTCATTAGTTGCGTATAACAACCAGTGCTCATCATATCATGTGCCTTCCTTAATATCCGTCAACCAGTTACCCCATCTCCCCACCCCCCTCCCCTCTGAAATCTTCAGTTTGTTTCCCAGGGTCCATAGTCTCTCATGGTTCATCTCCCTTTCTGATTTCTCCCCCTTCAGATTTCCCTCCCTTCCCCTAAGGTCCTCCATGTTATTGCTTATGTTCCACATAAGAGTGAAACCATATGATAATTGTCTTTCTCTGCTTGACTTACTTCACTTAGCATAATCCCCTCCAGTTCCACCCATGTCGATGCAAATGGTGGGTATTCATCCTTTCTGATGGCTGAACAATATTCCATTGTATATATACACCACATCTTCTTTATCCATTCATCTGTTGAAGGGCATCTCGCCTCCTTCCACAGTTTAGCTATTGTAGACATTGCTGCTATGATCATTGGGGTGCATGTGCCCCTTCTTTTCACTACATCTGCATCTTTGGGGTAAATACCTAGTAGTGCAATTGCTGGGTCATAGGGTAGCTCTATTTTTAACATCTTGAGGAACCTCCATATTGTTTTCCAGAGTGGCTGCACCAGCTTGCATTCCCACCAACAGTGTAAGAGGGTTCCCCTTTTCCACATCCTTGCCAACATTTCTTATTTCCTGTTTTGTTAATTTTTGCCATTCTAACTAGTGTAAGGTGGTATCTCATTGTGGTTTTGATTTGTATTTCCCTGATGGGTAGTGATGTTGCTAATGCCATGCTATTAACGGGCTTACCTCTTTTTCCCTTCCTCAATTCCCTATTTCCTACTGGTATCTCCAGTGATCACCTCTGAAAAACCACTTGTGTGGGACTACTTGTCTCTGGGTTGGCTTCTGGAGAAACCCAAACTCTGGGCACACATATTAACTCTAAAATGGAACAAATAGGGGCACCTGGGTGGCTCAGTCGGTTAAGCGTCTGCCTTCGGCTCAGGTCATGATGCCAGGATCCTGAGATGGAGCCTCACCTCGGGCTCCTGGCTCAGCGGGGAGCCTGCTTCTCCCTCTCCCTCTGCCTCTCCCCCTGCTCATGCTCTCTCTCTCTCTCTCTGTATCTCTGTGTCTCAAATGAATATAAAATCTTAAAAATAAAATAAATCAAATAACTTTATATGTGATTAGTTGAGACTAATATTGGACAAAAGAGCAATGTCCTTGTTCTTGACTAATAGGACATTTTATGATGTATGAATAGAATTTGTGAAAGACCAAGCACTGATAGGCTTTATAGCAGCATTTCTCAGTCTTGCTATTATTGACATTCTGAGATAGACAGTTCTTTGTCATGGAGACTGTCCTGTACATTGTAGGACATTTAGCAGCATCCTTAGCCTCTCTACTCACTAGATGCCAGTAACATCCTCCATCCTGCTGTGAAAACCAAAAATCTCTCTAGACATTGATAAATGGTGGTGGGGGGATCATCTCCCACTATCCCCCCTTTAAGAGCCACTAGATTATAGAAACGACTTTGTTTAACACATTCAATTAAATTCACTCATTCAGCTATCACATAACAGAATAAATATGATAGAACAGGCATTGTATTAGTAAATGATAAAAAAAAAACACATGTAAGTTCCTGATTTCAGAGTTTATATTCTTGTCAGAGGAAAAGAATTAAAACAAACTATTAACTCACAGTTAAAAATTTTCTGTAATTCTCAGGCATTTTCCAATGGAGGCTGTAGAATGAATAATTTCTTTCCAAAATAATATATATATATATACACACACACACATATGTATATATATACACACACATATATATACACATATATACACACACACACATATATATATATTTCCAAAGTGTGAGTGTATGTCTACAAATTGTGTATGACTTTAATTCTGATGAGGCAAAGGCTGTTAATTTTCACAGTGTAAGTTCTGCATGGTGGGAGTGAAGGGTGAGGTATCTGCCCTTGGTTTTTGCTTCATGCCTTCTGTGCTGAAACACTGTGGGAGATTGAGCACATTCTGCTTTCTTTCACTATTGCAATTTTGTCCATTTTCTTTCCTCCTTGCATGTGTTTGTCCTGTAACTTCCACCTACCTTCTCCCAAAAGTGTTTTGTTTTAAATAACACGTGAGCAACTTGAAATGATTATGATAAGGGCAAAAATGAAAGAAGCATTGGAAGGTAAATTTTCTTAATTTTTAGTCCACTTTTCTCAGAATTGCTATGAGATTTTCTCTCCTAATCTCATGTAACTTCTTTTTTTATGAATCACATAAAAAATGTCTTCACCATGTACTAGTATTGCAGTTGTGAGAGGCACAATACCTCTTTGTGCTCACCAGTCCTGCAAGTATAGAAGGCCTTATCCTGTGATCACTTGAGAGTCTGTACCTGAGGACTTCCTCTTCTGTTGATCTGTGCATGAGACCCACAAAAAGTGACAAGCGCAGTAGCATTAATGCCTCCAGAGTAGCTCTAAGCCAATGATGGATGCAAGCTGGAAAATAACTATCCCAGCTTCTGACATGTTTCCCACACTGTCTTCTAGAATTTTCCAAGGGTACTGAGCCACTGTGTAGCCTATTTATTGGCTTCCTTTCCTTTCCTGTCTCAATTCCTCGTGGCCCTATGATACTCTCTAGATCCATTCACCAATGAAGCATTCCAATGTTGCATTGGAATGATGGGCTAAAAGAAAGATCACCACGTTTTGGAGTTTCTAATCTAATACGAATGGTAGACATTATTGTTAATATGTAAAATATTACTAATGTATAAAATATTACTATTCTCTTAGATACTATATAGGATCTGTTGTTAAAAGGAGAAACTCAGGCTGGGGATATATAATTATAATATCTGCATACTTTCTCCATATTGATTTATTTTCCTTTTTTTCCCCTTGTGGGGGAGGAGGAGGGTAATATTACAATAGTTTAAATAAAATCCTTTAGTATTTCAACTGTCTTTTTTTTAAAAGATTTTATTTATTTATTTGACAGAGAGAGCACAAGTAGGCATAGCAGGCAGGCAGAGGGAGAGGGAAAAGCAGACTTCCCACTGAGCAGGGAGCCTGATGTGGGGCTCGATCCCAGGGCCCTGGGATCATGACCTGAGCCGAAGGCAGACGCTTAACCGACTGAGCCACCCAGGTGCCCCTCAACCGTCTTTTAATGGCTTGATTATTTTTTAATGTCCTACTGCTCTCTTGAAAGAGTTCTGATAATCAGTTCTCAGAGAAGCATGTGAGAAAAAAGGACATTTGTTCAGCAGAGGCATAATCCTTGCTCACACTCTGATCAGACGAAAGTCACAGAGCAGAATATCATCACACTGATAGTTCCAATGACACAGAGAAGCAGCTGGTACGTCTGGAGTGACTGCTTCTTTGCACAAGCATGCAGCTGATATGAAGGTTAAAATGCTGCTTGGTACTCCAACATGTAGAAAACATAAACTGGGCAGTTGCAGCAGAGAACAACTGTGTATTTTTGAAGTCACAGACTCATCAAAGTCCAGGCCTACTATTTAAAATTTTGCAGTTGAATATTCTGTCCAGATTTTCAAAACCCACATTGTAAGTGATTTACACGGTGCTATTTTGCTGTTTTCAAGTCTGTGCAAATATAGTGGTGGGTGTGATAAATTCTTAATACATAATTTTAAAGCATTTTGTGCTTCTTTTAGCTAAGTGTGTTAGAAGATAAAATGTGCATACAAATGTGTTTGTGAGAAAGGTGCTGTTAAGTAAAGAAACATTTACTAAAGGAATAATTTTGCAATTGGGTAATAATAATTTTCAATATGTTTTCTTTCACTGAAAATAAAAGATTATATGACAGTACCAAATTGATACATATGTTGTTTTGTACTAATAAGAACTTTCTTTACATAAAGAAACAGGGTTTTAGAGCCTCAGTTTTTGTTTTGTTTTGTTTTCTTTCTTATTTTGTTTCTCTCTTGCCAAGGTACTTCTCAGAAGAATGTTGTTAAGTGCATGAACTAAAACACACTGGATAACAAGAGATACAAAGGAAACAAATTATTCTGAAATACAATTATCAAAATAGTCTTAGGATATATGTGTGATATAGCATAGCAATGTATGCTCTTGAATAAGACATTAGAAAACACGATCTAGCGGTGGGCTTCACAACAACTCTGATTTCAAAGTAAAGATGAGCAGTATTTCAAGATAGCTGCAAAACATGTATTACGATGCAAAAACACTTCTATTAGTGATGGTGTGTAGGTACTACTAATACTACTGTGGCTTGTTACCTACATTCATAATTAAAGAACATGCTGGAAAGAAAGAGGTAATTCTGTATATTTTACTAATCAAATTCACAAACCTCCTGAGTTCTGCTTGAAAGTAACAATATGACACTGGTGGATAGTGCTAAAAGAACCTTGAGGAGGTGCTAACCTAAACTTGTTTTCACAAAGTAATGACTTGATGTTTCCACAAAATCAGTTTTCATTTTTCACCTTGGTAATAACTCAAACGGAAATGCAAATAAGAAAAATTAATAAAATGGCCTAACAGCACAGGAATTGTAAAGAATATGGTAAACTGGAGAACACAGACTCTTTCTAAAGGAAACTGCATATGCATGTCAAATAAAGAGTCTTAGGGTTCCAGTTAGGGCCACCAATTTGTAACCTCTGATAAAATATATAAAACGAAAAAACAGTTTTAAATATTTTATACTTTTGAAAGCTATTTGCAAGTATTATCTTCTATCTTTACCATCTACCTATATTGCTATAGGTAAGCAGATAATATTACCTCTGTTTCACAGGAGGAAAATAGATGAAGAACAATCTGTCATATATCCAGTTAGAAGAGCTAGACATTATAGCCAGTATTCCACTTTCCGTTAAAGGATAAGTAATTGCTGAGACCTTGTGTTGGTGAAAAAGTTTTAGGAAGGAAGGAAGGAAGGAAGAAAGGAAAGAAGGAAGGAAGGAAGACAGGCAAAGTCAAATTTAGAGTAGTGTATGAGCAAACAGTAAAACTTAACTTGCAAATGAATGCATCAGATAATAAGTCCCTGTGTGCTGAGTTGTCTACTATGTGCATTGTGCTTAATTCCTGACTGGTATGTAGTTCTAGTCTCCATAACAATTCTGCAGTAGGTGTTGGCATCAATATAAGATACTCAGGCTTGTATTAGACAAGAAAAGGAGTTCAATTAAGGAAATCTCAAAGTTCTCACTGGCACCATATAGCCAAAATATCATTATAACCATTCTCTCATTCCCACTTTCTTGTTGGCCTAAACTGAATCTTCTAAAAGCAATGTTAAGATAGAAATAATATTTTAATCAGAATGTTACTATGTCAGTTTTGGTAATTAAACATGCCACAGAATCTTTTGGCCTCTGTATCTGTTGACTTAAGGATGTCTGATTGTACAGGTTAATTTTACTCTATGGATTTTTAAAATTGAAATTATGTAATCCATACATTATAGATTATATAATCTATATAATCCATATGTTATGAATTATAGAATCCAAACAGAAGCAAAATATGGCAAAACTTCATTTTGTATAAGATTTTTTATCATTATTTAGTCAACTGAAATAAAATTTTAAAATATCCATCTAAGCATCAATATCAATTAAATAAGTATTAAAATCTTTAATTCTCTTAATGCACTTTAGGAAAATTTGATGCTATTTTTACTTTTTTACAGAAAGGTATATTGATAACAATCAATATATCATTTTGAATTGTCTTGACACATTGCATACCTTTTTAATTTTTTCAATCTTCAAATAGTTAAAATTAATGGTATATTATATTCTATTGTCATTTAAATTCAAAATTTAATGTTATATATTTTGTGTTCTAAACTTCAGAAATGAAAGTAGAAAATAAAGAAGTTAATATTTACAAGGAAAACCCTGGGAAGCATTAAATTTAAATGTTAAGCATGTTGATGTCACTGCAGGATAAAAATGTAATTTTTCTTTTATATCTACAGCTTCTAGTTTTTCACAAAAGCTTATATTACTGTCATAAGACAAATTAAGCTTATGTTTAAAAACATGTCAGAATTTCTTGCATACTTTCTTATTCTGCCCACAGAAAAATCAGAGTTTTATTTCTTAAGTGGAGAAAAGTCATGCAGGGCAATGGATGAGGGAGAAAGCAACTGAGATTTCATGCAACGTGGTGAGGAAAGGCCTCAGTGACAAGGTGACATCTGAGCAGAGACTGAACAAGAAATGGAGCCATACAGGAAGAAGAGTGTTGGAAAAGGTGTCTGGGCAAGGACAGAACAGAAGTTGTCAGAGAGGCAGCATGCTTTCAAATAACATTTATCAGCACTTACTATGTATGCATGTTATATTTTTACTGCTGTGGAAGAACCAAACAACCAAAAGACAGGATTCCTACCCTCAAGGAATTTTAACTTGAGCCGGGTGAAAAGTGAGAGAAACAGGAAAGAACTAGAAAACAATTCAAAGTAATTTCTCGTATGTAAAAAACAGTCCATACCTACTTTTTTTTTAAATCATCTATTCCACTTAATCTAGGGTATTAAAGACAGATTTTATATTTAGATGATAGTAAAGCTTGCAATATCTATTCTCCTATAATTAAAAGCCATTGGCTGTTTGCATTTAAGTCTTTTCTAATGAGTCAGGATTAAGAGTCTATGCTTTGTCCATAATTTTAATTTTTAAAACTAAATTATATTTCCTTCCATGGTAATACGAAAACAGATCCTCTAACTATAAATTACTTTTAATGAATCCTTGAGCAAATTCTAAAACACCAAAGCAACAAAGATATAGATTTAACATCTACGAAATGTTCTTTAGAACTCCAGATATTGCCCTATCTAAAATTTTTTAATGTATTCTTTTAATAAATACTTTGCTGTTTTGCATTATAATGCCATGACACACCAGTTCGCTTGATACCTCTTCCTTTGTGTGTGAACAGTGTCAATCATGTGCCAAATTTATTTCTACTGCAACCGAAGATCTATCTTTTTACTGACAAATCTGTTAGATGGAATGTTTAGTTGGTCAAAATGCATCATGTAGAGTAGAATAATACAATATTAAATGAGCCTGATGTCAAGCCAGTCCAGAAAAAGATCACATAAATATTAGACTAAAAGGAACTTTGACTCGGGAGAAAGAATCATTGTTGAATTAATAAACAGTTGGAAACTGATGGAATCGAAAGGTTAATTAAGCACCATTTGGGGAAAAAGTGGGTTCAGTCCAGTCCCCTTTCAAGTGTATTACCAATACTCTCAGCTGTCCCTCCAATACAAAATAATTGAGAGCCAATTGACAACCATGGGATAAGCCCTCTGGATAATATGTGTACAGTGAAAATCTATAAAGTTTCATGTATTCATTCAACAAATACTTAAGGCACAAAGCTAGGAAAGACAACATAAATAGATTAGACATTATCTCCGCTCTCACAAGGCCTATAATTTAGTAAGGCTATAAGCAAGTAAGAACATTATTATAAGAATGCTCATTTTAGCACCATATACACTAAAATGGGAATGCTAGAAGTGTAGTAGGGTCCCTGAGCAGGGATGACAGGCAAATTTGTGAAGGGTTGCATATTTTCAAAAACTTGGCTCTCAAAAATTTTTTATAGAAATTAACATTAAAAGGGCTATGGTAGATGTACAAACATAAGATGATGTAAGATGCATTTAATGCTGTTCACACGAAAACCACTTTCAAACCACTTCAACCACAATACCTGGGTTGAAGATGAAACAATGGAAATAAATTTACCACCCAAACACTAATTAGAAAGGAAAATGTGAGGATGGCTGCAACAAATAACGCAGGAAATAACAACTGTTGGTGATGATGTGGAGAAACTGGAACCTTCATAGATTGCTGGAATGTAAAATGATGCAGCTTCTTTGCAAAAACGGTTTAGCAACTTCTCATAAAGTTAAATACAGAATCACTAGATGACCCAGCAATTTCAGTCCTAAGTATATGCCGAACAGAAGTGGAAAGATATGCACATGAAATGCACAAGTGCATTATTCATAATAATCAAAAAGTGGAAATAGCCCAAATGTTCATCAGTTGATAAATGGATAAATCAATGTGGCATATCCAAATGGGGTAGGCAGAAGAAAGACCCTTAAATATAACCAGGTCCTAATACCTGGAACTTTTGAATATGTAATCTTACATGGCAGAAGGGACTTTCCAAACGTGAATAATTTATGGGCTTTGAGATGGGGAGGTTACCCTGAAAGATCAAGATACCCAATGTAATCACAAGGCTCCTGAAAATTGGAAGAAGGAGAGAAGAGTCAGTCACAGAAAATCCATGTGAGAACTCCACCTGCTTTTGTTGGCTTTGAAAATGGAGAGAGAGGGCCATAAACCAAGGATCAGGGGAGGTCTCTAAAATACGGAAAAGACAAGGAAATGGATTCTCCCCAGCTTCCAGAAAGGAATGCAGCCCTGCCAACATCTTGATTTTAACAAAGTGAGACTTGTATTGAATTTCTAATCAATAGAACTGTTAGATAATAAATTTACGTTGCTTCAAGCCACCAAATTTGTGGTAACTTGTTATATCAGCAAGAGGAAACAAGTACGTTATTCAATGGAATAGTATTCAGTCATGAAAATAAATGAGAATTGATACATGTTATAGCATGGGTGAAGATTGAAAAAAAATATGCTAAGTGAAACAAGCCAGTCATAAAGACAACACATTGTATGATTCTACTTATATGAAATGTGTAGAATAAGCAAATTTATAAAAACAGAAAGTAGAATAGTGGTTTCTTAAACCTGAGTGTAGGGGGTTTAGTAGGCACAGGGCTAACTCTTAATAAATACGGGGTTTCTTTTGGGGTAGCAGAGTGTTCTTGAATTAGATTATGGTATTGGTTTCACAATTCTTTAAAAATACTGAAAAAAGCACTTTAACTGGATGAGCTGTATGATATATGAATTATATCTCAGTAATGCTGTTTTTCAAACAGAAAGCAAAAAGAACATTAGAGTGACTATATTAATACTAGACGGAGTTGACTTCAGAACAAAATATTACCATAGACAAAGAGGGACATTTTATAACAATAAATGAGGCATGTTACCAAGAAAACATAGCCATCCTAACTGTTGCACCAACAATAGAGTTTCAAATTACATGAAGGAAAAACTGATTGAAAAATTAAAGTAGACAAATCCAGAATTGTGATTGAAGACTTCAAGTCTCCTATTTCCTAGGTCAATTTGCTAAAACAACCTGAAAGCAATGAAATTCTAGTAGCAAAAACCACACCTAACACTGAGATCTTGATTTCAAAATACCAACTCCTTGAGAAAATGGCTGATTCTGGGGTTGGGGTATGGAAAGTACAAGATAAACTTAGAAAATTTTGTGCCAGCTTGTAAGAAAGTATTCGAAGATTCATGGGGACATGAATGACATCCATCTTCAAAATCAGCAATAGCTGGCTGAATCTTTCTCAAGTTGAATCGCTCTGACACTAACTCATTTCTTGCCTCCTTCTTCTAATTTTAAGGATGCTTGTGATTACTTTGAGCCCATCCTGATAATCCAGGATAGTTTCTGCGTTTAAAGGTCAGATGAGTACAACCTTAGTTCCACTTACAATCTCAATTCCTCATTTGCCATGTAACAATGTATTTACAGGTTCCAGGGATTAGGGTAGAGTCATCTTTTGTTGGCTATTCTACCTATCACAAAAAGCAGTTTTAGTTTTCCTTCTGTAGCGGGTATGATACTGTTATTTATTATAGAAAACCAACTCTTATTGGCTTAGGAAGCAGTTAAGGAACTTACATGGTTTGGGTAACTGAAAAGTGCAGAACACGGAGCTGGATTTAGGACAGGCCTGATATCTTCAAATGACTGATTTTCGTCAATCTCTCTACTCAGCATTGATGTCACCCTGAGTCACTCACCATCATGATCCCAAGATGGTAGTTAACAGGTCTCATGGATACAAAATCATTCCTTCATATCAGCAGAAGAGAGGGTATTTTTGTCCCAGCAAGCTGAGCACACATCTTGGTTCACTTTGATTGGATCAATTCAGAATTATATACCGTTCACTGCACCAATTCTGTGGCCAGAGGATTGGAATGTGGTAACTGGTTTCAACTTGGTCCCAGGTCCCAGAGATAGACTCAGCTTCCCCAGAACAGGATCCCAAATGGAAATTTTTTTTTTAAGATTTTATTTATTTATTTGAGAGTGAGAGAGAGAAAGCACGAGCAGGGAGGGAGGGGCATAGGGAGAGGGAGAAGCAGACTCCTTGCTGAGCAAGGAGCCCAACGCAGAGCTTGATCCCAGGACCCTGCGATCAGGGCTTGATTCGAAGGCAGACGCTTAACCGACTGAGCCACCCAGATGCCCCCAAATGGGAAATTCTTGAGAAGAGAATAAGGAGGAATGGACTGAGGTGGATGACCAAGAAACGTCGGTTCTATCTTCACATACCAATCTCCTATCCAGAATTATAATCTTTTATTAATAGAATTATGGATAACCCAGAATATTTTAGAAGTGCTGAATTTTACCTAATAGCATCAAGTAAAGCAATGCAAATTAAAAGAAATATGTGAACACTAGGATCATATAACATGACATATGACATGAGTTACTGAGTTGCAATCAGCACTGCTGTCTACTCTGCATTAATGCCACTTGGTCTTCCATATTAATTAGGAAATGAGAAATCTTTGGTTGGTTCTTGAATGCAACAGAGAGACAGATGGACAATTTTGCTCAACATAAGCATATTTCTGCCTTATTTTTCACAGCAAATATTTTGTCTCTAGTGAATTTTTAACTTTAATTTTAAATCCTTAAATTCTTTGTGGCTTTTTTTCTTTTGAATCTGTATCTCTGTGATTATCGCTGGCTTTATTCTCTTGTCACAATTGTTTACAGTAATGTTTCCACTTGCATGATTTGTTTGCATAGATATTGGTTTACTTACATATTCAAGCCTTAATTTTCTTTCTTTCTTTTTTTTAAGTAGCCTTCACACCCAACGTGGAGCCCAACGTGGGGCTTGAACTCACAACTCCAATATCAAGACCTGAGCTGAGATCAAGAATGGGACACTTAACTGACTGAGCCATCCGGGTGCCCCTCAAGCCTTAATTTCTTAAACCATTTTACAATATTTAGTGAAATATAACTGACATACAATATTATATTAGTTTTAGGTGTACAACATATTGATTTGACATCTGTATACATTACAAATGATAATCACAAGTTTAGTTACCCAATGTCATTGACTATATTCCCCATGCTGTACATGAGCCTGAGTTTTGTTTTGTTTCTTTGTTTAGATTAACACACATAACTGAAATCATGGGATAAGTGTTTTTCTCTGACTTATTTCACTTACCATAATATTCTCAAGGTTCATCCATGTTGTCACAAATGCCAAATTTCACTCTTTTTATGGCTGAGTAACATCCCATTGTATAAATATAACATATCTTCTTTATCTGCTTATCTACCTCTTTCCACCTTTTGGCTATTATGAATAGATTTACTTGGAAGATTCCACAAATAATTGATCCATGCATACTGTTCAGGGTTTATAGTTGATCTGTGAGAGAGATAGGGTGGAGTGTCCTCACTTTATATTATCCACAACCAGAAACCAATGAGAAGTTTCATTTTAATATCTAGGAAGGATACTCATTATGAGCATAATAGAAATTGTACTATGGTATTTGATTTGAAAGGTAGCATCCATTCGAATGTGACTCCCACTTGTACCACTATCTAGAGACTCTTTATATAAATTAAAATATTTCTACCTCTAGACATTCTGCTTGAAGATGCAAACAATCTTGGAAAGAGTAATACAAAAATTTTAATACAATATTAGTCACTGATACCTTAAAATGACTTAGTTTATGGGTTCTTTTTTTTTTAAGGTTTTATTTATTTGTCAGAGAGAGACAGACAGAGAGCAAGCACAACAAGCAGGGGGAGTGGCAGGCCGGGGGAGTGGCAGGCAGAGGCAGAGGGAGAAGCAGGTTCCCCACTGAGCAGGAGACATGATGCGGGACTTGATCCCAGGACCCTGGGATCATGACCTGAGCCGAAGGCAGATGCTTAACTGACTGAGCCACTCAGGCGTCCCTTATGGGTTCTTTCTTCTTTATAATTAGTTAAGAAGTGGGGCACTGAGCAATTTATGAATAACAACTCAACATACAAAAACCTGTTTCCTCTCCCTCTAATAAACCTCCCAACTCCTCAAATAACATCAATTAAATGTCTATTGTATTTGAGATAATTATATATGACACCAAAAAATCTTTGTGAAAGGATATTTCTATCAGTGGGAGAACCTTACTTCCAATCACCATGTTAGGGAACTCAAAGCAACTTTTAGATTCCCTTTGGGACTTATTTAAATTAAGCAGAAAAAAAATCATTGTAAGCCAGAAATTTTCCATAGATGTTCCCTGATGATTCTGAATTGGAAATTACACCCACAGGACTGTAGAACTGACCATCCCAGTAAAAGCAGTCTAGTTACTAGTGAGTAATCAATCCAATTACCTTAGACCTAAGAAGTTTAAATTAAGCCTCTCCTAATTTGGGAAAGGTTTCAATTGCTAATAGGATAATTGCACCTGATTTCAAAGTACAGACTGTAGCTTTCTTTTTTTAAGAACTCATTTTTGGAAATAGAGCAATTCCCTCAGAGGAAAGATGATTTAAAAAAAAAAAAAACAACAACAACTGAATTTTCCCTCTGCCTCAAATTTACTGCTGCATTTCATACTGAAATAATAATAAGCAGACCTTTCCTTTTTCTTTTTTTCACTTTCATGTGCTCCCCATATTGTCTTACTGTATTACGATTATATTAGCAATTAGAAAGGAGGAATTAGCGCTGCATCTACTTATTACCATCAGCCTATTAATTTACATTGGAAATTCCCTCTACGCTTTGACATTCTGTGCTATTCTGTGTTGAGTCATCTGAGATTTCAGAGAGAACTCTCATTATCAAATTAATTCTGAAAGAAGGAAGCTTTTGCCCTTCCCATTTCTTCATGAGAGACCTACTAACAGATGTTCTTTTATGTTATACACATACCTCTGTCATCCACTTTGGAGTGTGGGGGGTGCATGACTTAGCTGCTTTGTACAATGCAAATGAAGTGAGAATTTGGAAAAAATGGTGTCACGGACTGCTTCGTACTTACTGTCTTAAACTTTTACATTTTAAT
Source organism: Callorhinus ursinus (assembly GCF_003265705.2). Taxonomy (NCBI): domain Eukaryota; kingdom Metazoa; phylum Chordata; class Mammalia; order Carnivora; family Otariidae; genus Callorhinus; species Callorhinus ursinus. Next base: position 29,501,001 of record NW_027397077.1, on the reverse strand, counting down.
AGAAAGTAACCTTTTCCTTATTTTATATTTAGTTAAATCTCTCCCACTCTTCAAAGAAAACCATTTTTTCCTCCATAAGGTAAACTTGAGATTGCTATTGAACATTTCTCTCCCATCAATAGCTCTTTAATATTCTTGTCTCATTCAGCAAGTATAATGCCAGATAAAGTTGCATTTATTGTGAGAATGCTTATTAATTGTGTGTTTATAGTGAAAATGACTGTCTCAAAAGATATCGTTCTATAAACTTATTTTCAGGTTAAAAGTTTATATTTATTTAGATTTCATTTGAATATAAACTGGAGTGTAGTTTAAAAGAGATAAAAATAGTTTCACAGCTGTAAGTTTTAAAAAAATGATAAATTCATTTTCAATAGCATCTGCAATTTGGAAAAAAACACTCCAATAGAGAAAACAAAAGTTATTTGCTACTCTGGTTGAAACATTCCAAATATTCTTTAAGGAATCAAAGTCTGCCATTTATTTCAGATGTGTATCATTACAAAGTTTCACAACATACCTGCTTCTGCTCAGACACTATTTTGATGACCTACAATTTTACTGGTGTTAAAATGTTGGAATTTCTTTTTTACTACAATGAACACATTTCTCTAATAGTATTCTTTCTAAAGAACAAAGCAGGTGTCTGAATGTTCTTGTGATTTGAGGCTGACAATACAAACTGAGCTATCACATCACATTTGTGATAACTATTCTTTAGTCCTCAGTAATTATTTTATCCTCTTTACCAAAATCTATGCTTTCACACTAACTTTTAAAAATAATTAAGAAAATGTTGGGTATCTTTTTTTTTTAAAGATTTTATTTATTTATTTGAGAGAGAGAGAATGAGAGATAGAGAACATAAAAGGGAAGAGGGTCAGAGGGAGAAGCAGACTCCCTGCTGAGCAGCGAGCCCGATGTGGAACTTGATCCCGGGTCTCCAGGATCATGACCTGAGCTGAAGGCAGTCACTTAACCAACTGAGCCACCCAGGCGCCCAATGTTGGGTATCTTTTTATGGCATTGCTTTGCAATGGAGACAAATCTACCATTATCAAGTAGGTCATATAAAATGATTGATTCATTCAACAAATATTTACTGAGCTCCTATGATATCTCAAACACTGTCCTAGGTGATTAAAATATATCCGTGAACAGTTCAAACAAATATCACCATCCTTATGAGGGTTACCCTTTAACATGGGAGTTAAAGAAATCCATGAGAAATATAATACATAAGTAAATAATCTAGGGTTTAAGATGATGAGTACTATAAACAAAAAATAAAAATAAAAACTAGAATGAGAGGACCAGGAGTTTATGGTGGGGTGGGAGCAAATGTTCCAGGATTAAATAGATGATCAGGATGGATCTTTGAGGACAGACTTGAGGGTGGTGAGGAAGTTAGCCTTGTAGACTCTAGGGAAGAGCATTCCAGGCAGAGAAATATTGAAAAATAGCTAGGGAATGGTTGAGGAGGGGAAAGAGAAGGACAACAAGCAAGGGGGGAGGAACGGCAGATCCTGTAGGGGGTTCAAGTGCCGAGGAGGAGGCTTGAATGCTGTGCTGAAGTTGTAAACTCCCATTTCAAGAGACTATATGACTTTCAAAACCTCAGCTTTTAAAGAGTTCTCCATCAATCTTCTGTAAACAAATATTATAATTGAATATTTAGATCACCCTAAATTATTTTTAAGCTTATTTAACAAAATAAAATAGGGTAAGACTGCACCATTAAAGAATAATGATTCAAATTATGTTCTGCCCCTACTTGGGGTGGTGGGGGGAGACCTCTGTCTACAACAATCATCCCATTTTGATCCCAACACCTTATTCTGATAGACTCCTGCCCTGACTAAGAAGGCTCTGAGATTAAATAAATGTCTTTTGAGTTTTATAATTGAGAAAATGTCACCAGAAGTTAGATCTGAAAGCCCTAAAATTACAAATAATTGTAGAAACAAAGAATACATCAGATGTCTTCCTCTCATTTCCACTGAGAAGAAAGGAAGAAAATCAGGGAAGAAGGAAGGGGGAGGGAAGGGGTATGGTGAGAAGTGTGCACAGTAGTTGAACAAACCAGATACAAAACACAGTATGGTCTAAAATTTGGTAAGTTTTGTGCACCATTTCAATAGGGAAACCAGATCTATTGGGAAAGTAATATGAAAGAAGCAACTGGAAAAACACATTCGCTTCTCTCACAGTATGCCTAAATGGTCACACTGTACTAGAAACCATGTGGACATTAAGATGAAACGGCATCTGGCAGTATTCAGGCAACAGAGGGCAGTTTAATTGGTGGTACATTTAAAACCACCACACATTGAACCTACATGATTCAAACTAAAACTTTTTATTTTCCAGTGCAGAAATGACCCCAGTCAGCTATTTGTTTCCTACCATAAATGTCAATATATTTCATAAACAGCTAAGCTTACCCCAGGTTAGTATAATTTGGGAGTTTAATAATTGTCAGTTCTCTTCATCAGGCGTAGGAAGAAATCTACTTACTTGATTAAAAAAAAAATTATAACCCTCCAGATTGGAAGAGTTCTATTATTTGAAAAGCATCAACAGGCTTGAATAAAACTGAAGCTTTGAATAATCTGAAGTTTGAAGTCAAATAGTTGGAACCTTTATTAAATTCCTTTGTTAGTAATTTAGAAATAGACATCAAGTTAAAATCAAACCACAAAACTTGTCTGATTATCTGTAACAGCTGAGGTTCTCTATTGTACGAACAAGGTATTTTATTCTACCTATATCATCTGCTTACTTATTTTTAAACCAAAGAGAAAAATGTTTATATATTAACTAAGCTTGAACTTCGCTTTGGTCTCTAACATAATGTTTAACTCTCAAGCAGGTAACTCCAAACCATGACAAGTTTAAAAATGAGTAACTCTGATCACATATTATGACCATTTTAAAAAATTACAATAAATATTATCCTTCCAGGACACTGGTAATTATAGGTTGAACACACTGATTGCTAAGAATGTGATTCTCACCTCTAATTACAGCACTGGGAAGTGCATGCATAAATTAATATGGTTGCTTTACAGACTGTTCTCAGTTTAATAACCAGGATAATTCTCTTCCTTTGAGCATCTACAGTAAAGTGCTGAACTTTTTTTTTTATAGTAAACCCTGTGTCCCATAAAATGCCATCATTAGGAAAAGATGGTGTCAAATCTAGAAAAACATAATCAATAGAGTTGGTCTCTGAACATTGGCAATTATCTAGAGTTGGCATTTCTGTAACTTCCCTACACTCTTGGTCTCAACCAAGTGAAATCTGTTTTTCCTCTTTAGAAATTCAATATAAATCATAGATAAAATCCACTAACAAGAAAAAAGTATTCCAAGTAACTGACAACTATTATCTTCCCACAGGAGAAATGAAGAAATTTTTGCCAAAACAGGCAATGTCACTTAGCTTTTTAATCATAGAACCATGGCATTTAGAGTATATTCTATTCTGTGATACTGATTTACCTCTGCAAATTTCACTATAAATCAGATACATTTAATAGGGATAATGAAAAAATACAAAAGAGATTTGTAGACTTGAAATATCTGCAGAAAATAGCTACCTAGTGACATTCAGCACAGAAGTTAATACTTTCTCTTATGATCTTCTTGTTTGCATATAGAAAAAGTCCATATATATATATATGCATACACATATAGGATATATAGGTGTTGACAAAACAGACGTTTTGTGGAGCTTGCAATATAAGAGAGTTGAAGAAAATGAAAAGAGAACCCAATGGTAAGAAAAGCAGAGAAGGAAGTGTGATGGAGGCAGATATTAAATCTCGAGGCTATTAAAAAGTACTATACTGAAGACTCGACTTTTGGAAATAAAACAACTTTTTGGAACATTAAGAAGGCTAACATTTAATAAATGACTACCTTAATGCCCATAATACAATTAGCCATCCATTCCCTTCTCTGGAGACAGATGCTTCTCCGACATATCTAGTTTGTTTTATCCTAAAATTCTTAGCTCTTTAGCACTTTACCATTCCTTATATAGCTGTTCATTCCACATTTTTCATGTGTATCACTTATGACGAATCTGATGGGATATTTTTAGATACCTAACAGAAGTAGGCAATATAATCTCAATCTTTACACCCTCCACTTGAAATTTATGGCTAAAGAACATTATCTTAATACTCCATCCTACCAATCGTCCACAAAGACTGGAGAAGTGAAGTTACAACAGCAATGCGTCAACATTTCAGCCATTCCTTCTGATTCTATAAAAGCAGTAGTGGGCTATACAACTCTCTTCTGACTTGTGCTAATTGCTTGAGTTAGCCACATTGGTGGCTTACACCAGAGACTATTAACAAAGATTATTAACAAACAAACAAAACTAAGTTTATTTATGTTTCATTTAAGGTGTATATATAAAGGTATGTCGGAATATTTGCATACTATCAGCAGTGGTTTGCAGACCATATAAAGCTTATCACTTAAGTTATCCGTGCCCTTTAGGTTATGAACTCTGCAAGAAATCCTTAGGAGCACTCACTGCCTACCTCCTCCTCCATCAATCACCACACAGAAGGGGAGCAGGTAGCTCTGCGGAGAATTGCTTTTCATTTGTGTCTACAAGGAGATGAATTATTGACTCCAGCCCCTCCAAGAAACTGGACAGTGTTTTTGTTCAATAAGGTTTACCTTCAGTAAGTCGGTGAATAATATATTCTCAGTGTTTTTTTGTGTATGAGAACTTATACTCGGCATTTTGGGGAGAGGTCAACAAAAACTCAGATGTTTATTTTCCTAGGGATAAGCTTCAAGATAATTGAACATCAAAAACTTCTGATTTCACACAAGTGCATAGTGTCTTTATAGACTGATCTATAATAGAAAAGATGTGCATTTTTTTTAAATCGGGTTTATCATTGGAAATGTGTTTTTCCTAAGCAAATAGCACTGCATTAGGAATGGAATTAGAAAGAGCAACCAAATAGACATGATACTTACCTTACCTGTGTAAGGTAAGTATCTTATTTTATTTTATTTTACTCTTATTTTAGCTGCATCCACAAAGCATGGTCTTTTGTTAATATGCTTCCAATATATAAACCTTTTTCTTCTTTCACTACATTTGGTTGAGCTGTTCTCTCCTTCAGTAATAAAACACTATGATGCTTATGATGAAGTTGACACTTATTGACTGTTTGGAGAGTTGATGGCATGAGGCACACTTTTCATCCAAAGACTACCCATTGCATAATGGCCTGGCCCAAGCACTCTTGAAAGTCAAAACCAGACAGATGTGTTAGGAAGAACACTGAATCTAGAGTTCAAAGATGAGATTCGTATCCTGCCTACCAGTGACTACAACTGTATGACTATGGATAACTAACTTAACCTATCTGGGGCTATTTCTCATTTTAAAATTGCCTATAATTATACCTGTCCTATATAGTGCACAGGGATATTTTGAAGCTCAAATTAAATGATGAGCTAGATCTCCTGTCCCAGATCTGAGGGAAGGAAATAGAAGAACAAGTATATGAGAGCAGATAAGGTAAGTTAGAAATCTTTTCCAAATGGCTACTTTTATGTCGGCTAGAGATTACCATTGGAGGAAATGAAGGTCAGAGAATATTAAAAGGGGTCATCAAGGAAACATCATTAAAGATAGGCAGCCTCTTTAACAAACCAATTTTGTTTCCTAGAGCTCCATTTTCTGATCTGCTTGAGGGGAAAATGTGCTGTCTCTAAGACATTATAGTTCTAGAAAATAATTTTGCCCATTTTAAAAAGTGTGACTAATTTCACCATATGCATGAGAAAGAATTTTAGCAGATTATATGTAATCAGTTCACATTTCTGTACATTTCCTCTCTAATAGTTTTCATCATTTTCAAAACTTACATGAAGCTCTTTTTCTTTCTCTCCAGGTGATGAGAGTAAGAGATACTGTTATCATACTAACAGATGTTGTTGTGTGTGTGGCAAGTACTGAGCTAAGTTCTTTGTATAGTTTATGTTATAAAAACTCAGTAATAACCTTGACTTTGGTACTTTTATTATTCTAAATTTGTATATGAAAAAAAATGAGGCTTGCTCTTAAGTATCAGAACCCAGATTTGAATGAACCCATGTCTTTCTGACCACAAAGTCCACACTTATTATGAAGAGCTACACACTTTTTCATTGTGTAAGATAATAGGCATTAGAAAATAAAGTTAGGGAAGATAAAATCCTTACTCTTTAAGTTTACAACTTAGATGAAGAAATTTTTTTTTTAAGATTTTATTTATTTCACAGAGTTGAGAGAGAGAGTGCACAAGCAGAGGGAGCAGCAGAGGGAGAAGCAGGCTCCCCACTGAGCAAGGAGATTGAGGCGGGGCTCAATCCCAGGACCACCTGAGCCAAAGGCAGACATTTAATGGACTGAGCCACCCAGGTGCCCCTAGATGAGGAAATTAGATGAGTATGTAAATGATAAAACCAAAAAATAAAGGTTAAAAGGAGAGTAATATGAGCTATTTTCTTCCAGCTTTATTGAGATATAATTGACACACATTGTATAAGTTTAAGGTGTAAAATTGTGATAATTTTATAATTTATTTTATTGCAAAATGTTTACCACAATAAGGTTAGTTAACACATCCTACCCTTCATATAATTACCATTTCGTTGTTGTTATGGTGAGAATCTTAAAGCTCTACTCTCATGGTGACTTTCAAGTATGCAAAGCATATTGTGACCTATAGCCACCACGCTGTACACTAGATCCCTGAAACATACTCATCTTAAACCAGCAAGTTTGTATTCTTAGACCAGCATCTCCCTATTGCCCTCACACCTCAACCCCTGGCAACCCCTGTTTTACTCTGTTTCTATGAGTTCAATGTTTCTAGATTCCACATAAAGGTGAGATCTTACAGTATTTGCCTTTCTCTGTTTTAATTACTTTACTTAGCATAATATCCTCAAGGTGCTTCCAGGTGGTGCGAATGTCAAGATTTCTTTTTTATGGCTGAATAATATTCCATTATAAATAAAATCATATATAACTATATGATTATATGTGTTGCAATATATATTACGTTATATAATAATAAACTATATATTATAATTATGTATTACATATTTTGTTTTTATTTAGAAGATATACATAGTATGAATACTTATTTTATAGCATATAGTCATATAATTTATATTTTATTTTTATATATTATATTATTTATATATTTATATGTACTATATATCATTTATATATTTTATACTATGTAGAGTTATATATATTCATCATATGTTACATATATATGCCACATTTTCTTTAAGAGCTAATATTTAATGATTATTTATATGATTGCTGTACTAGGCCTTCAACATCCCCCAACAATCCTAGGAGATCTGTGTGATCTGTGTAAGATGGGGAGGCTAAGGTTTCGGAAAGGTTAGAAATTTGTCCTAAGTCACATGGCTAGGGAATAACAGTTTTGGGATATAAGCCCAGACACTGAGACTCCAGGGGCATCTTGCTAACTAGTAAGAGTAGCACAAAATTCAATGAAGAACAGAGAGTGTGAGCTAATGAATGTTCATTTAGGGAGGTAGAAACATAAAAAGATTCATGATAGATAAACAATTATTTTTAATATATGCATTATGATACTTTGATACAGTAAGAAATACATATTTTGGTGTTCGTTCCTAGGTCCTGGCCAGAGCTCCTAAAGCCTCTGTAATTTCCCAAACGATAAAGGTGCTAAGAGCATCTTTTGCTACAATATTTGATCTTCCACCCCATTTGACACAGAGCTCCTAAATTTCTTGGAATTTCCTTGGTGCTAGAGTATCTATTATTTTAATGAGGCAACTCTTGGTGGCTCCTGGATAGCTTCCGCATGGGGCCAGGTCACCAGAAAGCCCAAGTCATGTTTCGAAGACTGAAACTTTCAGCTTCACTCCTCATCCTCAGGGATGGTAGTGGGGTTGGAGGTTATGTTTAATCATCAATCATGCTTATGTGATGAAGCCTTCAAAAAATCCCTGAGCTAAGGGATTCATATAGCTCCCAGGTTGGTGAATATATCCTTGTTCTGGGAGGGTGATGCACCCCAACCTCATGAGGATAGAGGCTCCTGTGCCTGGGATTCTTCTTGACTTCTTGACTTCTCCCTACATACCTCTTCATTTGGCTGCTCATTTGTGTCCTTTAAAATACCCCTCGTATTTTAATAATCAGCATTAATAAGTGACATTCCCAGAGTTCTGTGAAGTGCTGTAGTAAATTATCAAATCTGAGGAGGGGGTCATGGGAACCTCCAATTTGTAACCAAGTCAGACAGAAATTGTGGGTGATCTGGGGACCCACCACTTACAACTGGCATCTGAAGTAGGGGGGCGGTCTTGTGGTACTGAGCCTTCACCTGTGGGGTATGCCTTAACTACAGGCAATGTCAGAATTTCTAGCTGAGAAAAACCTATGTATCTGAGGTCAGAAGTGTCAAGAGTTTGAGGGTAAAGGGGCAACAGTGAGTTTTTCCTACAGGCACACATACATGTATACTGATATGTGTCTGTGTATACATAAGTTGAGATTTTGAGTTCCTATCTGGGAATTATCTATCCAAAATTCCTGGATAGATTGATCCTAGGTATCAATTACCTTTGTCTGCCAAAATCTGTATCTGGATTTTGGAGCAGGTAAATAGGAAATGAGTTAGAAAACATGACTAAAACATGAAACCCCAGCTCAGAATGCTTGATCCTCCTACAAACGCCAAATCGCTGTTCAGCCCTTCAGGCATTGCCACTTTATATATGCATCATCAATGCTATGATCTCTCCCACAACTTGAGAATTGAAGGTGAATGTCAACCAGGAAGAAGGAGAGGGAGCTGGTCCTCATTTGGAAGAATTTAAAGACCCAGTTTCCGATGTTAAAACGTTCTGTCATGCTATACTAAAATGAAGTTGCTGAAGCTTTACAAAAATGATCAAGATAAAAGAGAACGCAGGGAAGCACAGAGGGTCTGTGAACACAGACGCAAACACTTACTGTGACTATGAGCAACAGACTGTAGGGTTAGAGGTAGTGCTTTTTAACAACATTAGAAATAAATGTAGGTCTAGTTGAGTCCCAGAATACACATATATAACATAAGCAAATGAAACCTGAAGAAGTCAGCAAAAAGAGGGAACCATTCCTTTATTTGCCACCTGCACCCACCACTTTCAACTCCTCCCCAAGGTAAATCTTAGCCTCCAATAATGCACAACATCAATGCAGAGAAACAAAACAAGCTAGTTTATGAGTCTTAAACCTTAACAGCCCTGGTCCAAGTCATTATGAGCAATTTAATGCTGACTTGCTCACTTAATGCTCAAATAAACTACAACTCCATTGTACATATATTCATATTTTCCATGATTCCAAAACTTCCATCTTAATACATCACTACAATGTATAAAAATTAAATAGACACGCCTTAGAGTGCTATGTCTGGATATGAGATCTTATACCTTCATTAGTTATATAATTTCCATGTATGCTGAATGTATCTAAGCAACAGTGGGGTGGTTGGACTAAAATAATTTAAGGATCCTTCCAAGCCTGTTTTTTTTGTATGTATGTGTATGATGCTAATGGAAAATATATTTATATACCAGCATGTACCTAAGAAAGGTTATCTGGCTCTCAGTTTATTCACAGTCTAATAGAAATGGAGTTTTACAGAAACAGATTACATGTGCAGGGCATTCTATTTTTCTAAACTCTAATAACATGTGGTTTCCTTTTATTCTTACTGTATGAAGCAAATAATACAGGTATTACAAGAGTTCCTCCCTTTAGAGACTTTTTTCCTGTTCATATAGGTGATTAGCAGCAGAAATGAGAGAAATGCCCATGTGTCCTAAATCCAGTTTTCATATTCTTTTTTGAGAATATGCTGCCATTCTTAATCTATGCTACTATCAGCAACCTTATGATCTCAGTCACTCTCTGTGACACATTAATCAAAGACAAAGAGGGGCGCCTGGGTGGCTCAGTTGGTTAAGTGTCCAACTCTTGATTTTGATTCAGGTCATGATCTCAGGGTCCTGGGGTCAAGCCCCATGTTGGGCTCCGTACTCAGCAGGAAGTCTGCTTGAGGATTCTCTCTCTTCCTCTCCCTCTGCTCCTCCCCCCACATTCCCTTTCCCTCTCTAAAATAAATAAATAAAATAAAATTTTAAAAAAGACCAAAAAAGAAGCCACTCAAAAGAGAGAAGACATGAAGATGGAACACTGGGTGAAATGAGAATAATAAAAAAAGAAACTACAAGTTTAATTCTGTTGCTGTACTCCTAAGGCACAAAGCGAAATGATCAGATATTAGCCCTCTTCATGTGAGAGGTTAACCAAACCCAATGCAGTTCTGTAGAAGGTGACCTTGATAAGACAGCAATACCTGGGTTCCAATCCAATCTCTTTCTTACCCCTTTATTTCCTCAGCTATTCAAGGAGACAAAAATTAATAATCCCAAGTCCCTGAATGCCCTACATTGTTTATCCCCATCAACACTACCTTAGACTCAATAACTTCAAACCTCTCCCTCATATTTCATAGTTTTTATTAAGGTAATTTGACATAATGGCTGAGAAGGTATTTTGTAAATTACAGAGCATTCAGTTATCTATTTTTAGAACTCAGGGAGTTAATTTAGTTACTGATATTAAAATGTGAATAATATTCACATTTGCACTTCTGTTCATGCATGTGTTGCAAAATTTTAACCGTTGCTCCCAAAAGAAAAAAAAAATGGACTGAGCAGACTAGTTATCCCTCAGTCACCTATTTCAACAAACTCATCTTTTTAGGAATTCCAAGGGTTATATTTGAATTGTGGATTTGAGCAATAGTGATTTCAAAGGCATTGATGAAAAGCAGTTCATGTTTTTTAATGAATTCAGTGGATTCAATGAATTGAATTAATTTCAATGAATTATAACTTGTTCTTCTTCATAGACTTTGGCTTGCTTCTGAGAAATAACCTGAGGTTTGTTTTTAATTTGTGTCTAAATTACAGGTGTATATGTTAATAAAAGAGACTATGAAAATTAGCCTTTTAATATGTATATGAATATTCCTATGGCAATTAGCAAGAAAAGAGAGCTAAATTTAGATGAATTAATGTTGAATAACTAGACTCACACAAAAAAGTGTTATTACAAAGTAACTGTTTCCTATCAAAATCAAGGATCAAAGTTTTATGATCACCCCACAACTCTGTAGCCTTATCTTTAATGTGTTCCAATTAAAAAACAATATTTCTTTCCTATACGACTGAATGGAATGTGGTGTTAATGTTCTTCCAAGTATATCACCTGTCTTAATGATAATAAGACTCTTTGGAATTTTTTTGCAAAAAAAAAAATTAACCATAAGTCTACCTTTCTTGATGGTACTATATTTAGATTTTAATTTAGTATTTGTATCAGTAGACTTATGCCCATGAATTATTACCTGATATAGATCTGTTTAACTAGAAATAAAAGATTATCTCTAAAATAAAAAATAACCATCTTTATTTTATTTCATTTTTTAAAGATTTTATTTATTTATTTGAGAGAGAGAATGAGAGAGAGAGAGTACATGAGAGGGGAGAAGGTCAGAGGAAGAGCAGACTCCCCTCTGAGCAGGGAGTCGGATGCGGGACTCGATCCCGGGACTCCAGGATCATGACCTGAGCCGAAGGCAGTCGCTTAACCAACTGAGCCACCCAGGCGCCCCAAAAATAACCATCTTTAAATGATCTTAAAATTTTAAAAATGATTGTTTCATATTTTTGCCATAAACTAGAGACTCGAGTCTACTTTTCTGTCTTTCTCTCTTCCTTTCAGCAGCCTGCTTCTTCTGGTAAGCACTCCCTCTGGTAAGTGCCGTATCAACTTCTCCATGTGATACTGAATGTGATCTGTTATACAAGCCTGGAAGTGCATGATGGCAAGATTACTTCTGGGTTTGGGAATGGAAGTAGACATGCATACAAGGTCACTTCTGATTTAAGCATCACAATGTATTCCTAGATCCCCTTAACTGACCCCACATCTGAACTAAGAATCAGTTGCTATATAATGGGAATGGCCATAGACTGGGAGTCAGGAGACATATTATTGTAACTCATTTACTGGGTGACCGTGGATAAGCCACTTAGCTTGCCCTACCTCTGTTTGTCTATCTACTATTTGGTACTCCTTCTTTCTTAATGTCTTATAAGCCGTACTTCCAAAATATTCTAATATTCAAAAGACCTGACATAGCCTGGGAAATTAACAGGACTTCAGATAATTTTGATGCAGGCAGTACACTAGGTTTTTATTTTTTAATTAATTTATCCATTTCTAATAGCCTGTTCTTAGCTTCTTAAAATTGGAATAACTTACATATAACTTGGGGGCTCTGTTTTCTTGTCCTCAATGCAATGCTTTTAGTATTGGTCAATGATACTGGTAGATAAGGCTGTTCAAATCTTCTGTTTCATTACATTTAAAGTCTGTTTCTTATAAGCAGCATGTAATTGAATCTTGCTTTTATCATCCAGAGAATCTAACAGATTTTTTTTTCACATTCAACTTTCCTTTATTACGTAAGGTATACGTGTTCATTGCAAATAAAATTAGCATATTTAAATATGAATGTAAACCATATCCCAAATGCAATAATACTAAATGTCAAAGAGTTACTGTGATAATGTTTACATTTAGTGAATGTAAAGGTAAATCAGTTACAAGGTCTGGCCCAGAGCTAGCAAGCATGTATGTGATTGTTAGCCATGACCATTATCATATACTTTGGTATATATCCTTTCAGTTTGTCCTCCCAACTGTTCCTCTCTCAGTATTTCTTAATCCAGAAAATGGCATTATCATTTTTTTAAAAGATTTTATTTATTTATGTGACAGAGACACAGCGAGAGAGGGAACACAAGCAGGGAGAGTGGGAGAGGGAGAAGCAGGCTTCCCGCAGAGCAGGGAGCCTGATGCGGGGCTGGATCCCAGGATCCTGGGATCATGACCTGAGCAGATGCTTAACAACTGAGCCACCCAGGCGCCCCGGCATTATGATTTTTTTAAAAGTTATTCAGACCGGGGCACCTGGGTGGCTCAATCGTTAAGTGTCTGCCTTCGGTGTGTATGTATATATATACACACACACCCCCACTTCTTCTTTATCCATTCATCAGTCAAGGGACCTTTAGGCTCTTTCTATAGTTTGGCTATTGTGGACACTGCTGCTATAAACATTGGGGTGTATGTGTCCCTTCAAATTAGTATTTTTGTATCCACTGGGTAAATACCTAGTAGCACAAGTGCTGGATCATAGAGTAATTCTATTTTTAACTTTTTGAAGATCCTCCATACTATTTTCCAGAGTGGCTGCACCAAATTGCATTCACACCAACAGCGTAAGAGGGTTTCCCTTTCTCCACATCTTCACCAACATCTGTTATTTCTTGTGCTGTTAATTTTAGCCGTTCTGACAGGTGTGAGGTGATATCTCATCATGGGTTTGAGCTGTATTTCCCTGATGATGAGTGATTTTGAGCATCTTTTCATGAGCCTGTTAGCCATCTGGATGTCTTCTTTGGTAAAGTATCTATTCATGTCTTCTGCCCGTTTCTTAACTGGATTATTTGTTTTTTGGGTGTTGAGTTTCTAGTTTCTTCACAGATTTTTGGATACTAGTCCTTTATCTGATAAGAATATTTGCAAATATCTTCTTCCATTCTGTAGGTTGTCTTTTAGTTTTATTGATTTTTTTTTTCTGTGCAAAAGCTTTTTATCTTGATGAATTCCCAGTAGTTCATTTTTGCTTTTGTTTCTCTTGCTTTTGGAGATGTGTCTAGAAAGAAGTTGCTATGGCTGAGGTCAAAGAGGTTGTTGCCTGTATTCTCCTTGAGGATTTTGATGGATTCCTGTCTCATATTTAGGTCTTTCATCCATTTTGAGTTTATTTTTGTGTATGGTGTAAGAAAGTGGTCCAGATTCATTCTTCTGCATGTGGCTCTTCAATTTTCCAAACACCATTTGTTGAAGAGACTGTCTTTTTTCCATTAGATATTCTTTCCTGTTTTGTTGAAGATTAATTGATCATAGAGTTGAGGGTCCATTTCTGGGTTTTCTATTCTGTTCCACTGATCTATGTGTTTGTTTTTATGCCAGTACCATACTTTCATGATAACTACAGCTTTGTAATATAGCTTGAAGTCTGGAGCTTTGCTTTTCCTTATCAAGACCACTTTGACTGATGTTCAGGGTCCAGCTTTGCTTTTCTTTTTCAAGATCACTTTAACTACTCAGGGTCTTTTGTGGTCCCTGTAATCAATTCTGGCAAATGCATAATAATATAGAAGGACCATATCTAGTTGCCTGTATATTCTCCACCTTTTCTAACTGCATTGACATATCAAATTAGTATTCCTGCCAATCAAGTGGTTAAAAAGACAGCAGTAACATATTTATAAAAACAGTTATTTAATTTTTTCATTATAGTATCAAGGCTTCACTATGAAGTGCAGGAATATAAAATCTTCAAATCACTTTTATTTTTAAAAGAGAAGAAATAGAAAGCATTTGTAAAACTGCAAAGTTTATAAGCCAAATGAATACACTTGTTAAACCAAACTCCAAGGATTTTGTTTCACGAGTATCCTTTAAAAATGAAGATAAATTTTTAATGAAGCAAGAGGCAAAGACCCAAATGAAGAGAAAAAAATTGAGTTACTGCCAGTGGAAAATATTTTTAACTAAGAGGAAAAGGTAATGGTTGGAGTAACACAATAGAAATGACTTTTGAGAAGTTTTGATAACAGACTCTATTTTCTAAGAGTAGTTATTAACTATCTACCAGAATTAGTGATTAATTATACATATAGGATTATGTTTAAATCCTTTGTCTAATATATTAAATCTTTAGTTTGAAAATGGAAATATTCCATATTCTTTAGGAATGTCTAATTTACTAAGTAACAGCAGGAGGCTCTATTATCCAATATGTTCTATAATATTTGCAAACTGTTTTTCCAAATCCTCAATATCTTTGGTTGTTATAAACAAAGAAAGCATTTGAAGGGGATTAGAAATATGTGAGTGAATTACCATTTAAATAAAGTTGATTCAGCCCAGAAGGGACAATAGAAAGGCTTTCAGTCTCAGTAAATCCACTTTAATGTCAGTAAACAAATGGCCCAAAGTAGTTTTATCTGGTTCTGGCTGTAAAGGGTGAAATGCAAGAGACAGCATTGGGAAAACAGTTCTTCCTGTATTTCTGCAAGCAAGAAAGAACTGACTTCTATCTTCTACCGGGTGCCAGTGTGGTCTCCGCTCCTTAGCTGCAATGTTATCTGTGTACATAATCTCATACCTCAATTTATCCATCTTTTTTAATGTATTAAATGTAGCTTTCACACATGGCTTCAATTTCTTATTTAAATGGTCATAATAAACTAGTATTATAAATGACTATGATGGAACTTTAAATCATATCAATTAGAGATCAAAAATGTATTACTCTCTTGATGATTTAAATTCTAGTAAATGATGTTCATGCTATTAATTGATTTGTATATTGGCAGAACCATGCAACATTTTTCCTTCAGATGTCCCCAAATATTTATTCACCTCTGCAATAAACAAGTTGAAATATATCTACTTTGAAGGTTGTGAGGCTCAAGTTGAATATATATGCATATATATTAAAATTTACAGTTGATAGAATTACTGCAACGCTAGTTGATATATGATAGTGCTAATAATACCAAGTTATGCATATATTAGATGATCGTTGTAATAATACTGCAATGTCTAACATACTTCATGGCTCTGTACCAACTGCTATATGTGCTTTATCCCCATTGATCTTCCTACTCTATAAAGTAAGTACTATTCTTATCACCCCATTTTACAGTTAAATAAACTGAGGCCAGAAATAAATTATTCAAAGGAAACCGAAGATTTGGGCTCAGACAGCCAGTCTCTACATACTGTACAGTATAGGCACAAGGCTTTTTACTGCCAGTGCCTGGAACACAGTGGATCTCAAAATTTATTTGGGATGACTAAGAGATTTTAAATGCTTTAAAAGATTAATTTTTTCCCTCAAATTAATCTGGAATTCCTAATTTAGGGGCTCCTAGATTAAATGTAGCTCATTATATCTAGAATTACTCCCAGTGGCCCTGCTACATTCTGTTAAGATATAAAAGTATCTGAATTGAGGCAACGGTGCTCTCTCTCTGTAGTAAGACTGTTTTGTTTGTTTTTTTATGTTGCAATAATTTTAGATTTACAGAAAAATTGCAAAGACAATACAGAGAATTCCTATATACCTTTATCCTGTTCCTCTTAATGTTGTCTTATATAACTGTAGCATACTTGGCAAAAATAAGAAATCAACATTGGTTCAACACTATTAATTACATACATTATTTGGATTTGATGATTTTTTTTTCATTATTGTCCCCTTTGCACACTAGAATCTAATCTAGATATTGCATTGGATTTAGTCCTCTCTGATCTACAACAGTCTGTTAATCTTTTTTTTGTTTTCCATGGCCTTGAAATTTTTGAAAAATACTGATCAAGTATTTTGTAAAATGTCCCTCAGTTTGGTTTATCTGATGTTTTCTCAGGATGAGACTAGGGTTATGGGTTTGGGTGAATAATACCAGAGAGGTGAAGTGCCCTACTCATGGCACTATATCAGAGGGTACATGATATTAACATGAGTTATCATGGAGGATGCTAACTTTGATCACTTGGTTAAGGTAGCATTTGTCAAGTTTCTCAACTGTATTCTTTTTTTCCCCTTTCTATACCCTATTCTTTGGAAGTGGGATATGAAATCTAGCCCATATTCATTGGGAGGAGAATCAATTCCCCCTTCCTGGAAGGGAAAGAGGATCTACATACATTATTTGGTATTCTTAGGCAAGGAAGAGTTGTCCTTTTTAAAAGAATGCCACATTTATATCTGAAAAGAGAATGAATGAAATTTTAAAAATAAATAAAATAGGCAATCATTACTGGTCATGAATTAAATATGATCCATCGCTAGGGTCAATTTAGAATATGGCCTTGCTATTACGGTGACCTCTTTCCATTATTTAGCCATCAAGTAGATTGTCTCCCTCGAGCTCTCTGTCTTACCCTCAGCCACATTATTTATTGCCTTCTAAGCTCAATCTTCAAGGTAAACCTCTTAGGGGTGCCTGGGTGGCGCAGTTGGTTAAGTGTCCGACTCTGGGTTTTGGCTCACGTCATGTTCTCAGGGTCGTGGGATCAAGCCCAGTGTTGGGACTCCACGCTCAGTGCAGAGTCTGCTTGAGACTCTCCTTCCCTCTTCCTCTGTCTCTCCTGTTTGTATTCTCTCCCTCTCAAATAAATAAATAAATCTTAAAAAAAGGGGGGGGACTTCATAAAAGCCTTACATCCCTGGTATGGGTAAGATGTCAAAATAAGGAGGGAAGCAAGAATAGGGCAAGGAAGGGAGAAAAGCAAGGATAGGTTCTTCGTTAAGTCTAACTTTGCCTAATCCATGCAAACCATGGAATGTAAATTGCACCGCAGAGATAAATCACACTGAGTGAGGTGGTAACCTTTACTATCTCCAGATCAGTGATTCACTGTGCAACCTCCATGGTGACGTGGCCCTTATCAGCTGAGGCCAACTCTTTGGAGAAGGAAGGCCAACTCTTTGGAGTAGTGAGCCATTAGCTGTCATCGTTCACAGTTCCTGATGAATGTGTATGCTGGGCTGGAAAAGCAGGATGTAGGTGGGGAAACAACAACATCCAATACACCGTGTGCTTTACCTCTCAATCCAAACGACCAAGTACTTATGGAGAATAAATAATGGTCCATGTACAAGTGATTATAATAGCCACTGTGGACATGCTTTCACGTAGCTGATGCACAGTTTCAAAACTCAAGGAGACATATGTACGATATACTACAGATTAATAACAGCCTTCCTTTCCTTTCTCTGTTTTCTCATGAAATATCGGTTTTAGTTCAGAGGATGGTTTATTTTTTCCCTTGCAGAACACAGGCAGAAATCTCCTTGAGTGGATATGGTCAAAATAATAAGACAGAATTTTGTAAAGTAGATTAAGATTTAATTTTTTCCAAGGGAAAATCCTCCAAAGCAACTGGGTACATTTTTACAATCTCTAGAGCACTAAGAACTAAACATAATTCTTTATGTGAAAAGCAAATGCCATGCTTTTCCTGTGTAAATGGCATGAAATTACCCTTATAAATAGGGTATCTGATAGCAAAAGGGAGTCAAGTTTGCTTAAACTGAGCATTCAAGATAGATGGCTTAGCATTAAAAGAATTCAGAAAACAAGGTCTTCAAACAACTAGTACATGAGCAGCCACCAGTGAATACCTTGTAAGGAAGAAATGTATAAAGATCTGTTGTGCAATAATAAATCAACCCTCTGGAGAAAACAGGAGGTGTCAGAGATTGTAACTGGGTCATACACAGAATATAAATTCCATCACTTCTGGGTTACTGGTTCAAATCCACAAAACTCTACAACACAGAGATGGGCAGAGGGTCTCAGAAGTCTTGCTGAGAGTAAAATGTTAAACAGCCCAACAAAGCTGGAGTGACATTATCCATTCTAAAGAAGCATTTGTGCTCTTTTGAGCATGAAGAATAAAATTGATTTTAGAGTATAAAGGTGCTAACACCAACTAGCATTTATTTTAAAGTCTCGAAGGCTTGAAAGATAGAAAACATCTTGAAGTTTCAAATGAGTAACTAAATTTATGCCACAATTAATGACACTCTCCACAAGTGTAGAAACCATGTCTGATTAGAGTTCTGTCCTTATGACCTACCTGAGGACTAGGAAGGTAGAATATTCTCCAATATCTGCTGAGTGGAATGATGGGAGAATAAATAAATGAATGAAACTAGATCGGGTAGCTGTAGAAACATCATCCTTTCTTCTGCCCCTATAAATGTAAATAGCTACAGCCCTCCAAAGGCCTTGGTCTCCATCCTGCCTCTAATAGCTAATACCTCCATCCTAATAGCTACCTCTGTGACCTTAATCAACAGCCTGAGCCCCAGGTAGCCCTCTCGTTTCATCTGTAAGATAAGTTATTCAAAAAGAGATTAAACGTCTTCAGGAAATCTGAGTTTCTACAATTTGTTCTTTAATTATTATCTTAGTGCCTGGTAGGGGAAAACGTAACGAAGTGATGAACTGGTATTCTGAAGTCACCAAGTATGTGGATTGGAATCCAGAATGTTCAGACAGACATGAATTCAGTACCATGGCTACCACCTTTCAGCCTTATGATCTTAAGCTGGTTATTTAACAATCCCTTATTTGTAAAATTCTGAGGTGATGAGAATTAAATAATTTAATCATGTAACAGATTCAGCACAATACATGCCACGCAGTCAATGTTCTGAACTATTGTTACAATGGCTGCCTTCAGAGGTTTAGAGGGTAAAGTGGTGCTCTTCAAAAGCATAATTGTTCTCCTTGCTTTCTTAAGACTGGATACTTTTTTCTTTTAGCTTATCAAACTCATATTGTCATATAAAACCAATGTTCTGAAAGCAGAAGCAAATCATTTGGATACGTTCCTTAAGGAGAATTAGACAAAAGTAATGACACCAACCATATTCTCACCGTCCACTCCATCTCTTTCTTGCTCTTCCTGCCCTTTCTCTTCCTTTCTCTCTCTCTCTCTCTCTCTCTCACACACACACACACACATAGACACACACACACGGTAAGTTTGGTAGCTTTTTGGATGGTGTTACTACTCTAGATCAAAAATGAAAATTTTATGTCCAACACTGTTCCCCTAAGGAAAGGAGAAGCCATAGATATTTCACTGAAGAAAAAAAAAATTAAGTATTACATGGTTCTTAATTTTGCTGTTACAGTAAAGGCCTGTTGGTTTGTGTGACTGTTATTAGTACTAGTGCACCAATATGTCTTGGTTTCTGCTTCTAGTCACATTGTAGGTGTTTTAGTCAGGGTTGTGCAGGGAAACAGAACCAAAATGATATATAGATATATAAATATAGATACATAGAAAAAGATTTATTATAAGGTACTGGCTCACATGATTAAGGAGGCTGAGAAATCCCACAGTGTGCCATCTGTAAGCTGGAGACCCAAGAGAGCATGTGTAGCTCTGAGGGCCAGAGAGCTAATCAGAGGTGTAGATTCTAGAGTCCAAGATTGAAGTAATGAAAACCAGGAGCTCCAAAGGCAAAAGATCAATCTCCCAGCTAAGCAGTCAGGTAGACAGCAAATTCAACCTTCCCTCTGCCCTCCTGTTTTATTCAGGACCTCAGTGGATAGGATGATGACCTCCCACATTGGGAGAGCAATATGGTTTATTCAGTCCACCAGTTCAAAGACTAATCTCGTCTGGAAACCTTCACAGAGGCACCTAGACATAATGTTTAACCAGTTATCTGGGTATCCTGTGAACCAGTCAGATTGTCACATAAAATTAACTATCACAGTAGGATTACATTTCCTGAACCTATTGATACTGGGCAGAGTCATGAAATTCAGTGGGGTCATTACTGTGAGAAGTGATGCATGTTGTTTCTCAACTAAATGGTTTAATTGCCAGCCCAAGACCCCCCCCCCGAGCCCGCTTTTATTCTGCCACAGTGATAACAGATCAGTACTGTCCACTAGAATTTTCTGTAAAGATGGAAATGTTCTCTAAATCATACAATATATTAGCCATTAGCCACAGTACACGAGGCCACTGAGAACTCGACACGTGGCTAGTATGACTGAGGAACTATATTTTTATTTTACTGTAACTATTTTAAAGTTAAATTTAGACAGCCACATATGGTTAGAGGCTACTATATTGGACAGCATATGTCTAGGTACAGACTGTTCTCAACCTGGGTTCTAGAGTGAGGATGATGCAAAGCAGAGCCCTCAGGTAACTTAGCAGTGGAAATGTGCTGGATGTAAGAAATAAAACCTGTTGAATTCAGTCACTATGACTCTGGGGTAATTTGTCACCGCAGGATAGCTTAGGTCTTTCTGATAGAGATGGGCTGTCTTCCAGCTCTTTTAATTGCTGTAAACTAGCAGTTCTACCCCCGGGGTAGACTCTTAACAAATGTGTCACTAGTAAGTAATACTACCCCTGAATATAGCTGATTGGTCCAAAGGTAGACAACTCACCCAAGCTGGGCTAATCTGTTTTGAAAATTTAAAGACAGACCGGCAGCTATTAGCAGCTAAATTGTTGTGTGGGAGCTCTTGAATTTCCTCTTTTTCTTGACCTTTGTTGTCAATTCTTTCTTTGCATTCAGTGAGGTAAGCCAGTAACTTTTTAATAGACTATGCTTCTGCTACCCCTAGAATAATAGATTTATATGTCGGCATATAGAGGCATAGAGAATATAGATTTATATGTTGGCAATGAGGAAGACAATCACTTGAAAACTTGACAAGAAAATAGATTTGCTAATGTTTTTCAGAATATTAAGAAAGAAGAGGGGAGTAGAAACTTCTCAATGGTATATGACTTAATGTCTTCTTTTATAAATTTATTCAACAAATATATATTTAGGGTTTCTTATATTCTGGACTTTATGCTAGATACTGGATATCTGGTGGAAAACAAAATATATTTGGTCCTCGTCTACAGGACATAGATAAGATACAAATAGGTGTGAATACTCCAATGGAATCAAATGTTTTTCATTTCCAAAGTCTGTGCATGGAGGACCCAATGATGACTTTATTTGAGGTGACTTTATCACAGTCCAGGTGGATTTTCTGTACTTAAGAAAATTCCAGGAAGTTCACCTGAAGGTTGGGATTTAGAATCTGGTTATAAAAAAGAAAATATCCTAATATACCTTATCCTTACTAGCTTTCCCCAGGCAATTATAAGTAATTAATTATTAATATCTGGAGAGATCAGAATGGTGTGATTGCCTGATTAACACACCATCTAACCCCAGAAGACAATAACAACAATAACACCTAAAGAACGGTAACAGTTTCATTAATGGCTCCCTCACTTTCAGCCAGGCAGTAGTTTAAGGGCTTGTGTATATCTGTCATTAATCCTTACAACAACACTATTGAGTAGGTATTTTTGTCTCCATTCTGTAAATCAGAAATTTGATACGAGGCTAGTAGGAGGGATAAGCAGAATCCAAGCTTAATTGTATCTGACTTTGAAGACTGTTTCTAATCTCTACTTAAACAAAACAAAACAACTACAACAAAAAATCCTTAACAGTCAAAGAGTAATGACACCACATAGACCTCCACCTCCAGAGTGTGGGATGTTTTAAACTTGTTGAAGTAAAAATTTCCCATTGTTCCATGCTGATTGTGTAATTGATGTACTTCAACATATTGATGTGTTTTTAAGTTTGGTAAACACAGAAATTTTACTATAATCAGTCCTCTTTCTTGTTTTTTTTTTTCACTGAAGTCTGAAATTGATCTAGAATCAATATGTGAAAACCAAATTACTTTAGTGACTATGCTCACAGTGAAAAGGTTTGGGTAGAATGGGTAATAATCAAGCACTATGGTCTCTAATGTGTATGCTTGTTTTTTGTTTGTTTGTTTTATCAATTTAAAGCACTCAAAGCCTGTGGCATTCAGCTTTCTATATGTTATCAATTCCAGCTCAGTAAATTAACTTTAAATAGTTGAAAATAAATTCCAGAGGTAAGAACTATAGAATGTGACACACACAGAAATGTGCACAAATTTCATCTCAAGGATAATAAATAGTGTCAATCTCTGTTGCCTTTAATAGATGATCAGCACAGGGTTATATTAAACATTTGTGAAAATAACAATCTTTCTGAAGACTTACTATAAAAAAATCATCCCTTAGAAAATAATAAATACACAATCAGTTCTTAAAGATTACAATGTGGAAAAATTATAATATGGAAGAAAGTAATCTGCCCAATTACTGACAGCTAATCAAAAGTTGGAAAATAATACTAATTAGATAAAATAAAGAATATTCTATCTGGTAAATCAAATATAAAAGTGTTACTTGGAAGAAATATTTATAAACTACAATAAAGTATAGTGTCACAAATAGTACTTGGGGCCATCTTCTCAAAGATGAATTTAGAATCAATAAATATACCTGGTCTGAAGAAAATTACACTTTAAGTAAATGGAAAAATAAAATTAATTTCCATGTCACTCTGATGACTGTATGTCTGTAGGTACATATGTAAACGGGTTCATATTTGAAAAGTTTATCAAAGATACTTTCAAAAATATCTCAGTATCTATTATAAGCACATACAATAAATTCCATGTACTTTCATTCCACCAATTTACTTGAAAGCATATATTTACATCTAGTTTCAAAAACACTTCAATCCATTGCTTGTACATTTCTCTAATCAGATTTTATTTTGCTTTAACAAGAATCAGCCTAATCCCATCTCTTATCACAGCAATAATGCAAAGATGAGGAAAGACCCTAGAGAGGGGTAAAAACTCCTTATTGGACTAGAAGTCTGGTTAAAATATGATCAAATTCATGTAGGTAACATTTAGAAAAATATCAGTCTTGGTGGGACTAATAACACTGACATGTCTTCCTATGGAATATATATCAATATGATATGCTTTATTAGATTAAGATATTCACTTTTTTAAAACAACATCTATATGGACAGTAGTCTAATACAGCTCTAAAGGATGATGGATTCCTGAGAACACTTTTCAAACACGCTAACAAAAAATTCTCTGCTCTAAACCACCCTATTCATTACCACTATACTCTCTCATTAAATGTATCAAAGTACTCAGAAGGGGACCATCCCAAAAAGTAATAGAAAAACATATGAAATTGTTTCCAAAATATAAAAATCCTCCATCTAGTATATTGCACCAATAAGTTGTAATATGTTGCTGAAGAAAGAAGGGTTTACATTTTTCTTTATGGCCATTCTTTAAATCTTATTCTAAAATATTGCTTAGCAGTGAAAGCAAAAATGATTGCTCTTGTCATATATGTCCCTCATAAAATAGTTTACAACTATATCATAGAGCGGTTGGCCTTTGCTATGGAACAAGCTAAGTGTGCGGAAACAAATACTGGGGAGAGGTATCCATTCCTACTCTTTTTCTGATGTTGAATTGTATAGCCTGACTCCCATCTGGTTTCTTTTGTTTTGCTTTGCTTTGTACCCTCTCATTGTTTTCAGGTGAGTTTTGTTGTGACTTGGAATCCGTTTTTTAAATAGATTAAAAGAGAGAAGCACATAGAGAAGATACAAAGATTGGCTTTCCTGGAAGAAAAGGATTTTATCACCCAAAAGATGCCTTCATTCTTGAATCTGATATAAAAAACATTCACTTCTGATGCTTCCACCAAAAAAAGTGTGTGTGTGTGCATGTGCACGAACTGATTCTGCCTGTGTGGGGTTAAGCAACAAAGCAAGTAAATTTAAGATGTTCCAAAGTAAGCTGTTCAAATTATTTCTCACTTTCTTTTATCTTGAGTTCTCTCATCTTCCTGAAGACCTGAACACCTATATATTTGTTCCATGCTTTTAAATCAAAAGTGTCTTCCAAAAACTTATCTGAACTGCTAGGAGGTAGAAAAACCAAATGACCTTCACAGGGTGGATTCATTTACTTTCCCATTACTGTTGCTTCCTTTATTCTAACAATCTTATTGACTACTACATTTCTTCCTCCCCCAAATTAATTTGTCTCACAGACCTTTCCAACTTTTAGATTAATTCT
Source organism: Callorhinus ursinus (assembly GCF_003265705.2). NCBI lineage: Eukaryota > Metazoa > Chordata > Mammalia > Carnivora > Otariidae > Callorhinus > Callorhinus ursinus. Next base: position 29,476,203 of record NW_027397077.1, on the reverse strand, counting down.
AATTCTCTGGTCCTTCAACCACGTACATTTTTTTTTTTATGTTTAGACACACTCCTTTATTAGTAATGGAAGCCAGTTTTATTGAAATAATACCTTATACTGGATTACTGTTGGTAAAATATATATTAACTCATATTGATTATAACAACCCTGGGATTATTTGTGATTTACAAAGGAGGAAATTAAGATATTGAGAGTTGAATGCATTTTTTTTTAATTACATACAGTGTTCAATTACCAGAAGAAAAAATATGTCTTAGTCTTTTGGTTGGTCTCTCCATCATCATTTCCTTTGGGAAAACCACTCCCTATTTTACAACAATCATGTTTGGTCATAACATTAGAGTGGACCCATCTTCTCCCCCCTCAACCAAGTGCAAGTGGTTCTGGGCTCTGGTGTCAGTCAGACAGCCTGAATTAGAATCCCAGTTCCAACACTCACGAACTTGGGTAAATTACTTCTATGTGACAGTCTTCACATCTCTACAATGGATCAATAACAAGACTCATCTCCCAGAGCTACTGCTGATGAAGGTGTTAATTCATATACAGTAATGAGAACACAGTAGAGACTTGATAAACTCTTCTCAGTATTATTATTTTGATAATTACAATTATTTGAGTGGCCAGCTATCATCTGGCTCTGCCAAATGGAGAAAGCTTGTACTGACAATGAAGCCAAGATGAGACAAATAAAGCCAACATAGGCAAACAAGGTCTTAATGACAGCATCTGAACTCTGGACCCAGATGACTTGAAGCAGGCCCCTAGACTTGCAATTATGTGAACTAATAAGATAATCCCTTTCTTTTCCTTTTTCTTTCTTTTTATTTCTTCATATACTCATTTGAGTTCCATATTTTTACATGTCACTGAAAGAGTCTTGATTAATACAAAGTGTAAATTTTCATATAGAATAAGGTGTTTGTTTCCCTCATAAAATGAATTAACTAATTAATGACAAAAGGTGTTGTAGGATTTTCTGCCTAAACAGACAGCCTGGGCATAAAATTATTCCAAATTTCCCTTAAATCAATGTAGGAAGAGAAGCTTCCATTAATGGAGTCATCTAGAACCAAGAAGCATCCAACAGTGGTCACAACGTGGTTATCTTTAAATTATGGTTATTAAGTTGCATATAAAGGGAAGCAAGAATCTTGCTGAACTGAGAAGTATCATGACCACTATCTTGAGTAATGAGACCTACTTAATTCCTATTTACCTAGTAAATCATATTATTATTCTGCATTTGTCTTGTGTTTTGTCACCAAAATTCCCATGGTGGCATATCCTTAGATCTATATTTAATTAATCAACACTACCTGTTATTTTCCCACAAGTTTCTGATTCATCTCTTTGTTGGTGATCTATGAAAAGTGCATGCATGCCACGTTCCCTGCATGTTTGAAAAGGTTTTTCTGTGATCTTTTTAGAACTTCCATTTTATTTCATCTGAGAAATGTCAAGTCTAATTGGAACATATGATTCTTTTGTAACTGTTTATAATGATATTGTGTTTTTTATGAAGAACTCACAAAATACCATGTAGTATGTAGCTTAATCTGGTCCTCCTACAACTTCCTAGTGTCATATATTTTGCATCTCGGAGGAAACTTCTAAAACATATGGGTTATTTCTGTGTTTCCCAAATCTGGTAGCATATTAGCATCCATGGTTTTCGGAAAGTCTGGAACCCTTTCCTCTGAGACTGTGAGTCAATGGATTTGCTGTATAGCTCAAGCACACGCTTCTCATAAACTCTTGGATCATCCTAATAAGCCATATTGTATACTTACAGCTAGCTTGACCCCAAACTAGAATTAATACCTAGTGTTTTAATTGCCAAATCAGGATTCTTTCTATGATTCCATACTGAGTCAGTATAGTGGTGTATCTTATAGCCAGCAAGCCCTTCTACAGTACTCCCTTCTTGACAGGGGGCAGTGAGGGAGAGAGAAACATTGGTGGGGGGTGGGGGGAGAGAAAGAGGAAGGAAGGAAGGTAGGAAGGAAGGAAGAAAGGAAGGGGCAGTACTGTTTTAATCTCTGGATTCCCTGAAGTCAGGTCTACCACTAGGCTTCCCAGGACATTAATCAATAATTCTCTTTTTCTCCCTCCCTCCCTCCCTCCCTCTCTCTCTTTTTTTTCTTAAGGTAATCTGAGTTGGGTTTCTGTCCCTAAGAAAATGACCCACATAACATATACTCACTCTGAATGCCAAGTAGGATAAAGACAGAACTCAAGTTGGATGAACTCAAACCTGGCTTGGCAAAGAAGTTTTCTAGCATCATAATAGGTCAGGAATGGCAATAGGACATAGTACCTGCCAGAACACTGCATATGAAACAGCAAAATGCAGGAGTTCACAGAGCTAGCAAGAATGACCCTGTGTGCCAGATTTAAGCTGCGGTTCTTGAGTGAAGCCTATACCCCCCTGAGTCCTTCTTTTAAATTTCCTCGAGATATGGGCAGGTCAGGATCACACATGGTGATTAAAGTCAGCAGGTGGTCAGAGGCCAAGCCTAGAAAAGAGATGCTGCATTTGAACAGCCTGGAGTGCATGAATCCGATTTTGTTCCCCTTCACATATCCAAGTCTTCCTGGCATTGTACCTTTGAAGCAGCGAGGTATGCTTTTAAGTGCTAATGATAATATTCCTATCTGGGAGAACATGGTCTTTGTCCAGGAACATTCTTAAATGGGCACATTACTTATGAAGGTGAAGTCTCCTGGGTTCCAGCTGGATGGCGTGGAGAGAGAAAAGCCATCATAAAACAATTCCACAAGAGAAGTGAACTGGGTTTGGTGCGGGAGGGCTGAGAGAGGAGCATAGAGACGCAAAGAGACTGCAGGACAGAGAGGAGAACGGAAGGTCTGAGATGCACGTCAGCAGGTGCTGCCCTTAGGAGAAAGGACAATGAGTTCTGCCTCCTGTGCTATCGGAGTGGCTTTTAAGAATGGAGATGGCTAATACTTAATTTCTTTTCATTTCATAAGTTCACAATTTATAAATGTCATTTGCTGGGTAGAACTGAGGTGTCAACTCTCTAATTCCCACCCGGAAGGTCCCCTTTACGCCTGCCACCGCACGGCATGAGTCTTGTTAGAAGTGTGGTCCCTGTTTCATCAATAATGCAGGGAGGACAGTACAACTCCGCAGGTGCAGTGAGAGCCAGGGAGGCACGGATGGAGCAAGAAATCAGAGTGCAAGGTTACATGCAAGCGTATGCTCCTTGGGATTCAGACTTCTTAGAGGGAATATTATACTTCCTAGGGACAGCAAGACAGGTTTGAACTAATTTTATTTGCATCTCAAAGGACAGAGTGAGTGACTTCAGTTGTTATCTGGGTTACCCTGGAATGTAACTGGCACTTAGGAGTTCTTCCCGAATGACCTACTTCTAAGTGGATACTTTGAAAGTTTGAAAACCTACTTGCTTTGACAGTAAAGACTTGCCCAGAGTATTATGCATTCTGTCAGGCATTTCACCTGGCGCTAAATGGCACTAAATGGTGGAGTCTGAAAGGCAGAAAAATAACGTCATGCACTTATTGTACTGGGAACTTTTAACACTAATAAAATTTATTTTCATTACCTAGTGCTGTCTGGGGAAAGAGAAAGGAGCCTGCTTAGAAACCGGCCATGGTAAAAACTTTCTGGAGAGTAGTTCCATGAGATCTATCAAAAGACTTACAGGTACGAGTTCTAAGAAATTCCATTGCTAGGGATGTGCTGTAAGGAAATATTCACAGATAACACACTGCAAAAATTCTGGTGATGATGAATTAGTTAAAGAAGTCCTACTGCATCCCCACAAAAGATAAAGTAATACACAGATATTCAAGCAGCCTTTATAAGACCATTTAATGGCATGGGAAAATATTTTATATACTATGCTTGAAAAGCCATAATGGACTTTTATTTTGTAAAAGTGTAATATGTGCATATGTATATACATAAGCATGTATATACACACACATATATGGACATATGTTAAAAACTAGAAATATATAAATATGTACACATAACCTTAATTTAAAAATATTTTATAGTATGTATGAATACAAACAAAAGCCTAGAAGCATATACCTAATAATTTTCACATTAGTTATCTTTAAGTGATTTAATAGTGAGTGACCTTTATTTTTGCCTTCTATGTGTGTGTGTTTTGTTTTGTTTTGTGATTTATGTATGAAGTATGTGTGCATGGTGTCTTTAAAATCAGAAAATCCCCACATGTAATTTGTAATATTTAGAAATAAATATATCACTTCAAACTGGGGAGATAGAGGGTTCCAAAAACCCAGGCTTGAGCTCAGGTGATAGTCAAGTTTTCTGACTCTGCAAAGACATTGGTAAGTCTGAGACTCATTGATTTTACCTTTCTGTGAAAACGAAATACTTTGGCATGATTTCTATGTTATCTTCTTAAGTATGTTTTCATTGCAAAGTAAGTAATAAAACCATTCTGATTTTAACATATTAACAAAATATGGAAATATATAGATTTTAATGTCAATGTGTCAGTTCTCCCCAGTTTTCTGAACAAAGATACACGCACACACACACATACACAGGCATACATAATACACATACACACATGCACACACCATCTCTTCTCCTCTGATATAATACTATTAACGTATGAATTTACATTTATGTGTACATTTAACCATATATATATATATATAGTTAATTTAAAGTATAAATTGAAAATGCTCCACATTTTTTCCTTGACTTTTTATTTAAATTTTATGTCTTGGGCATTCTTCTATGTTAGTATATACAGGCCTATCTTAAAATATGTGCATATTATTTTCTGGGGTAGGTGCACTGAAATTTATCTAATCATCCCATGATTGGACATTTTGTTGTTTCTATGCTCTGGAATCATTTATATAATGTAAAAACATCTTTTTTAAAAATCATTTAAAGTATTTGACTTACTTTAGCCTGTGCATGGTTTAGGAACAAATTTGTGAATGACTTTTCCATTAATTCTTCAGATAGTCATTCTTACAGACTTGCTACTACTTGAGTCAATTAAGAGATATTTTGATGAGAGTTTTCCTCCTCATAATTAAAAGAATTTCACATATAAGAGAACTCCATGTCCTAGGAGTTAAAGACTTAAGGAATAAAAATAGGTCTCAATGATTTACTCCCTCGAAAAACATCAGGACTCCTTTACAGATTTTTAATGTAAAACTCCCCTCTGACTTCTGAATAAATTCTCTGATTCCTTAAGCTTTCAAAATGATTTGCCTTCTTTTCAGGTGTGTACCACCAGTGCTTTCCTTCTGAATAGCCTTTTAAAAATGTATTCATTTCATGAGTAAAAGTCCCTCCTTCACTATAATCTCAAAAGCAATTGGGAGAAGCTTTTTGAACATGGGGTTCCGTGGGTTAAGGTCATGTGTATATAGGGAAGGAAAAAGTTTTCCTTGACCCACTTGGGGCCCTGGCTGGGTCTAAAAATTAAACTGACAGAGATTAAGAGGAAAAGAGGGAAAAAAGCATACCAATTTATTTTTTTATGTGACACAGGAAAAGAGACAGACTTGAGCATTTTTATAGGTTTGATGAGGAATAGACAGTCATGGAGGAATACAATAGCTTAAAGATTATGAGGTAAGAAGTCCACGGGGGGAAATTTAGCAAAGCCTATTAGGGTTTTTCTCGGCATCCCTTTGTCTTTGGAGATAAAGATGTTCCTTTCCTCTGGGTATATAGAGAGAACAACTCTCACTTGAGAGTCTTCTGACTTGTTTCAAGATGGAAGGGCAGGGGAAAGGTCAGAATGACCTTCCTACTTTTGCCGTTATATCAAACTCCATCAGCTAAAAAATTCCATACACCCAAGTGCCATACTTTGGGGTACTGTGTCCTGAACCTGTTCATATAAAAGAGAACTTGTGATGTTAAGAACTGGTCCACTGGCTTCTAATTCATGGTCACTTCCTACATTTCTTCCTACACACAAATATTTAAAGAAACAAAGCAAGCTCTATATACCTATATTGTCTGGAAACTCAGGAGTTCTGGTAAGGCAGCATTTACTTATTTTTAAATCTCTTCCATATCAGCTTATGTTCCCTTTTTGCTCCTTATTTTTATTTATGACTGTTTTTTCTAGTTTTTCTAGCTCAGACTTGATATTCATCCTCACATATGCATACATTTTTTTCCTCTGCAGTAGTACATTTTAGTTAACCACAGGGAAGTTTTACTGGGTTCTTTACCTACCAAAATTTCTTGTAACCAAGCTTCTAAATTCTTTCTCTCTCTCTCTCTCTCTTTTTTTTTTTTTTTTTTTTGCTGGTACATACCCTTGAGTAGCTTTTTCGTGTGTGATAAAATTCAGGGTCCTTCCATGATAACAAAATTTTTAAATCATGCCCTTGAAATCTTAGTTTGGCAGAGGAAATTCTGGATTCTCCATTCTTTTCTTCTCATTATTCTCATATTCATTGTTACTGAAAACAACGGTGATGTCATTTGGATTTTCATTTCTTTGTAGGTAATTTGTTTTGCTTTGTTCTGTTTTTGTTCCTCACTGCTTGCCTTTTAACTTTTTTGTTTTTAATCTTTAAATTCTGTACTTGCACCAGAGTGGTTAAAAAATAGGTACTGTTTATTTCATACAACCTACTGGCTGCCCATTGAGGAATTTTTCCATCATCATTTCTATTGTCCTTTCTTCACATCATTGAAACTTCTAGATGTGTCCTCATATCAATTACATTTCCATGCTAGCTTTCTATCTCTCATCTGTGGCAGTATATTTTCAGAAAATCCCTGGGCTTCCTTTTCTTGTTCTTTAATTTCCTCTTTAGTTGTATCCATTCTATAGCAGCAAACCTTTTTATTATTATTATTATTATTATTACTATTTACAGGATTTTTTAATTTTAAAGTTTGAATACGTTATTTTTCTAGTCCGCTGTTGTGATAAGGATGCTAATCCTCACCAATCACTTAGAGACCACTTAATTTATCATCTTCTGATTCCTCTGTTAACTCCCCCCCCCATTTCCAACACCCCCCATTCTAATGCTTTTCTTGGGTGGTGTGAGTTCTCCCAAAATATGTAAAAATTATCTGCTAACTATTCACATTGCAGTCTGAGAGGCTGATTATGATTACAAGAGCCTGCCCTCAGCAATTTGAGGAAATGAGCAGACTAGACTTCTTGATGGGTTGTACCAGTAGCTTGTCTGCTGCTGATAGAACACCTGTTCTTCCCGGGAATTATGAGCTGTCTGATCCATGGGCCTACTTCCAGCTCTGAACCACCACCAGAGACTGAGGAAGGCTCAGGGGCCCTAACCCAAACATAAAAGGTAGTTCCCCAATTAACCTCCCAAACCCTCAATTTTCCTTCCTACTCCACTGACTTTAAACCTGAAGCACTCCCGAGTAACAGGTCTTATTAAGGCCTTAGCAAGGACCCATCCCTATTATAAATTTTGCCTTTTTTTTTCCCTTTGTTCCTGTGTCTCTGTCAAATTGTATCTGTCCTCCCATGTTTCACTTGCTTAGAAAACTTTTATAAATATATACGTATATGTGCATACATATATATATACACACATACATATATATAAATATATATATTCTCTCTCTTATTTCAAGGGAATTGAAACAGAAGGGGATGTTAGAGACACATGCTCATTTTGTCCTCTGAATCCAGATTTCTCAGTGTTTTGTGTATGTTTTTGCCCTTGGATTATTGCCAAGACTGCCTCACTTACTTCTATTTTAAAATGATACAGTGGGTACATTTTTAAAACTGTCACAATTCATTTCCAGTACCAGATACAACAGAAATAAATATATAACCTTAAAACCTATAAAACATAGGCCCACATCTTCCTAACAAGGTTCTTAAGAGCATTACATAGAACAATGTATAAAAGAACGGTATAAAATAAAAAGTAAATATCGTGATTAAAGTAATGACATTCATTTTTAGTTTCCAGAACACATGAACCATATTTTAATTCTCTACTTTACCCAAGTGAGTTCTCATTTATTCAATTTACCGATGAGTCACATTTTGCTGAATGAATGACCTTATCTATATCACATTTCTTTTTCAATTATATGAATTACGAGAGGAATATCATATGCACACTAAAAGCACCTATCTATGAAAATAACTAATTCACACCAGTTTAAGTTTATTCTACACATAAGATGTAGCAGATACTGTTACGGGCTAAACTACAGCCCCCAAAATTAGTATGTTGAAGCCCTAACTCCCAGTACCTCAGAATGTAACCATATTTGGAGACAAAGTCTTTGAAAAGTTAATTAAGTTAAAATGAGGTACTTAGAGTGGGCACTAATTCAATATGACTGGTGTCTTTTTAAGAAGAGGAAGTTTAGACACATACCCATGTGTATACAGAGACCATGTGAGGACACAGGGAGAAGGCAACCATCTATAAGCCAATGAGAAAGTTTCTAAAGAAACCAAATCTGTCAACACCTTAATCTTGGGCTTCTATCCTCTAGAACTCTGGGAAAAGAAATTTCTGTTTTTTAAGCCACCCAGTCTATGGTATTTTGGAGTAGCAGCCCTAGCAAACAAATACAAATACCTTGCTGTGCTCTAGAATATCTCTTTTAAACCTCAAAACAGCACAACTGAAGTAGATGTATTAATTCAACCCAGTTTAAGGATGCAGGTACTCAAGTTTAGAGTTACCTACTCCAAAGTTAGGAACTCCCCAGGTATGTAATGGAGCCAGGTTTGTCTGATGCCACCCCCCCACCGCCCGCCCCCCATCAGCACTTTTAAATACCAGGCTATGCTGTTCGACTTTATATAGTGTTCAGATGGTCAAATAACCACCAATTTGGCTTTTTAAAAGAAGACTGTGAGAAAACACACATACAATATACACAACATAAAATGTAGCACCTTAACCATTTGTATGTTACAGTTCAGTAGTGTGAAGTACATTTTCACTCAAACCAAGCTCTAGGACTCTTTTCATCTTGAAAAGCTGAACCTCTATATACATTAAAGAACAATTCTCCATTTCCCCCTCTCCCAAGCCTCTAGCAACTTCTATTCTACTTCCTGTCTCTATAAATTTGACTGCTTTAGGTATTTTGCATGAGTAGAATCAAACAGTATTTATCTTTTCTGACTGGCTGATTTCACTTGGCATAATGGCCCCAAGGTTCATCTATGATTGTAGCCTGTGTCAGAATTTCTATCCTTTTTGAGGCTGAACAATAGTCCATTACACACACACACACACATACACACACACACATTGCATTTTGTTTATTCATTCGTCAGTGGACACTTGGGGTGCTTCTACCTTTTGGCTATTGCGAGTAATGCTGCTATTAACACCATGTACAAATATCTTTTATAGACCTGGTTTTCAATTGCTCTGAGTATATACCCAGAAGTGAACTTGCTGGATCATATGGTAATTCTATTTTTAATTTTTTGAGGAACCACCAATTTTTTGAGCTGTTTTCCATAGCAGCTGTACCATTTTATATTCCCATTAGCAGTATACAATAGTTCTCATGCCTCCACACCTCACCAATATCTGTTTTCTGTTTTTTTTTTTTAAGTAATCATCCTAATGTGTGTGAGATACCAATTTTGCACTTTGAAAATTAATATTAATGTAAGCTAACACATCTAAAGATTAAGAAATATAGTTAATAACAAATATAGACACAAATTACTTACTTTAAAAACAAACAAAACCCCCAAGATTATGTCACATGTCTGCCAGCAATTTACTTTAAATTACTGGGATTTAAGTCACTTTCATAGCAACAGTTGACATTTATATATATGTTCTACTATTTACAATACCATTTTTTCTTCCACCAAACTTCACTAGAAACCTATGAGAATATTACTATCCTCAGGTTATAAATAAGGAAACTGACATTCCTCAAGTGTAAATAACTAATCCCAGACCTCATAACCAATGAGCAGAGAAGCTACAGCCTTACTCCAGATCCCAACTGCGACTTACAGTCTTTTTCCATGACTCCATGTTGCCATCATCCTTATGTACTGTGGCTTTAAAACATAAAGAGAATATTTTATAACAATGCAATATTTGGGGGCACCAGGGTGGCTTTGGCTCAGGTCATAATCTCAGGGTCCTGAGATGGAGCCCCAAATCTGGCTCCCTGCTCAGTGGGGAGTCTGCTTCTCCCTCTCCCTCTGCTGTTCCCCCTGTTTGTGCTCTCTTGCTCATGCACTCTCTCTCTCTCAAATAAAAAAATAAAATCTTTAAAAAAATAACAATGCAATATTTGAAAGTAGGCAGAAGAAACATCAATAGTTAAAAAAAAGCAGGAATATAAATTCTTTCTCATATGTGTGAAAACAAAATACCCAAACTTACATATTTTGTCAGGTACTAACGTCAGGTGTGAAGCAAAGTACAAAAACATCAGATCTATGCAACACAGGTTTCTTTTAAAATGTTTGAAAGTCAGGGCGCCTGGGTGGCTCAGTTGGTTAAGCGACTGCCTTCGGCTCAGGTCATGATCCTGGAGTCCGGGGATCGAGTCCCGCATCGGACTCCCTGCTCAGCCGGGAGTCTGCTTCTCCCTCTGACCTTCCCCCCTCTCATGTACTCTCTCTCTCTCATTCTTTCTCTCAAATAAATAAAATCTTTAAAAAAATAAATAAATAAAATGTTTGAAAGTATTTGATGCACTAAGATGACTGAATTAAAAATATCAAAGATCCATAATCCATATGCTGCTACAATCTAAATTGAGGTCAAGATAATATATCTTTAGAGGCACATTATTATGCTTTAAATAGGGTAATTAAGGCATTATATGTGTAACATGTAGGCACTAATTGTCCTGCCATTTCAACAGAGGCATCTGAGTTTGGCCAATGAATGTTTGCTTTACGTTGGCTCTGCATCATTTATAGTAATAGTAACAATACAGCAATAGAGTTTATTAAGCAATTATGTGTCATTACAACAACCCTCTGATCTGGGCTTTATAGTCCTCATTTTGAAGATGAGAAAATGAGGCTTAGGTATTTGTCCAAGCTCACAGATCAGGGATTAAAGAGTTAAGGTTTGAGTCAACAGGTGAGACTGTCCACAAACCTACACTCTTAACGACTGAGCCACCCAGACGCCCCAACAAACCTACACTCTTAACCATTATGCACACTGCTTACAATTTGACAGAGGACAACTAAACTGTCAAATAAACCCAGCACACATCCCATCAGACTACCCAAGTTTTTCTTCAAATTGATCATAGTTCCAATTGAAATTTAAAAATGCTGTTACTAAACTGCCTAACTCCTTGAATAGATTTAGATGCATATACTATTATGTCACTTGTAGTTAGTACTAAAAAAGTCTCAATGGACGAAAAAGTCATAATATAGCTTCCTGATCAAAAAATGCCTAGGTTGTGTGAATATCATTTAGAATGACTAACTCATATAGGTTCTCCAGTATTTGTTTTCTACAACTTTCAAAGTGCTGTTTGCCTACAGGAAAAAAAAGTTGCTTCAAAACAAAAATTCAAATTATAAAATCAGTTGATTAATGGAAGAACAAGATTTTACATTATGTTAATGAAAGTGTGATCCTTTAGTGTGGAGTCTTACCAAAAATCTGCTGCCCAATTCTGCAAGTGGAAAAAAGAAAGGGGTTTGGAATAGAAAAAATATATTCCCATGGAAGAAAAAGGGAAAAAAAAGCATAAGATCAACAGAAGAAGAAATAAAGGCAGATGGGAAGGAAATTAACCTTCAGGTTCATTACTACATGATAAAGGGAGATAGAATTGAAAGCTGCAGACAACATTTAATGCCAGATTGTGAGGAAATATTCTAGCTGTAAATGCTCTTAAGATGATTTGTTACCAGTAATGAAATGATTATATTTAGACTCTAAGTTTGAGGTAGAATAAATCACCTTTCCACAGTTAATCAGTGAAATGCTCATTCATGTAAGATTTCACAAAGGGAGCTTCAAAATATCTCTTGTAAAATATTTAATAACTATAGTCCTGTAGAAGTTTGGTTTATTTTTAAAATAACTTTATTGGCAATCTGGTTTCAACACCTGTAATATTAAGGGATACATTTAAGAAACATGATGTTGGTCCTTCTGTCAACCTTCAAAAGAATCTTAGAAGTGAATGTGTTGGAAAAAATTAGCTCAACTGCCATGATTTTACGTTCATAGACAAACTGCCTCTTTCTAAATTCCTTTGAGTCAACCTCTAAAAGAACAGTATATAAAGGGCTGATGCAGACCAAATTGCAAAAATCCTCTCCTTTTTGCTTGTGTGAGGCACCTGTCTCACCAAAGCCCAGCAAATGTGCAGCGAGGGTGCAACGGACAGCTTTCCTGTCCTTCCCCTGACAAAGACCTCTTATTCCCTGGGTTTGAGGAGAAGACACTATTTTGAGAGTGTTTCCTATGGCAATGACCTGAGTAACGTACTCATTCCCTTGCAGTTGGGAGTCTCAGAGAACTTTTCTTTTTTTTTTTTAAATTTTATTTATTTACTTGACACAGAGAGAGAGAGCATGCACATGCGTACGCACAGGGGGAGCAGCAGAGGGGGAGGCAGAAGCAGACTCCCAGCTGAGCAGGGACCCCAACATGGGGCGGCCTGATCGCAGGACCCCGAGATTATGACCTGAGCTGAAGGCAGACGCTTAACCGACTGAGCCACCCGGGTGCCCCTCAGAGACCTTTTGGGAGTTCAACACAAGTCATTAAACATGACAACTTTAAAAGAAATACAATATCATAATCTCCAATCTATCACATGAATGAACTAAACTTCTTAGATATTTATGTATTTTGGTACATTATTACAAAAAAGATGAAGACTATAGAGATCACAGTATCTTAGAAAAGAATTCATTTATGTATAGATACTTAAGCAAAATAGAGGAAGAGTCTCCAGTGGGTATATAACAAAACTAAATTGTTTATTTGTATTTCGACATTATAAATTCAAGAGGAAAATCTACTCACATATCATGGAAATTCTTTTTCCTAAAAATATTATATTACCATCCCTATGAAAGTAATCAAATGATATTTTGTACCTCTTCACAGATGGTAACCAAACACTAATAATATTCTCATATGTTCTTCCTCATTAAAAATCACACTAAAAGTTAATATGACTATATTCAGTCAAATCTCTAGTTTACACTCTTCAAAAGGCAAGTCCTATCTTTCTATTATTTCCCCTGAATTGTTGGGGGGTTAAAAAAAACATATTGTCAGGTCAGAGACTTGCTTTTCACACTGCCTATAAGCTAATGTGACCCTTTACTGTTCATGGATGCTGGCTAACGCACAAGACTCCTGAGTCAGAGACAAATGACTTTATTACTCACAATGCACAGCAAGCAGCATGAACATCAGCATATTTGTGCCAGTTACCTTTGCCGCCAAGTCCTATGGGGGGCCGTATGCTGGGTGCTCACACACAGTGGGTCTGTGTTACAGCTAAGAACACTTGGCTTGGGGAAATCCATCATTTTTATAGCAAATAGTAAGCAAGCCTCCTCAGTGTCCAGTCAAGATGTAACCTCATCTCTCAAAGTTACTGGTGGAATAAATAACCCTGAGAAATACTTGGGCCGTGCTGTAAAAGGTAGTTACCTTAGCATAGCCAGCAAGACATGTAAGGGAGCAGGAGACTCACGGAGGACTGTCTCCATCTTTTTGAAACACAGGTCAGATGATAAGGAAGCACCAAGGAAGAGAAAGAGAGATCTTCCTGGTAGAAATCAGCCCACATCCTAACCTACACAACTAAGTTCTTCTCCCCCACCTGCCCTGCTCGCTGCACTCTAGCCCTCTGGTGTCCCTGCGCTATCTCTTGTTTTCTTTTGTTTGTTTTTCAACTTCTTTCCCACCTCAGGACCTTTGCAAATACTGTCATTTTTTCCCCCATGCGGATGCTCATTTCTTCAAACTCTGAATGTCTCCTTCTCATCATGACATGTAACCTATCAGAAAATACATTCCTGGTATTGGAGCAAGACAGCGGAGGAGTAGGAGACCTAGATTTCGTCTGGTCTCAGGAATTCAACTGTATAGGGATCAAACCATTCTGAATACCTACGAACTCAACAGGAGATCGAAGAGGAGAGTAGCAACAACTCTCTGAACAGAGAAGCGACCACTTACTGGAAGGTAGGACGTACAGAGACGTGAATCCAAGGCAATATTCGGGAGGAGAAATGGCGGGGGAGGGGCCTACGTCAGCCACTTCTGGCAAGTGATAGAGCCGCAGAGCACAAAATCGGACCTTTTAGAAGTCGGCTCCGCGGAAGGACGTCGCTCCAGTGGCTAAGCGGGGGGTGGAACCCTCGCGGGACAGTGTGGTCGCGGGACCCTCGGGGTCACAGAAAGACCGGGGGTGCCTGAGTGCAGCAGAGCTCCCAGGTATCGGAGCGGGGAGGCCGGCTGCAGAGACGGAGCCGAGGCATGGGCTCTCAGCTCGGGGTTGCCATAAACTGCGACCCGCGGCCCAGTCGGGCCACTGCTCCTCCAGCAGAGACCGAACAAGTGGCAGAGCTGGGGAGACTCCCCTTCCTCCCCCGGGAGGAGCGGCGCGGGAATGCACCGCAGGGATCTGCTGGGTTTGGAGACTCCACACGGGGTCTGGTGCCAGAGATAGCAACGCTCGGTCACAGGCCGGGTGAGCACGCAGTGCGGCCGGAGACCAGGGAGACGGGAGTGACTGCTTTTCTCTGGGGGCACACTGAGCAGCGGGGCCCCGAGTTCTCAGCTCCTCCGGGTGGAGATTGGGAGGCCACCATTTTCACCCTGGTCCTCCAAAGCTGTACCGAGAGCTTGCAGGGAACAAAAGCTCCTGAGAGCAAACCCGAGCAGCTTGCTTAGCCCGGACCGACAAGGGCGGGGCAATTCAGCCTCCGGCAAAGACATTCGGAAACCACAGCAACAGGCCCCTCCCCCAGATGATCAGCACGAACAACCAGCAAGCCAAGACTAAGTTTACCGATCAAGGAGAACGGGAGAACTCCAGCACTAGGGGAATACTGCACATAGACTTCATGGCTTTTTTTTTTTACCATGATTCATTAGTTCATTAAAGTTAATTTTTGTTAATTGTTTTTATTTATTTTTCTTTTTCCCTTTTTCAACCAACATCTTATCAATCTCTTTTTAAAAAAAAAACATTTTTTATTTTTCATTTTTAGAGTCATATTTTATCCCTTCATAGTAGTTACCCTTATTTTTGGAATATATATATAAGTTGTTTTCTCTTTAAAATTTTGAGATACAGTTTCTTCTAACAGACCAAAATATACCCTAAATCACTAGTGTACAGCTTTGTTCTAGTCTCCTGCCTGATCACATTCTCTCCTTTTTTTTTTTTCTTAAATCTTCTTTCTTTTTTCAAACAACTTCTTATCTTATCAAGTCCTTTTATAAAATCTTTTATAATTTTCATCTTTATAGTCATCTTCCATTCCTTCATTGTATCAACCCTTATTTTGTACATATATGTCTTTCTTCCTTTAAATTTTTAGGAGGCACTTTTTTCTAACAGACCAAAATACGCCCAAAATCTAGTGTGTGGCACTGATCTATGCACTAGCCTGATCATATTTGATCATATTCTGCTTTTTTTGTATTGTTCTTTTTTTGTTTTTATCTATTTTTCTTTTTTTTTTTCTCTTTCTTTTTCTTTATTTCCCTTTCTTTTCCCCCGGTTTCAGGTCTTTTCTGATTTGTATACAATATATTTGCTGGGGACGTTGTAAACCTGTTAGCATTTTGTTCTCTCATTCATCTATTCTCCTCTGGACAAAATGACAAGATGAAAAAAATCACCTCAGCAAAAAGAACAAGAGGTAGTACCCTCAGCCAGGGACCTACTCAATACGGACATGAGTATGATGTCGGACCTATAGTTCAGAATCATGACTTTAAAGATACTAGCTGGGCTTGAAAAAAGCGTGGAAGTTATTAGAGAAACGCTTTCTGGAAATTAAAAGAACTAAAATCTAACCAAGGCGAAATCAAAAAGGCTATTGATGAGGTGCAATCAAAAATGGGGGCACTAAATGCTAGGACAATTGAGGCAGAAGAGAGAATCAGTGATATAGAAGACCAAATGATGGAAAATAAAGAGGCTGAGAAAAAGAGAGAGAAACAACTACAGGATCACGAGGGCAGAATTCGAGAGATAAGAGATACGATAAGACGAAACATTAGAATAATTGGGATCCCAGAAGAAGAAGAAAGAGAGAGAGGGGCAGAAGGTATATTGGAGCAAATAATAGCAGAGAACTTCCCTAATGTGAGGAAGGAAACAGGCATCAAAATCCAGGAGGCACAGAGAACCTCTCTCAAAATCAATAATAATAGGTCAACACCCCGACATCTAATAGTAAAACTTACGAGCCTCAGAGACAAAGAGAAAATCCTGAAAGCAGCTCGGGAGAAGAGATATGTAACCTATAATGGTAGAAACATTAGACTGGCAACAGACCTATCCACAGAGACCTGGCAGGCCAGAAAGGACTGGCAAGATATCTTCAGAGCACTAAACGAGAAAAATATGCAGCCAAGAATACTATATCCAGCTAGGCTGTCACTGAAAACAGAAGGAGAGATAAAAAGCTTCCAGGAAAAACAAAAACTAAAGGAATTTGCAAACACGAAACCAGCCCTCCAAGAAATACTGAAAGGGGTCATCTAAGCAAAGAGAGAGCCTAAAAGGAGCAAAGATCAGAAAGGAACACAGGCAACATACAGTAACAGTCACCTTACAGGCAATACAATGGCAGTAAATTCATACCTTTCAATAGTTACCCTGAATGTAAATGGGCTAAAGGCCCCAATCAAAAGACACAGGCTATCAGATTGGATTAAAAAACAAGACACATCAATATGCTGTCTACCAAGAGACTCATTTTAGACCCAAAGACACCTCCAGTTTGAAAGTGAGGGGGTGGAAAACCATTTAACATGCTAATGGACACCAAAAGAAAGCTGGGGTGGCAATCCTTATATCAGACAAATTAGATTTTAAAACAAAGACTGTAATAAGAGATGAGGAAGGACACTATATCCTACTTAAAGGGTCTATCCAACAAGAAGATCTAACAATTGTAAATATCTATGCCCCTAACATGGGAGCAGCCAATTATATAAGGCAATTAATAACAAAAGCAAAGAAACACATTGACAACAATACAATAATAGTGGGGGACTTTAACACCTCCCTGACTGAAATGGACAGATCATCTAAGCAAAAGATCAACAAGGAAATAAAGACTTTAAATGACACACTGGACCAAATGGACTTCACAGACATATTCAGAACATTCCATCCCAAAGCAACGGAATACACATTCTTCTCTAGTGCCCATGGAACATTCTCCAGAATTGATCACACCCTAGGTCAAAAATCAGGTCTCAACCGGTACCAAAAGATTGGGATCTTTCCCTGCATATTTTCAGACCACAATGCTTTGAAACTAGAACTCAATCACAAGAGGAAAGTCGGAAAGAACTCAAGTACATGGAGGCTAAAGAGCATCCTACTAAAGAATGAATGGGTCAACCAGGAAATTAAAGAAGAATTTAAAAAATTCATGGAAACCAAAGAAAATGAAAACACAACTGTCCAAAATCTTTGGGATTCAGCAAAGGCAGTCCTGAGAGGAAAGTATATAGCAATACAAGCCTTTCTCAAGAAACAAGAAAGGTCTCAAATACACAACCTAACCCTACACCTAAAGGAGCTGGAGAAAGAACAGCAAATAAAGCCTAAACCCAGCAGGAGAAGAGAAATCATAAAGATCAGAGCAGAAATCAATGAACTAGAAACCAAAAGAACAGTAGAACAGATCAACGAAACTAGGAGCTGGTTCTTTGAAAGCATTAACAAGATTGATAAACCCCTGGCCAGACTGATCAAAAAGAAAAGAGAAATGACCCAAATCAACAAAATCATGAATGAAAGAGGACAGATCACAACCAACACCAAAGAAATACAAACAATTCTAAGAACATACTATGAGCAACTCTATGCCAGCATATTAGATAACCTGGAAGAAATGGGTGCATTCCTAGAGATGTATCAACTACCAAAACTGAACCAGGAAGAAAGAGAAAACGTGAACAGACCTTTAACCACTAAGGAAATTGAAGCAGTCATCAAAAATCTCCCAAGAAACAAAAGCCCAGGGCCAGATGGCTTCCCAGGGGAATTCTATCAGATATTTAAAGAAGAATTAATACCTATTCTCCTGAAACTGTTCCAAAAAATAGAAATGGAAGGAAAACTTCCAAACTCATTTTACGAGGCCAGCATTACTGTGATCCCAAAACCAGACAAAGACCCCATCAAAAAGGAGAATTACAGACCAATATCCTTGATGAACATGGATGCAAAAATTCTCACCAAAATACTAGCCAATAGGATCCAAAAGTACATTAAAAGGATTATTCACCACGACCAAGTGGGATTTATCCCTGGGCTGCAAGGCTGGTTCAACATCCGCAAATCAATCAACGTGATACAATACATTAACAAAAGAAAGAACAAGAATCATATGATCCTCTCAATAGATGCAGAAAAAGCATTTGACAAAGTACAGCATCCTTTCTTGATCAAAACTCTTTAGAGTATAGGGATAGAGGGTACATACCTCAATATCATAAAAGCCATCTACGAAAAACCTACAGCGAATATCATTCTCAATGGGGAAAAGCTGAGAGCTTTTCCCCTAAGGTCAGGAACGCGGCAGGGATGTCCACTCTCACCACTGCTATTCAACATAGTATTAGAAGTCCTAGCCACAGCAATCAGACAACAAAAAGAAATCAAAGGCATCCAAATCGGCAAAGAGGAAGTCAAACTCTCACTCTTTGCAGATGATATGATACTGTATGTGGAAAACCCAAAACACTCCACCCCAAAACTGCTAGAGCTCATACAGGAATTCAGTCAAGTAGCAGGCTATAAAATCAATACAGAAATCAGTGGCATTCCTATACACCAACAACAAGTCAGAAGAGAGACAAATCAAGGAGTCGATCCCATTTACAATTGCACCCAAAATCAAAAGATACCTAGGAATAAATTTAACCAAAGAGGCAAAGGATCTGTATTCAGAAAACTATAAAATACTCATGAAAGAAATTGAAGAAGACACAAAGAAATGGAAAAACGTCCCATGCTCATGGATTGGGAGAACCAACATTGTGAAGATGTCAATGCTACCTAGAGCAATCTACACATTCAATGCAATCCCTATCAAAATACCATCCACTTTTTTCAAAGAAATGGAACAAAGAATCCTAAAATTTGTATGGAACCAGAAGAGACCCCGAATAGCCAGAGGAATATTGAAAAAGAAAAGCAAATCTGGCAGCATCACAATTCCGGACTTCCAGCTCTATTACAAAGCTGTCATCATCAAGACAGTATGGTACTGGCACAAAAACAGACACATAGATCAATGGAACAGAATCGAGAGCCCAGAAATGGACCCTCAACTCTATGGTCAACTCATCTTTGACAAAGCAGGAAAGAATGTCCAATGGCAAAAAGACAGTCTCTTCAACAAATGGTGTTGGGAAAATTGGACAGCCACATGCAGAAGCATGAAACTGGACCATTTCCTTACACCACACACAAAAATAGACTCCAAATGGTTGAAAGACCTAAACGTGAGACAGGAGTCCATCCAAATCCTAAAGGAGAACACAGGTAGTAACCTCTTCGACCTTAGCCGCAGCAACTTCTTCCTAGAAACATCGCCAAAGGCATGGGAAGCCAGGGCAAAAATGAACTATTGGGATTTCATCAAGATCAAAAGCTTTTGCACAGCAAAAGAAACAGTCCACAAAACCAAAAGACAACCGACAGAATGGGAGAAAATATTTGCAAATGACATATCAGATAAAGGGCTAGTATCCAAAATCTATAAGGAACTTATCAAACTCAACACCCAAAGAACAAATAATCCAATCAAGAAATAGGTAGAAGACATGAACAGACATTTTTCCAAAGAAGACATCCAAATGGCCAACAGACACATGAAAAAGTGCTCAATATCACTCGGCATCAGGGAAATCCAAATCAAAACCTCAATGAGATACCATCTCACGCCAGTCAGAATGGCTAAAATTAACAAGTCAGGGAACGACAGATGTTGGCGGGGATGCGGAGAAAGGGGAACCCTCCTACACTGTTGGTGGGAATGCAAGCTGGTGCAGCCACTCTGGAAAACAGTATGGAGGTTCCTCAAACAGTTGAAAATAGAGCTTCCATACGATCCAGCAATTGCACTACTGGGTATTTACCCCGAAGATACAGATGTAGGGATCTGAAGGAGTACGTGTACCCCAATGTTTATAGCAACACTGTTCACAATAGCCAAACTGTGGAAAGAGCCAAGATGTCCATCGACACATGAATGGATAAAGAAGAAGTGGTATATATACACAATGGAATATTATGCAGCCATCAAAAGGAACGAGATCTTGCCATTTGCAACGACGTGGATGGAACTGGAGGGGGTTATGCTGAGTGAAATAAGTCAATCAGAGAAAGACATGTATCATATGACCTCACTGATATGAGGAATTCTTAATCTCAGGAAACAAACTGAGTGTTACTGGAGTGGTTGGGGGTGGGAGGGATGGGGAGGCTGGGTGACAGACATTGGGGAGTGTATGTGCTATGGTGAGCGCTGCGAATTGTGCAAGACTGTTGAATCCCAGATCTGTATTTCTGAAACAAATAACGCAACATATTTTGAGAAAAAAGAAAAAGAAGATGGCGGGAGAGGAGAAATGAAGGGAAGTAAGTCAGAGGGGGAGAGGAATCATGAGAGATGAGGGACTCTGAAAAACAAACTGAGGGTTCTAAAGGGGAGGAGGGTGGGGGGATGGGTTAGCCTGGTGATGGTATTAAAGAGGGCACATTGTGCATGGAGCACTGGGTGTTATGAACAAACAATGAATCATGGAACACTACATCAAAAACTAATGATATAATATAGGGTGATTAACATAACAATAAAAAATTAACAAAAAAAAGAAAATACATTCCTGATCTATCTACATTTCTTCCCCCCATATTTCCTCCATTCCCCTCATAATTCTCAACCTTAGCGGCCTCTTAATTTTCTTATTTTTCAGAATATGCAATCAGTAAGCTTATTGGTCTTTGATTGTGTGTGTGTGTTGCCTTCACTAGCAGATAGGTTTCAAATTGGAAAGCATTATTAAACTGAATAAGTTAAACTTACAGAAAGTAATCAAGGTAAACAAACACACTCTGCCTTCTCCGATGTTACCGGTGTAGAGAAGTAATGAAATGTCTGAGGTTCTTTCTAAAATGAACGTTCAGAAACATTATACAGCCTTTTCAAAGGAAAATGTTCTGGGGTACATACTGACTTGGTATATTGCATTTAATTCAGTTAAATCCAGTTAAGTGGTTACTACTAAATTTGACAATGAATGAGCTCCTATATATAGATTAGATTTTTCTCTTTTAATTAAAATATGGTAAGACTATCAGAATGGGATTCCTGAGTCTTGAGTCTTATACATCTCTTCCTAACTAGCTAGTTGTGTGATCTTAGGCAAGTTAGTTAACCATTTTAATTCCCACTTTCATCTTTTAACATAAATTAGATATCTCCAGTCCTTGTTTTACTTATTTTTTTACTTTTTTCTTTCACATTTAGCATGTCAGCCTGGTGTGCTGTCTCACAATTTGTTCACCAAAGCCATCAGTGAAATGGCACATTGCTAACTAATTAAATTTTCCATATACTGAGGGCATTTTTTCCCATCAAAATAATTACTCCAATGTGCATTCAAACACATGTATTTATTTTCATTCACTTAATATTACTGTACTAACTGCCTATGTTGTTGCAGGTTCAGTATTCGATGTTGAGTACAACACAATGAACAAAATTGGCATGGCTTAAGCTCCTTTAGGGAGATCTGGGAGTCCTACTATGATCCCACACACATACCTAGACTGAGGAGGAAAACTCCTTTGTCTGCTTACAGCTGTGTCTGCGTGCATGATACCATGGCAACAAGCTGCTGTTCTTAACCTAGGAGGAACAACAACTAAGTTAAACTATATCTCAGGGGGTTCTCCTATACCACTTTAGACCTACATCAAGACTGACACTGAGTTGCATACTGCATGAAGTCAGTCTGCAGGATTTGGTATAAATTTCTCCCATGCATTAACAGTTTAAACCATAAGAAACTGCCAGTTTGGGCAGTCAAAAATGGTTGGATATTGGCATTTCACAAGGTTCAACCATAAATAATTGTGCTCAAATGAAATAAAGCTGCTCTTGACCTGTACTCTTTAAACTTACAAAACCCAGAGGGATAATAACCGTCTCATACCCACATATCTCCTGTTATATGACCCTAAATAAATAAGCACTCATCTTTTAATAGAGTAATGGCTTTGTATAAGAAGATAGGAAAGATTTCAGAATACTGTTCTCAATTATTTGAGAATTGGATGAGAAATGATATATATGATATGAAATTTAGCGTGTGAAATAGGATAATTAAAATCCATTTTAGTAAAAAGAAAAAAAATGTATATATATAAAGAAAAACTGCCTCTACCATTCCAACTAGGAGCACCGGAGCCTCCCAGATGCTTTGGAAATAGAACTTATGACCTATAAAATAACTTCAGATTAGTAAAAGTCAGCTTTGTATTGCACCAAGTATATTTTCATGGTTTCAGTCCTCATATAATAAAGATTATATTACTGGCCTTAAGTTACTGAAGTATATAAAATACTTTTTTATTGAAACTATGTGATAACTAATTTGTTGGCTGTCTGACAGGTCTCTCACCTCATTCTTCAGGTCTTAGTAAAAGCACCTGGCCCCAAGGGTAGTGTGTGACCCAGGCCTGATCCCCATTCAGTAAAGGAGAAAAAAAATCCCACCTACATTTGACCATTTTAAACCCACAGAAACGAGAATTGCATAGGGTTTAATCTAATAGTTTTTTGACCCCAGGAAACTGTGACTGGTCCAAGAAGTGAGTATGTGAGTCCGGGCAGAACCAATCAGATGCCTCCCCCAGATGACCATACAATGAGAGGCTGACCCTTTGCTGGTTTCTAAACTGGTGCTTCTAGCAGCTACGATACTCTCTGGATGGGAAGAGCTTGGCTGAGCTGGAGGAAGAGGCCCATAGAGACAGACGCTGAGATGGAAGACAGATACATATAGACAGTGCCTGGGAAGCACAGAGTCTTCGTTTTCAGTTCCTAGGGCCTTCAGTCTCTTCTCTTCATTCTGTGTGTTACCTTGTGTCATTTCCTTCTATATTGTAAATAAGTAAATTTCTTTTTCTTACCTTGAGGTAGTTTGTGTTTTCCGTTACCTGTAACTGAAAGAATCCTAACACAAGGGTGGAAACATTCATGGAAAAGCATGACAAGTGCACGTATAAAGATGAAACAAACTCAGATCTTTCTCTCTGTGGCAAGAAAATGGGTTGAGAGAGTCAACAGTGGGTATTTTGGGATGGGATAGTTGGGGTTTTTCTTGCTCAGGAGAAAACTGCTACAGGGATCCAGGTCAGAGAGTATAAAGGTTAATCAACTCCATCCAAATTTGTGTTGAGAGGGCAGATATGTGACACAACTAATTAACTGAAATTAATTAAATAATTAACCAGATTAGTACTAACCTTAGGAAAAAATGTTACCTTATGGTGACATTAAAAAAAATAAGTTCTATAGTTAATTATGCAAGCTGAATATAATCTGATGTAAAGGAATAAAAATGAGAAGAAAAGATACTCTAGGAAGGTTATAACCCATGAAGAAAAATGGACAAGAATGGCATTTTGAAGAGCCTTAAATGCACAGGTTCTATTAAAACAGTGTATGTTGTGAGTCATAGAAGAGAAGGCTGAAAAGGAAAGGCAGGGTATAGCAGAAAATACCCCTATATGAATTCTGTAGTTCTTTTTCTTGTATTCCCATCTATGGCACCGTTTAGAAGAGCTGCACTTATAAAAGTCACATATTTGTGTTCCCTATACCATTTAAAGACTAGCCACAGAGATACTGAAACGTAATTTTATTCATGTTTGTATTTTATATTTTGTTAAGTGTGTGGCTTTAGGTAAAGACAGAGAGGGAGGGAGAGATCCAGAGAGAGAAACAGAGCGGAATCACAATTTACCGTTTTGCCCTCAAGGTCCCTTCCTTGGAGGTAAACCATCCTATTTTTGATTTAACATCTAAGGATACGTGTTTTACTTATCAAATGATGTCAGCCTGGCTTAGCAAGTTCTAGCAGCTGTGATTCAGAGAGCAACAGACAAGGTCTGTGAAAGCCTGCTTCTGAACTTGTTACAAGTTGAGGAGAAAATTGAAGTCATAAAGATAATGATCGATAGATGTGCCACCATTCTAATTAAGAACACCAGGGTCTGTCAGATGTTCGGAAATAGAATTGATGACCTGAAAAATAACCTTGGATTAGGAAATATCAAATTTGTGTTGCTCCAGAGGCTACTGAGACAGCCGTGTCTACTGAAATATTTTTTTCAACAGTGGATTATAAAAGTGTGGGAAATGGATGTGTGACCACTTTCGGCAATATATTATGGCACTCCACGTTGACTAGAATGGTCACACAGATGTTTCTTACAGGTACAGGTAGAAGGCTTTAGAAAGGAGACCTGTTTGATTATAATATCCAACCACTTAACACATTTGTCATTCTAAGTGATCATTCTACTCTGAAGAAATTTTTCACCTGTTATGAATAAGAGCTGGAGAATGTTTTTGAGATAGCTTTCTTCCGCCTCATGAAAAGCATTATGAAATTCAGATTTATGTTATGCTTGAATCTAACTTGAATCTAACTTAAAGTAATTTTTAGCTGTCTCTGCCATTATGTGGAGGCCTTTAAATGAAAGTGTATGCCAGTGATATTGCCATCAGCATACTTAGTAATTCACAGGAGGAGGTTACAGCATTTAAATTTACTTTTTAAACAAAAAGATATTTGTTTCCTTTTAATACAAGCACCGCATAAGCTGACAACCTCTTTTGTAGAATATAGAATAGAAAATTACCAGCCTGTGGCTTTCTCAGTAGAACGTACCACTTAAGTCTCAGTTCTTCAGATATGTAGTATTTCCTTTTCTTGATATTTTGGGTTCTTGTTAACAGGATTTACCCTAAATATATTCCAAAATTCATCTATAGGGAAGGTTTGAGAGGGATTTTTCAGATCTCAACAACCCATAAATTGTAAGCTTGGATATTTTTAGGTTAATGTTCGTGAATTTAAATTTTGTGATATATTGTTTATACAAGGAGAGTTACAAAAACATATTCTCACCAAAATAATTGTGAAATGACTTTTATGAGCCAGTGCTTTTCTAATCTAAGGTTTTCACTTCATAACCCAAATCGCTTGCTTCTCCACATCTGCTGTAATTCTCTTTGTTTTTCCCCCAGCAGAGGGTGCAAAATATTAAACCTTGGAACTACTGCATAAACTTGTATTAAAATCATGCTCACTTACAAATAATAAAAAAAAAAATCTTAAGTGTTCATAGAGTCTGACTTGATTATAAGGAAGAAGGTTTTAAATAACATTGCTTCTCTGAACCATAATGATTGTTAGTAATTATTAAGGAGGTAACTTCACTAGGGGGATTCGCAAAACCAGGGTCTTAAAGGCAATCTATTTTTTTAATTTTTAAATTTTTTTCGTCTCTTTTTTTATTATTATGTTAATCACCATACATTACATCATTAGTTTTTGATGTAGTGTTCCATGATTCATTGCTTGTGTATAACACCCAGTGCTCCATGCAGAACGTGCCCTCTTTAATACCCATCACCAGGCTAACCCATCCCCCCACCCCCGTCCCCTCTAGAACCCTCAGTTTGTTTTCCAGAGTCCATTGTCTCTCAGGGTTCATCTCCCCCTCCGACCCCCCCCTTCTTCATTCTTTCTTAAAGGCAATCAAGTCATTAAAGAGACTAACCTTAAATTTAGTAAGCACAGCCCAGCAACATTTGGATATCCATAAATATATACAATTTACATTTAAAGGCAGTAAGAAGACAATTCTATAAGCACCAACTCAAGAGATCTTCAAATATGATTTAAAGTAGAATCATCCTTAGATATCTTGGATGCTGAATACAAGTAAATCCTAGAACACCAATAGCTAAATTAAACTGTCCAATTCTAGGATCTTCTTTATAACCTGATGTGGTGGATTGAAATGTTGGCCACAATTCTCCACCCCTGCCTGTATCTTTGCACGTTGCCCCAAGATTTTTTAGTTCTTGTATAGACTCAAAGCATACTTACCCACCCACTGACTTTAGATTTAGCCATTAGGCTTTTTTTTTTTTTTTTTTAACACCAACCTGATGCTAGTATCATGATATATACAAAGGCTTGAAATGTGTTTATGTAGTAGAGCTTGTTCCCTTCTACTTCTGCCATCATATGTAAAGAGCTTCCCAGGGTAACTCTCATGCCCCAGAGTTGACACAGGTGGTACAGACTGAGCCCCATGTGTGGTGAGAAGCCAAGCCCAGCCAGACCTACGCCTGGAAGCACAGCTATCCAGCCAAGCACTGCTAGATTAGTCAACCCATAGCTACACAAACATAAATAAATCGTTGTTATTTTAAGCCACCAAGTCTCAGGGCAGTTTGTTATGAAGTATAATCATGGTGATAGTTAAGCATTACACCAGAATCCATCCTTACATTAGAAGAATTGTCTTACATCAATCCATTGTTCCTTCTACTTAGTAAATACGAAAAATAATTATAGACCAAAATATGATCTAGGCATTAGAGATATAATAATGAGAAAAAACATCATTCTTGTTTTTTGAAGGGCTCACAGAAGAAGAAAATGTGGTAGCCCATAAACTAGTAAGTGCCACATGATCAAAGCATATTTATAAATATTTATATTTATGAATGAATGATACATGAAATGAGGCAAAGATAATGTGGTTGGTTCTCTCTGATGAAGAGTAAGAAGGATACTAGTGAGGACTATTTCT
This sequence comes from Callorhinus ursinus, assembly GCF_003265705.2. Classification (NCBI taxonomy): domain Eukaryota; kingdom Metazoa; phylum Chordata; class Mammalia; order Carnivora; family Otariidae; genus Callorhinus; species Callorhinus ursinus. The sequence goes on along the minus strand of NW_027397077.1, from coordinate 29,449,076 downwards.
CAAAAGGAAAACTCTTTATTAATTCACAGGAGCAAAGGCAAAGTGTGGATTTCATTACCAACTACCATCTAGACCATGAAGACACACACAAGACACAGACATTTCTAAATTCAGACTAAAAGATTCATGCCATTTCAACAAAGATGAACTGTGTACCCACTTTGTGCAAAAGATCCTTTGCTAGGATCTTATTAGATACATAGGTTCTGAATGAATAATAATTACAATGAATGAATAATATATAGGTTCTGTCCAGGTGACTGTGACTCTATTAAGGCTTAAGCAAGTACATCATAAAAAATATAAATAACCCATAGGCAAGGTATAAGGAGTCCTTGAACTCAAAAGGTTATTATCTAAGCCTTGCACATGATGACTCTAATTCAAGGCAGAAAATAATGCAGACTTGGTGAGAAGTTCACAACTTGCTATAAGGGTTAAGGAAGGTGGCATCTGGAAAGTTTCAATAAAGAGAGATCATTTTAAAGGTGTTTGGAAGAGAAGGCCAGAGGCTGCTTTCCTTTTTTTTTTTTTTTTTTTTTGAGGCTTCTAGGATATTACAATTTTTTTTTTTTTAATTTCAAAGTAGGCTATAAAAGTTGTGGTGTATTGTTAAGGTTTTATTTTTACCAAACTAATGCCAATTAAATCAACTCCCCATGAAAAGTGGAACAAAACACTAAATCATTGCCAAATGAAGAAAATGATCTCTGCTAGATGAACAAAACAGACTCACAAAAGATGATTGAAAGGTGCCAGGTAAAAGAGAATATATAAATTTATCCAGGGTATGGAAGTATTTCTCCATCTTTGCCCATGCTTTGGGTAAAGAGTTGACCATGGATCGTTCCCATTTCTGATTTCAAGTACAAGATAATAATAATAATTACTATTACATTAGAAAAACTCATATTGATTGAGAAGTCACTATGTCGCAGACACCATTCTAAATACTTACATGCATTAATTCATGTAACCCTTATAGCAATGATATGAGTGAGCACCATGACCATTATAAAGCTAAGGAAACCAAGGCACATAAGATTAAGGATTGGTGGTCTTGCTCTAGAGTCTGGCTCTTTACTTCAATGTACTGCTGCAAAACTGTAAATCTCAGGTGCTAGAAAGGCTCTCGAGAGAAGCTCGCAGATGATGCTAATGCTACTTGTCCTCAGACCAGAGTTTGAGGAGCAAGGATCTCTAAGATACCACATCAAGGCTAAACTGCTTGTCCAGGTCTTTCCTGAGGTCATGACAAGTGGAAAGAGGCACAGGCTGGACTTCAAGGATCTTTCTAAGTCAAGAACTTGTTTTTGCATCCTATTTTCTATTGGGGGATTCACTGCTTAGCAGACTCATACCCTTAAGAAATAGCCTTTGGATAGGTCAATGGGGTAGACAACCAGAGGGATGTATTGAGATGTCTATTTGACCAGTATACTGCAGCGAAGTTCTGGGGGGTCTCAATTCGACTGGGAGGTTCCAGGTATAGGAACAATTATCTTACCATCCCCTGCACTTGGCAATGTTCAATATATAATTAAACCTATGTTGAATACCTAATTAAACATCCTAGAGAGGCTTCAGATACTAAAACGTTGGGGCCAAATTTAAAGCTTTACCCTAACAGAGTTCCAGTATCCCCAGAGACAACTGTTGTTGATATGAGACTAGGGTTTTGAACTAACAACTGGGAGAAAATGTTCCTATCAACGTGGCTGAGTGCCATCTCTTGGGATAAGGTCTATAGCTCCTGAAACCATGGCTGAGACTCATAACCTCCAATTAGGCACAGAAGCCCCACTGCCATCCCCCTGTGTGGTGGCTGATAAAGCTGGGAAGTCCCTACAACAGGTGTCTCTAGGGTAATAGAATAAGACGAGAAATGTAGCCTGTGGCTTCTAATGGACCCATGTTGTAATGTCCTTCCCAGCCCTAACTCTCAATTTATTTGTCTTGACTTGACTTGACTTTCCCTACAAGTATCACACAGTCCATGTGGTTCTGGGGAGCTGACTTCACGCCTCATTCCAAAGGTGGGAATATGACTCAAGTCTGTAAATCACAGCATCATTTCCTCTGGTTCCAGAGACGGGCTCAAGGACAAGCAGGTTACGCAAGCCAGGCCAGTGAGGACAGACAATGAGACTTCATTCTGGAACTTCTGTTGGACGTGTCAGGATTTAGAGCAGTCTCACTCAGAAAGACGTGAAGCTGGGAGGATGTAAGTAAGCCTGGAGCTTCCAGGGGTCACCAAAAGCAGAGAATGTGTTTGATACTGAATACAACACAAAGGAAAGTGGAGGCAAGAGGACAGAGATAGACCGTGCTGATGGGATGTTGTGAGGCCCAGGATCTCGCTGTGTCTAAAGCTAATCCTAGTTCTGTATTTGTTTCAGTTCTTTGAACAACACATTTTCCTTTTTGTGTGGGTACCTATTGTTTTGTCCCCAAAGCGTCCTGACTCCGACAGAGTCCTAATGAGAAGAAGCAGAATTTATATTTAATGTAGTAGGCAGTTGTGTTTCCTGAATTGAAGGTGGGGAGTGGGGTAGGGAAGAGGCAACAGGCTGTGAAATGGATTTGCTGTAAGTCAACTACAATTTAGTTAAAAGAAAAAAAAGTAAAGACAAGACAAAGACAGAGAGAGAGAGAGAGAGAGAGATGGGCAGATAATAAGAGTGTTAAATGAATAAATGAGGGAATTCCCTATGGATTGACTCTGTGTATAAATTAAAATACTTAGAAGTCCTTTAAGTGTCTATTACGGTTTCATCATGCTGATGGGGGGAGGTGTGAAGACGGGTAGAGTATCATACAACCAGAGGTGTCCTGTTCACAGGACCACCTCCAAAATCATTTTTAATTGCATGGGTTTTGGAACAGAGAGCTGATCACATTTAAGACGAATTCAGAAAGACAACAGTGCTTTCCAAATATCTAATCTACAAAACATTGCAACAGATGCAGGAGGTTGGAGGCTTTGACAATTCTATTTAGCAAGCAGTAAAGGGAGAAATAAGGAAGAAGAGACACATTTTCCCCTGCTCTCCCAGATTTAACGTCCAGAATACTTCCTGACTCATTGTAGCCCATATGCCTCTACCCACTTTATGTTTTAAGCGCAAATATTTTATTCTCAAATTGAGGGTAGCTGAACCAAGTGGTTTTCCAGTTTTCAGGATGAAACGTCCTACCAAAAGCCAGAAACCATTTTAAAAAATCACCTACCACCTTCCCATGAGTCCTGTAAGCAAACAGATGTGCTATACATAGAAAATGCATGTATCTTATTGCTGTCTGTGGCATCTGAACACACAGTTATCCAAGTAGAAGGGGAGAAATGGTATATTGGGACAAACAGGTCTTTAAAACAGATATTTGTATTTAAAAATCTATATTTAATCTCAGTGGGGGAGAAAATAAATGATACATGGAATATAACAGAAACATCTCTAAACTGAAATAATGTTCTCATAACACTACTCTTAGCCTTTTGCAGACATGCTTCCTTTATTTTGCTTTTGCAAGTGGGGTTTTGTTTTTGCTTTGATGGATCTCAGTCAATGATGAGATTCCCTATGACTATTCATTACTTGTTACAGCTAAGTCTCTGGTGAGGTGTGAATATTTATGAAGGTTGTTCCTTTTTTGATTGGCTCTGATTCTGGTAGCCTTATTAAGAATAAGGCTTACGCTAGATTTGCACTCTTGGTAAGCAGGGCAGCATACCAAATACAGGGTAGAGTTGCAGTGTTTTCAATAAAAAAAAGCACCTGGGTGTATTAAAATTTGCAAGAGTATATGTAGCCCCCAGGCTGCTTTCTTGTAAGGTATGCCAGTTTTGAGATTCTGCCATTTCTTACTTAAAGTTAATGATCTAGGGGCACCTGGGTGGCTCAGTCAGTTGGGTGTCTGCTTTCGGCTCAGGTCATGATCCCAAGGTTCTGGGATCGAGCCCCGCATCGGGCTCCCTGCTCAGCAGGAAGCCTGCTTCTCCCTCTCCCACTCCCCCTGCTTGTGTTCCTTCTCTCGCTGTGTCTCTCCCTGTCAAATAAATAAATAAAATCTTAAAAAAAAGAAGTTAATGATCTAAATTTCAAATGCAGGAACCCTCTAAAAGGGAGTGGTGGGAAAAGTAGGGGAACAATGGGTAACAGGGAGATTTAGCCTCAAAGGACATATGAATGAATCACAAAACTAGGCACCCTATCGTCACTTTTTAAACATGTGCTATAAAAGTTGTTCCCTAAGAAAAAGACACCAAAACAGATGACTACACTAATTTAAAAAATAACTAAGTGCATATAAATGTGTGCAGAAGAAGAAGGGTGTGACTGCATATAAAATTATATTGCTCTCCAGCAAATATTAATCGCCCGTGGCTTGTTAGATAACTTTGGGGATTGAGAATACAGATTGTGAGTCCTTCCGAAAACCAAATGTACAACATGGTTCAAAAAAAAAAAAAAAAGAACACTGACAAAGGAAAAATATGAAAACCAACTCACGGACACTGTGCTTACTATTTCATGTAAGAAAAAAATCAAATTATACTGAGTCAAAATTAGGATAGACCACCAAAAAAAAAAAAAGCACTATCTTTGTAATATACCTCAAGTAACTTACTAGATTGAAAGTCCTTAGCTATCACCTCAAAACCTGCATCTAAATCCAGGACATCATATGCTAGTAAAAAGCAGAGTTAAAGTTGAAATTTGTAATTATAGGCTTATGCCGGCTTTGCCCAGGGCGGCCTCATGCTGGCATTCCCTGTGCAGTTATCCTTTTTTAGGTTTCATGCAATGCTGTGGCTGTCTAGAAATCCTCAGTAATTTTATCTTTGAACTTGAGTTCTGTAAGTGAAATCCACTGGGCAATAGGGCATGTGCTCGGGCAGAGGCTAGAGGTGCAGCCTGCATGTCTGACGCGCACCATTCACCAAGCGTTCTCAAAGTTCCATCCGCACAGACTTCTGGCACACCCGCTCCGCTCAGTAGGGGAATTCAGTAAGACCCAAACTGAGTAAAAAGGAAGCTGATGACATCTACAACTGAGTAAGCAAGGTGCTGACAGCCCTGAGAGGCCGTATTTTCCACTGTAATTAGAATTTTGCTTCAAATGCAGAAAGAGAATGCCATTGCATTCTCAGAAATACTAATGACCAAAGAACCTTACTCAGTCTTTTCGTCTATGTTATTACTTCCCTATACCAGCCAACCATGAATGTCAAAATTATGACATGGGAATAGAGTGAAAAACAGGGCAACCCATACTTCCTTTGCCTTTCAATCCTTCCTTATTCATCAATAAGCCAAAAATAGATAGTATTGGTAAAAATGCATGCATATCAGATTAAATAACAACAGCTGAGTTCACTCTGTCTGGCATTTCCATAGTTCTGGGAAGAAGAAAATACCTACGCATGTAGAAGCTACAAAATACAAACTGCAATTTTGGTGATTCCACATATAAGTTAAATGTTCTTATATTTGCATTTAAAGTTGGCACTGTACAACATAAAGATGCATGGTAAACTTCACGTGAAAAATTAACATTTTAAGTTCTCCTTTACTTAGAATGACATTACATAGCAAACAAAAAACATCATGACAATTCAAGGGAGATAGACCATGGGATAAAGGAAAAAGCTTTATTAACACACATTTTCCCTTTGCTTTGAACAAGTGGTCCCACATTTTCATTTCATACCTGGAGCCACAAACCATGTAGTCAGCCATTAGCTATGTATAAAATACTTTGGCTCTCAAACAGCAAGAGATCTTTTCTTCCCTCTGCAGTCACCTGAGTAATATTATTCTGATCCTCCACCTTGCTTTTATTATGTGTGTTTTCCCTGCTGAGGATCCTAAGAATGTAAAAGCCAGAAATAGCCCCAATGATATTTGTTTGCCTGGTGGTTAAAAGAGAATTAGCCAAAATACTAGTAATGCTTATTTCGAAGAACTAGCAATCTTTGACAAGAGAAGTTAGAAGCTCTCTCTCCACCAATGGTGTTTCATCCATGGGACCCCCTGACCCCTAAATGTAAGTTATTTTTACCTTGTGTTTTTTACTGTCAAATAACAACTCACTTGATAACTCTCCTGATGCTTTTATATTTACATATCTGCATTTGTAGCTCTAGTCTCTGTTGGCTGGGGTGTCAGATACACAGCAGTCATATTGGGGCTTCTAGTTTATAAACTTTCTAGACTGGGATCTCAGTAAGAATATCATCTCACGCCACGGTTACTCAGTTATCTAAAATGGCAATTGGGAAGAGAGTTGTTTTTGATGACTAGGTTGTTGGCATCCATGGCCAAATCATACCTACACTTGTCTTTCCAGTGATTGTGGAAAATTGTGATAAGAGTTTGAAGATGATTAAGAATCACTTAAATTCTCTCTTCGATCTTAAATAGGTTGTTTTGTAGGATCATTTAATAATAAGTGAAGAAACAATAGAAGAGATGGTTTTATGGGACAATATTTTTGGGAACTTATTATCTTGGCCAAAAGATTCAAGAAAAAGAGAGCTACCTCTTCTTCATTGTTTTCAACCTTAAAAATTATCTTTTGATTATGCTTATACTGACTACATCCTGCAACAACTGGACTTGGTTCGCAGAAAAAAATATTAGAGTAATGTGACTCACACAGTATTTTATGGACCATGATAGAAAGTGTGTAAGCAAGTGAATGCTTGGAATAGCAAATGGCAAAATCTAATACCTAAAACTATAATGACCCAAAGAAATGTTTCAGCAAAATAAGTGCTTTGAATTTTTCTACCTGGCTTAATGGCACTGGTGGGTGGGGCATGAAGGAGGAAAAAGGAGGAAGCATATTTACTCTGGCATAGTCAGTGAAAATGGCCCTTAATTTAGAACCCACCCACCAATTCAACTCGAAGACTAAAGGAGATAAAAGGAAGAATCACATATTGCAAGCCAGCCTTGTCCTTGGATTGACTAAGTGCTATATTTGTCTGCTAGGGCTGCTGTAACAAGTCACTACAAACTCAGTAGCTTAAACAACAGAAACATTTGCTCACAGTTCAGGAAGCCAGAAGTCCAAAATCAAGGTGTCAGCAGGGGCAGCTCCTTCTTGGTGGCTCAGAGGCAGGATCTGTTCCATGATGCTCTTCTCACTTCTGGTGGTATCTGGAAATCCTCAGTGCTTTCTGGCTGGCCCCTGCATGATACCTCCATCTCCACATGGTCACCTTCCCTCTGTGTCTGTCTCTCTATATATCTTCACATGGCATCCCACTCTCTCTATGTGTCTGTCTGTATCTAAATTCCCCTACTTATAAAAGCACACCAGTGACTGGATTAGGGCTGACTCTAATCCAGTAAGACCTCATCTTAATTTACATCTGCAAAGACCCTATGTCCAAATAAGGTCATGTTCACATGTTGGGGAACAACTTCAACAAAGCTTTTTTGGGGGGGCAAAACTTAACCCACGATGCTTCTCAAACATTGTGGCCCAGCTGAATCACAAGGGCAGTGAAAAAAAAATACCGACGTCTGGGTACTACACCCCAGATATTCCAAGCTAATGAGTATGAGGTACAGCCAGGGCAACTAGATTTTTAAAACACCCCCGCAACTGATTCAGATGTGCAGCAAAAGTTTCAGAACCACTAGGCTAAAGAATCCTGGTTATTAGTTTCTCGAAAGGATATTTTAGCATAACGAAGTATGTGTTTCAATGAGAAAAATCTCTTTCCCTTTAATCATTTTAATAAAAATGAAAAAAATATCAAAAGTAGATGACCGAAATGAGTGGCATGTAATCAAAAAGAATTTTAGAAACTTACCACTTGACGTGTGTTCTTTCCATGAACATTTTCACGTATGCAGTGTGTTGGGTCATGTGAGTGGTCCCAAGGCATTCATTAAAACCTTAGACATCAGCAGCTCTTCCACTTGTGGAGGAAGAAAAGGGTTCATTGTGTTTGGCTAGTTGTGACTAGGTGTGGAAATTACTCTCTCCTGATGATACAGTCTCAGCGATTAGCATATATGGAAACAGATCTTACTTTTATAGATCAAGTAGCCATGGTGAGATATCTACACTGGTGACAGAATTGATCACTCACTCCGTGTTGTTTTATACCTATGGTTACTCTTATTAATGCCACACCAAGTTAGTAAAGAAAAGGCATTGCAAAGGGGCAAACTGGCTGAAATAGAAGACTACTCTTTTTGTTTCCTTTTTCAGAGCCTGAAAAACCCATTTGATAGAGATGCCTAGAAATGTTGTCAAATACTATTTCACACTACTCTGTAGGCTCATAAGGATCTGATGATAGCGACTAAATCATCATAAACTTGCTTGTCTCTTGGTTGGTTATACAATGTTTTCTATCCAGCACAGTAGTTTATCTCAACCTACCTTGTATTGTTATGGACTGAATGCTTGTGTCCTGTCACAGATGTCGTATGTTGAAATCCTGACCCTCAATGAGATGGTATTGAGGGGTGGAGGCTTTGAGCAGTGCTTAGGTCAGGGTGGAGCCCTCATGACTCTAAGGATTAGTGCCCTTATAGGAAGAGACCAGAGGGCCGGCTTGCTCTCTTGTGCTCTCTCTCTGTCTCTCTCTCTCTGCTCTCTGCCCTGTCAAAATACAAGACGACGACATCTGTAAGCCAGGAAGAGGACCTTCACCACAACCCAAGAAGCTGGCACCCTGACCTCAGACTCCAAGTCTCCAGAAGTGTGAAGAACAAATGTTTGTTGTTTAAGCCACGCAGTCCATGGCAATTTGTTATAGCAGCTAGAAGTAACTAAAAGAAGCATAATTTCATTCTTACACTTCATACAAATACACTTAAAAATACTAGCCATCCTTTATACATAAAGACACGCTTTCTGTTTTTCATTCTCACACTCCCCTATGAAGAACTTTCTTTTGCCTCAAGTTTAGAAAATGCCTTTATCTCAATATATCAACGAAGTTGTTTTTAGATATATAAAGCATTTCAAAGATACACATAGAGTAGAAGCCCACTTTTAATGTCAATAAATTTACTACTGTCAAAAAATTAGTATCATAATAATGTGAACAGAATTAAGATATAAGTATATACAGATTATTTTCTATATTTTAGCATATGAAAAAATCTCCATCTTTATTCCAAGAAATGTTGGCAGTCTTGGGGAAAGCATTTTAGATAGACTGATAAAATAATTATTGAAAGCCCCAGTAAAAAGAAAAAAATAATGAAATAATGAAAGGCAAATCGCTTTGTACAAAGTTCATATTTTCAATAATTTCTTTTTAAAAATATGATCATACTTAAATGGGGAAGGCAGTGTTGTTCTCATTTATATTTGGGCAAAAAAAAAGAACACATATAAAGTTACTAAATTGGAAACCAACACTTCTTGTGTATAGTCACATACATTGGGAGGAGGGTCTGTATCTGTAATAATCTTTAGGGTGCTATGTAGTAGTGTTTCAATTTAAGAGCTGTGAACTTCAAATGGCCTCATTTCTTCATTTTGCAACAACCTCATCCCTACCAAAGTGTAACTGCTAGTTATATTTGTGCACACCCTCTTTACCAACTCTCTTAACCTTGTCATTCTGTTGCCATTTCAAATTTCCATGAAATCTACCTTTAAGAAACTGATTTGAGAGGAGCCAGAGCTTTCTGATCAAAAAGAGAACAGCTGTGGAGGGCCTGGGTGGCTCAATCGTCAAGCGTCTGCCTCTGGCTCAGCTCATGATCCCAGGGTCCTGAGATCAAGCCCTGCATCGGGCTCCCTGCTCCCCGGGAAGCCTGCCTCTCCCTCTCCCACTCCCCCTGCTTGTGTTCCCTCTCTCACTGTGTCTCTCTCTGTCAAATAAATAAGTGACATCTTAAAAAAAAAAAGGAGGACAGCTGTGAGGTTTTCTCAGCTCTACCATCTATGAACTGGGGAAAGTTATATCATCTTTATGTACCTCGGGTTCTTCTTCTAAGAAATTCATATTTATTGAGCTTGTCCTCCGGACCAGTCACTGTAAACCTAGAAGTAATATGTCTAAGTTGAATTCTATGATTTCACAATTAATTCCAATACTGTTTTTAACTTCCATTAATTTATATCCCTAAAGTTTGGAATGTGCCAGCTGGCTTATATGTTAGTACTGAAAGATATGGACCATATCCTAGCTCTTGAAAGTCTGGACTATGGACCAGCAGCACGGGCATCTTCCAAAAAGCTTGGAAGAATGCGCAGTTTGGGGCCTTACCCCAGATCTGCTCAATCAGAATCTGCATTTTAATCAGATCCCCGATAGCGGGTATTATTAAAGTTTTAGAAATGCTGGACTAGATGGGCAATAAAATCCACTTTAACCTACAGGGATGTACTGAGGCCAGAATCTGGCATTAAACCCCTGGATTCAGAGCCAAGTCCTGCTACTTATACCTCGTGTAATCTTTGAAGGGAGAGCTTCCAAATATATGGCTTCACTTTTCTGTCCTAGTGCCTTCCTCTGTAAAAAGGTGGTGAAACAGGAGGCACCTCATGGGGTTGTTGTGAGGGTTGCAAAGTACTGCATACACGCAATTAATACAGTGCTGGGCACACCAGAAGCTCTTTTAATCATTACAGATTTATGATACACCTATCATGTGTATGTCAGGTACGTGCCGGGGTCTGTGAATGCAGCAGTAAACAAAACAAAGTCCCTACTTTCGTGAAGCTTTCATTCTAGTGAGGGATTCTGGCAATACAAAACAGATGTAAAAAAAAATGTCACACAGGGATATGTTCTGTGAAGGAGAGAGAATGACAGCAGAGCCACTGTAGACAGGAAGTTCGGCAAACTTCTTCAGTGGAGAAAACAAATGAGTAGGCACCTGAATTCGTTATATTTGATTAGTATTCAGAGCTAAGTCCCAGGCACAGTGCTAAGCATTTTATATGCATTCAAGTTTCCAGAATCCCTCAGTTTGACCCTCTCACCAGAAAAGTGGAGAACTTGCTTGAATAAGGATATTCACTAGACAATCAGATATTTAAGGTGAATGTTTCATGAAAAGATTTATGACTATATTATCCAGTTATTGTAGCCATCTTATTTTTTACTCCAGCTTGGATTCTGACAATGTATTATTACTTTGTAGTTTGACCCAAAGAACCCGCAGAAGCACCCCCCTCCCAGCACTAGAGATGACAGTTCTGTACACTCAGCAATATGACCTTTACAACTAGATATAACCTAGAACTTTGGAATGGTAACATGGCAATGTCCATAGGACCTCTCTTTCCACCTATGGAAACCAAAAGACTCCACACTTCTTTTTACAGAAATAGGTAAGTTTTATAGTAACTTGGCTACATCCCAATTTATACTTTTACCTAAGAATGTCAGGCAGTGGGTTTAGCAGATATTTTCCTTCATTTCCTTTTGCTACACAATAAACAGGCAAACAAATAAGTGTTATGTGGTGTCAGTGGCATGAAATAGCTTCTATATTCCAACACAGATGGGGTATATTAATAATGGGAAGATGATCTCACACTTTAAAGTGCTTTGAAATAAAAGGTGCCATAGAAAAAGGAAGTTATTATTCTTAGTTATAATACCCTAAAAAAAGGATTTGCCATCTAAATGGCTGCTGAAACTTAACTGCAAAATTGCTTATAATGCTACAATCAGTTGAGGCCAAATTCAATAAAAACTCCATCCGGCATTCACACTGAGAAGACCCACATGTGCCTTTAATTTTTTTTTTTTTAATTTCCTGGGCTTCCGGCCCAGAAATTGGATGGGAATTTTATTTAAACCTGCTCTTGTGTATCAACTTTTGGTAAATATCAGGTTTTCAGTTGACTCACATTATGTTTTACATTTTGAGCAGAGGGAGGAAATAAAATGATGCATATGTCTCTAAATACATATATTTATACACCTCTTACCTGTTCTGCTTATGAAACTCTGGTTCACACTAAATGTTCATCATCACTCCTACAAATTTAAGACGCCCCTCCCCCACCTTCTGCCATAACCATAGATTAGAAAGTCTATTAAATCCCTTTCCAGTACTAATCGGTTTTCACCAGCACAGGCAATGTAATCTGAGTTTGGAAATGACTAAGTATTTGGAGAGGGTGGTGGGGGGTTCAGGTTTAGATTTTTCTCGAAAGTAGGAAGCTTCTCTCTTGTCTTCCCTCTGGCATTTTGCTGCCTGGGGCCAGCTTTCCCTCCTTGATGAAAATGCTCTTTCCTTTCCCACTAGACGGGGTATATATGTATGTGTTAGAAGGGAAATGCATTATGAGACATCAACTTGAAAATATTAAGAGGAAAAGCACTTCTTTTGATGGATGTGGACATGGCAGTAATTACACCTGCTAGGTGCCAGGCATGAGCATAATTTGCATGTAAAATTTTCTCAGTTCCTTCCAGAATACACCAGTTCTACTCAATAAAACATTTTGTCACACTCAGGGGGTTTGCCAACATGTTCCCAGATTGCAAGCAAAAAGATTATTTACAGTAACCAATAACAACTGAAAAGGCCATAAACAACCTTTCCATACCTGTTCTATTTTTTTTTCTTTTCCTAAGCAGAGAGGCTTTAAGGAGCCCAAATTTACTGCAATTTAATTCTGATGGGAAAAAGCACATTATTTTATTGATAGTAGCATGTTCCATCTATCCTTGCCCCCCCCCTTTTCAAACATAAATAAAGCCAGCCTTTATTGTTGGTGGTGGTGGTAATCCAGCTATTACTCTTAAAGGGAAGAAAGGTTTCCTGATAAAGGCAGAGACTGGACAAAAGTGACCAACATCAGAGAAAGTTACCCAGTGCATCCCAGGTCCCTGCTGTGTGCTCATGGGGAGAGACAGCATCACTGCTCAAGTAGTTCTGGGGCTACCTCTGCTTTGCTCAAGGCTTTGACACAGTTCCTTCCTACCAGCCAGAATGGCAGGAGCACTGCCATGGCACCTTCAGGAACTGGGCTCTGCGTCTTGTCTTTTAAACCTGCTTACTAAGATTTTTCTCAACAATTCAAATGCTATATTTGAATTGCAGGGGACTAGGGAGGGGTACTTATTTTGGGGGGAAATGAGCAAGAATGAGAAAGAGCAGTCAAAATAGCTGTTTCCCTTAAGCCCCCCTCAGGTCTCCTCCCAGGGTGCTGCCCTTGATGATGAATTTTGTCCCTGACAGGAGGAATCACAGGGAGAAAAGAGGAGATAGGGCTGTGAACTTATTAAACCTAATTAAACAAACATGACTGGATTTTTGGTTTTACCATAAAGGGAAAGTAAACTTATGGTAACCTCTTAAAACGATGTCAAAGAATTATAAGATTCAGCCCCAATTACAGTCTTACAAGGAGTATTGTTAACAGTATCTTAGGACATCCTTCTAGAAACTGTGAATGCATAAATATACATATATAGACGTGTATATAAGCACAAAAACTGTAAATATCTTTCCTGAACTAACTTTTCCCCTAACAATACTTCCTGAAGGTCATTTCATGCCACTGGTAATAAATGTACCTCCCTCTCTATAGGTGCTGCATTATAGTCCAATGCATTCCACTATAGTTTAATTAGACACGCTCTTAATGATGTACAGGTAGGTTGTTTCCAATTGTTTTTCAACTACGTGTAAAGCTGACTGAACAACCTTTGCACAGGTACTGGAAGTAAGTCCAGCCTAGCTGTTCAAAGCAAGGGCTTACAACAGGCTTTCACTCAACGTGCAGGTTCTCCAACCAACCACTGCCTGCATGTACATAAGCAAATAAAATAAGACATACCTCACAGGGTCCTTGTCAGAATACGATTGTGATTATTCTTATAACTGACTCATTGAGGCCTTAGGAAAATTAATTTCCTCATCATTAAGTCAGGGAATAATTATAGATTCAGGGTTGCTCTGGGGACGCCATGAACTAATTCCCTTAAATTGCGCAGTCCACTACCTGGTACATAGCGAACGTTTAATAATTATCCGCAAAGAAACTGACAATCTTTGCGCACTTGTGGGAGCGCAGCTGCAGGAGGCTTTCCTTTAAGTGGAATTCCTACCTTTAACCCCGTGCTCCCCGGACCCCAGCTGTGCGCACACGAGGCCACCAAGCGGTGACACGCTGACCGCCGCCCCATCCCGCACCGCCGCCCAAGGCCCTGCGGAGGCCGGACACACGTGGGCGCACGCGGCAGAGCGCAGGGCGGTGCGGACTCCCAGCCGGCGCGGAGGCGCTGGGGGCGCAGCCGGCGCGAAGCGCGGGACCCCGTTGGTTGCTCCGCTGCGCTCCCCGCCCCTGTCTCCCGCCCCTTCTCCCCTCCCTCCAGTGCCCGCGCCCGAGTTGGAGCCGGAGCCTGGGCGGCGGAGGCGCAGGAAGCGCTCGGTCGGCGGCGGCTACAGCAGCTTCGGGCGCGTGGGGGGCGGCGGTGGCGGTGGTGGCGGTGGTGGCGGTGGTGGCGGTGGCGGCGGCGGCGGCGGCGGCGCGGGGCAGGCGGGCGGGCGCCGCGGGCTCCGCCGGGAACGGCGCAGACCGGAGCGCTGCGGCGGCGGCTCGCGCGGGCGCGCACGGCGGCCCCCAAGGCGCCGGAGAACCGCGGCCGGCGGGCGGGCAGGCAGAGCGGGCGCCTTGTGAGCTGCAGGGACCAGGTAAGTCAGGGGTGCCCGGCTCTTCCCGCCGGCCCGGGGCACCGCGATGAGCCACCTGCCCGGGCAAACTTTACGCACTGGCTTCGAGGCTCCTAGCCCTAAAGTTTGTTTGCGGAGATGTGCACCCGACGGGCCGAGAGTAAAAGATGCGTCTCGCAACAGATTTGCTTTGGGGAGATATTTTTCCTTCTTGGGCGGGGATTGGTTTCCAGACTGGGAAGACTTTGCATCCCCACCTCCAGCGTGGGGAAACGCGAGGTGGGTCCCTCTGGCTAGCCCTTAGCGCAGCGGATCTGGCTAGTGAAGTTAGAAAAAAGAAAGAAAGAAAGAAAGTTGTGAACCGCAGGAGTGCTGAAGATGAATCCTAGGTTCGTAGTGCAGGGGGCGGGGGGGATCGTGATAGCTTTTTGCCAGAAACCCCTCCCTGGTCCCTAGCTCCGAGGAAACCAGGGCGGAGGATTCTCCGATTAGGGATCAAGTTTTCCAAGCTGCATTCTCTTCTCTTTCCACTTTCAAATCTGCAACCTTGGACAGGATCTTCTGCTGCGATTATTTGCCAGGTTTTCTCTGGAATGGGCTATAGTCCAGGTTTCTTGAGCTCGGACCTGGTCTTGGCTGCTTTTCCTTTTTCTAAGGAGACCTGCAAAGCTAACCAAGCAGGTAACAGAATATCAGGAACGGAAAACCAGGAAGTGCCAACTGGGTACCCCAAGTCACAGAACAATTAGAAATTTTTTCTGGTTGATTGAAATGAACGGAAGGTTTATGGGCTGTGCTTGTGCAAAGCCCCGCTCGACTCGCCAATCCGCGTGTCCTCTGTATTGCATTTGCTTATTGATTTACAACAAGGAGATGTGCCCAGAGGAATGATTTAATAATAAACAATACCCGCTATGGTGAAGAGAGTCAATCTCTGGTTTGAGCCAAAGAGAGGGGGACAGACAGCTATGGGAAAGGGGTGGCCAATTTGTTCACCTCAGACCATGATGTGGGGAAACAGCTAGATAGAGAAAGCAGCACGGAGAGAGGGGAGATGTGTGATGTTTAGGAGGGAGGTCAGAAACCCCAGCTCATATGGTGAGTAGGTAAATCCAGAAATTTAAAAATGATTAAGCAAGAATATTTGTTTTTTTTTAAAGTAGGAGGCCTCTACGAGCTGTGGTTTCTGTTTACCCCCACAGAGATGAGTATCACACTAGCTGAAAAAGAATCCTGATCTGTAAATAGATTAAAAACAGGAATTAATCAGAACAATGAGTCAGAGCCCTTCAGTGATTGAAAAGGAGTAATTTACCTTTGAAAGAGCTATTGTGTCTCAATACCAAAGTCAAATGTGTTACTTTTCCTTTGCTAGTTGTGTTTACTAACAGTAACATGACTTTGGCTGCAATAACCTGGCATCTCAGGTTGTGGTTTTAACCCGTTGTGGGGTGTGATACGAGGAAGGAGGTTGTCTGTAGGTTACCACTCGTACCCATTTGAGCAACATTTACAAAAATGCCTCATATGTACCAGTCACTGGCTGTAATGGGACAGGTTCCTGTAAATGTCGTTCATAGAAGTCATCTGATAGGGTTCAGCCTTGCTAATGGAAATATGTTTGCTTGCAAATTATAAAAATAGTGGGTTCAGGCGTTAATGGTCTTTGAATGCTTGCTTGAAGTCAGTTGAGAGTCCAACATATAGTTTGAGGACCCTCCAAAGGGACAGTATCCACCAAGGAAATAGAGCAAATTGCTACACATTTTTATTTAGGGTAAATGGTGAGGCGGATGCATATGTGTGGCCCTCCTGTCTGAAGGTGGGATAACAGACCTGGAGTGGCTCATTGATTTGCAGGGTAATAGATTCAGGCAGTGGCTGCCTCAGACAATAACATTCAGCCCCACGTTCTGGGCACTGTCTGTACATCAGTAATGTTAGCCTGAAGACATGAAGGCATTAAGTCCGTTCTCCAGAACTCTAACTTTTAAGCATCCTTCACAGCCCAACCAGATAGCCCAGTTGTTCCCTAAAATGGCAGCAGAACATTTAATAGGACCAAAGTGCTGAGCAATTTCAACTGGAGCAAAGATTAGCTCTAGACAGCAAGCTGTAGCCTTTCCATTGTTGATTTACGTTCAGTTTTATCACTGTCACATTTCAAACGTGCCTAGTTACTACAAACTAATAGCCTCTTCGCTCTGCTAGCAAAATATGTCTTTCTCTTTTATAAGTTCCTAACTCCTCACACATTCAGCACACATCTAGTTTTGTTTTTACTGCATAATTTAAGTGTACAACTTGAAGTTCTCATTAACTCTTGATATGTTTTGTGCTGAAATGGTATATAGCTATAATTGCCCCTTTAAAACTGCCAGGTCTATATATCACTATGTTGTGCATGGTGCTGGTTCAGTGTTCTGTGTTTTCCAATCATCAGTTAGTAAGGTGTTAGCAGAAAAAATAATGTTAACTCTGTACACTGGGAGATACTCCGATGGCAGGAGGATTAACTGATGCTGTGCGTGTTTGCTTGCCATCTCTGATTCATTCACCACCACTGGTTCACTTTTAAGCTTTTTATCTTAGGGGAGTTTGTCTCTTTGAAGGTGAGCATTTCGGAGGTGTCCCGATGGTTTTAAAATGTATTTTTAGTTATTTAATGCTGGTAGGCTATGTCCTTTCTTCGGCTTGATACTACTGCCTTAGATACTATTCTTTTTGCAAAGATGCTTGGCAATAATAGAGTGTTGGGCTGGCCACAGAAGAGTTGAAGACAGAACATTTCTTTGAAATTAAGGGATAACAGCAGTCTCAGATTCTAATTTGTGCAAAAAATTTCAGGAACAAATCAACTGTGCGAAGCGGTTTTTTGGTTTGCACCACCTCCCCCCACTCCCATTTATCTACTAGATATAGTGGGGCATTTTTTTTTTAAATTTTATGTTACTATGTTATATTCATCACCATACATTACATCATTAGTTTTTGATGTAGTGTTCCATGTTGTTTGCGTATAACACCCAGTGCTCCATTCAATACGTGCCCTCTTTAATACTAGCAGGGACATTTCTTTTGAAAATTTGCTGCAGGAGAAATCCACTCTGTAGTTGAAACTTTGTATGCCAAGTTTCAATCCATAGTACATTTTTATTTCTCCCCTTTTTATGTACATGTTATAAACAAGAAATAAGAGTTTGTAATAGAAGTGCTGGCAGAACTTTATAGCATCTCAAACAGCTCTGCTACTTGGAATGTAAATATTTGTAGAATCTTTACTGTGCAAGAAGCTGCCTTGCAAAAAGTTAGAAAAAATGAGTTTTATTAAGTAGGATAAAATAGTTCAGAAAGTATGCGTATTGCTTATTGCAGACATATTGTCATTCTAAGTAATAGATTATATATGTTACAGCAATTCCATAGCGCTCTTTTAGGTGCCTTTATAACTGAGATTGTAAATTTCCTGTGTTCTGAAACAGGAGAACAAATTTGTCCCATTTGTTTTTCCTAGTTGCTTGACTCTGATCAAAAACCACTTTGATTATATTGCTGATACATGAGCCTGCCCTGTACTGTCTTTGGGACAAAGAATTCTTGGGACCATTTCAATACTTCAAATACTCTTATTCTAGGGAACTAGTACCACTCAGATCTGTTGTGTGTTTTGATTCTAATATTTCTCAAATTTGTCCACTTCTCTCCATCTCCACTCACATTGTCCTATTCCAAGTCACGGTCTTCTCCTGGGGGATAACTAACTACACTGGTTTCTCTGCCTCCTTTCTTGCTTCCTCCCCCAAGTCATTCTCTGCACTGCGGTCAGGGCAGTTCTTTTTCTTAAATGTAAGTTAAATTAATACTCCTCTCCTCAAAGCACTTAAATGATTTTCTGTTGCATTCAGAACTCTTAAATATCTACGAAGCCATGTAGGATTTAAACGCTACCTGTCCCTCCAACATCATCTCATGCCATGCTTTTGGGAACACAAACTTCATAGGCTTTTATTCATTGTCTGCAGTTTTGTTGACCTCTTTCTGACCTTAGGGTCTATTTTATCCCTTTGCCTTGTAGTCCACGTTCTGACCTCTACGCCCAAACACACACACACACACACACACACACACACACACACACACACACACACACACAGATGTAGATTTTTGACTACTGCTCATTCCTTCGGTCACAATTTTAAATATCGTTTACTAAAAGAGGGCTCTCTAATTTCCCTCCTTTTAATTAGGGTCCCTCTGCCAGTTTCTTTTCATATCCCCCAAAGCAGTTACCATAATTTGGAACTATTTCCTTATCTGATTCCTTGTTTACTATTCCGTAAGCATCTTATAAGCAGTAACCACATCTGTTTTACTCGCAATTGCAAAGCAGCTCCTATCATAGTATCTGGCTCACAGTGGAGTTTGATAAATGCACGAGAGCTTTGCTTTCGGAGGGTGCTGAGTTCACAGCATGTGGCTGGAGTACCCCCATGACCAGAGGTCCTGTCAGTAATGCTCATATTCAGCAGAGGTCTGCAGCTGACTTTTCACAGAGTGTTCTTTCTGTCACCTCGACCATCATCTCTTCGATCTCTTGGGTATCTGCTACTTTAAAGCCATTGTGTCAAAATGGGATTCATCATTTTTCCTCCCAAGCTGGTTTAAGCTCGAGGTGATCTCTTCTTTCATTTATTCTCATTGTGGTCCTCAAGGCACGTGGCATCAGGAGGCTCGGCACCATCCTCTTCTTTTGTCCCTGCATCCAGTCAACTGATTAAAAATACAAGAACATTCATTTGTGTGATTATGCACCAGCCCGGGTTTCAAGCATTTTACACCCTTTATACGTCTTACCTAAATGCAGCAGATTCAGAAACCGTCTTCCGCCCCACTGCCTTTCGTACTCCAGTCTTTCTGACACATGCTGCAGTATTCATCCAGGAGCCAGAAACCTTGTATCATTGGACACCCATTGCCTGGAGAAAAAATGCTGCTGGTGCAGCCTGTCTGCGTGAGACTTCTTCCCTTTATTTCTTACCCATACTTGAAGTTCCAATTTATAGGAGCTTTTTAAAACTTTCTGGAAGACTCAAGATGACACTTTGGCTTCAAGGTTCCTGCATCCATGGCTTCCACTCCAAGCCCCTCATTCACATCTCAACTCATATCCACCCTCAATTCACTGTTATTTGTGCCAGGAAAGCTCTTTAATTCTAATCCTACCATTTGTCTGGGTGATACCCACTGGTCTAGTCCTCTGGGAAGCCTTTAGTGTCCTCCAGACTAGGTTTGAGCTCCATACTTTCTGCTCTCAACTGTGTTGTAAAAATTTTTCTTTAGAGGGAGAATGGATTAGAATTTAATTGATATTGTGCAGTTGTTTAATATCTGTCTTTCCTAATAGTCTGTGGGTGGAATGGCACAGCATATTGGGAGTTTGGTGAGTATTTGCGTAATGAAAGGAGATTGATCTGATCTGTTTCATTCACATGCAGTTCTACGATAGTTACATTAGGGCTTCTTTTTATTGGACTTAAAATTTTTGAGTGTAAAATTTGAAGATATTATTGTATTTTGCACAGTTTCTGGGTGTCAACTCATTAATTGACAACAGATGGATATCTTGATATGGTCGGAATTTAGAAAATTCTGTGACAGACATATGCCCTAGAGGGGGCAGAAGTACTTAGGTAGTCAGTACTTACGGCTGGTCCTTGATGTAAGTGGCTTATTTTAGTTTATGAAGGAATTTGGAATTTAATTTGGAATTTGCAAAATCCGTTTATTTATTAGAATAAAACAGTGAATATGAAAGAAACAACTAAGTGCTTCACAAAAAATCAGAAGATCATCTTCCTAAACAATAAATAGCTACATAGTTATAAACAGGGTGGGGGATGCCTTGTGGGCATTAAACAGCCTCACCAATCATCCTTTGATAGAAAGCCCCCATTATACCTCAGAAAATATACCATTTCCTTTTCACTGCTTCCCAATTTATGATCTTTTAGAAACATTAACTGTTCTGTCGAAATACCAGAAATTCCTTAGTCCTTACAGGACTTTATGAGTTATTTGTGGGGATGAGAACTGGTAACTTACATTTTTAAACTTTTTATTTTATTTGTTTATTTTTTTAAAGTTTTTTTTAAGATTTTATTTATTTGAGAGAGAGAGAGAGCAAAGCTGGAGAGGGAACATGAGTGGGGGGGAGAGGCAAAAGGAGAGGGAATAGCATTAGCAGGGAGCCCAACTCCTGGCTCAGTGGGGGGCTTGATGTGGGGCTCCATCCCAGGACCCTGGAATCATGACCTGAACTGAAGGCAAACACTTAACTGACTGAGCCACCCAGGTGCCCCATTTTTTAAAGATTATTTATTTGAGAGAGAGAGAGCACATGCATGAGCAGGGAGGAGGGGAAGAGAGAGGGAGAAACAGACTCCCGGCTGAGCGGGGAGTCCAACTCAGGGCTCCATCTCAGGACCACAGGATCAGGAGCCGAGCCGAAAGCAGATGCTTAACGTACTGAGCCACCCAGTTGCCCCTAAATTTTTTAATTTAAAGTGATTACACTCATAGGAAGTTGCAAACATAGCACAAAGATGTCTGTATATCCTTCACTCAGCTTCCTCCCGTGGTGATACTTCATATTAGCTGTAGTGTAATATCAGAACCAGGAAATTGACATTGGTGCATTACTGTTAGCAAGACAACAGACCTTATTTATAATTATCACTATATTTTTTAAACCTGAGTACATGAGTGTGTGTATAGCTCTATGTAGTTTTATCGCATGTATAGAATCATGTATCTAGGATTTTAATTTAAAGAACAAATATCCTGAATGCTGCAATTTCCATATTAAACGTACACTGATGTAATAATTTTGTAAGTATCCTCCAGGTTTCAAATACTCTACTTCCATAGACGTTTTCCCATGCAAATGTTTGTCTTGTTGCTCTTAAATATCATGAACTCATTCACTTTGGAATTACCTATATGTAAAAGTTGCTATGGAAACAGAAGTCTTGGCATTTTATAAAGCAGGATGTGACATTTGGGTGGTTCTCTATGGTCATCGTTTTGGGAATCTGTGTTGACTTTCCATATTAGTTTTAAAAAGTTCTGCAGGTAAGTGTGTTTGTTTGTCAGTATAATCAGACTTGGACAGGATTTTTATGCCACCAGGGCCAAGATCTTACTGAATAGTTCCTTGTACTTTCTAACACTTAACAGACTCATGGTCCATTTTTGTTCTCACATAGGAATAGTCACTCTTTAAAATAACATATTGCCAAAGATGGTAATGACCCTTTCCAGGCAATTAAAATCAACCCGAACAATATAGCTAGTGATCTCATCTGATGGCTGCTACTCACTTGGGCTGGCTGCTTCTGTGAATATAAAGCAGCAGAAAAGTTGCTGATTACTAGTCGTTACCAATTCCAGTGAATATTCTGAAGGCTCTGGAATACAGATAAGGCCCATTTGTACCAAATTTGGGTGTGTGCTACAACAGACAGCACCGCTCTTACCCCTTCCCATTCCCTTTGCCTACAAAATTGTTTACATTTATATATGTTAGGCAGTTTGTCATATTTCTCTATTATTCTTAGTGAAGCTTTGCTAAGAGTTCTTTTATTTTGCTAAGAAAAACCACCAAGAACTGTGTGCATCATCAGCGGTACAATTTTGAAATTTGAAGCTTGTCGGTCAAAGATTTTTTCTCTTTCTCACTTTCTTATGCCACTAAATAACATTTTTCTCATGTGCAATGGAAAGATATACATGTTTATATTTAGTACTAATTTATTGGATTATTTCACCAATATTAAACAAGAATTACCCTGGTGGAATTGATTCTGTGGCACTTAGTGGCAGTATTAGTTTTTAAAAAGAACAGAAGGGTCTCAATATATGGGCTTTGTTTTATTTGACACAAACCACATATTCTATGAAGATGCTTGTAAGTGAAGGGCATATTTCCATATAATGGGAAATTCTAGAACATAGACATTTCTCTTTTTAATCTAATAGCGCCATAATTGTCTGCTGCTGTAAATGGTTTTGCATTATGACTTGGTTGGAAATATCTTTTGTCATTTTTCTAGAAATTACTTACAGGGTATTTCTCCTGAATCTTCATTTTTTTCCTTCCATTTGATTATTAATAATCTGATTATGTCCTGTTCTTCTTCCGACGCACTTTGGCCACACACACACAGACACATACACCACCCAAGACATAGGCTGGAGTAAGGAATAGAATTAATACCAACTCATAAAATTCAGAAGCTAAGAAGTACAAATGTTTTGTAAGCATTCAGGCAGAAGAGAATAAAATCAAACAAAAGGGAGGAATTTTGGATTTTATATTGGATGAATATGCCACGTGTTTTAATCCTTCCTCCTTCCTTCCCATCTTCTCCTTCCCCTTCTTTTCCTTTTCTTGGTTTTCTTCCTTGTTTTCACTTCATAGTTTTGAATTGACTCTTCTGTACTGACCCCTAGTGGGTAAATGTTTTCAATTGTCTCTACTTGAAAAGATCACATACATTTGTTTGATCTTCAGAGAAAAATACCTTTAGAAAAAGATAAAGCACACATCAGCCCTGTGGGAGACTGCAAAGCTGGCTGCAACAGTATCTTTCTCGGCACTTTGCATGATGACTTGCTCTCCTCTTTAAGCAAGGAGTCTCTTTTCCTCCTCCTTGAATCTGGGCTGGCCTTTTGAATTTGAGCAATAAAAAGTAGCCAAAGTGGTGTTATTGTGAATTTTGAGCCTAAGCCTTAAGGCAATGGGAGCTTATGTTGTTCTCTTCCTGCCTTGAAACCTCCATGTAAAGTTCAGGCCTGCTCTTTAGAGATTTTGAGAGGCCACCTAAAGACAGAGCCTACAGCCGGTATGAGCTAATAGCCGGAACTGGTAGTCAGTCATGGAAGGCCTGCAGTCCCAGTTAAGCCATTGGATGATTGACTTACATGAGTGACATCAGGCAAAACTAACAAATAAACCGTCAAGCTGAACTCTCGTCAAATTCAGAATCATCAGCAAATAAATTGTGTTTAAATTATTAAGTTTTAGGGTAGTTTATGCAGCAGCACCACACGTACATGTTTTATAATTATAATTTATATGTTTTATAATTTGGAGCAGCTGAGTGGCACATTTGGTTAAGTGTCTGACTCTGTTTCGGGTCAGGTTGTGATCTCAGGGTAGTGGGATCGCAAGCCCCACATCAGGCTCTGCCCTCATTGCAGACTCTGCTGGAGATTTCTCTCTTACTCTTCCTCTGCCCTTCCCACTCACTCGTGCTCTCTCTAAAATAAATAAATAAATCTTTAAAAAAAAACACATTTAAAAAAATGTAAGAAAATATTTTAAAAATGTGAGGTCTTGCCTCTTTTTGTTGTTTTATAAATGTATCAGTCAGTTTTACTTTGGTAAGAAGCCAGTGAAATTTTCAGATTTCATTGGCTTCTAAAGACAAATATTACTCACCTGCGTTACCTGAAAGCTATGGGTCAGAGGTGAAGGTACAGCTAATGTAGTATGTACTGTGGAGCTCCATCCAGGTCTACCAGTTTAGGGCTTTACATACCTACCCATGTCTCTTGGTATATCAGCTGCTGATGGTTCACAGGTTCATCCCTCACTGGGGAGCTTCCCTTTGCAGAGGGAGCTGTCCCAGGGAAGATTTTGCCTCCTTTTGGCTGGTGTCTGTGCCAATGACTGGCTGATGCCTGGGCACAAAAACCTGGTCCCTTTGCCTTAATTTAGGACAACTCTGAAGGTCATCCCAGCCGCAGAAAGCCCCTAAGACCAACTGAGGTCTCAGTTGCAATACTTTAAGTGTCAGGCTTCTCCTTTGCTAGTTCATGCTTTTTTCTTTTTATTTTTCTTTCTTTCTTTCTTTCTTTTTTTTTTTTTTTTTTTTTTGAGAAAGAGAGAAGGAGTGGGGAAGGCAGAGGGAGAGAGAGAATCTGAAGCAGGCTCCATGCTCAGCACGGAGCTTGATGCAGGGCTCAGTCTCAAAACCCTGAGACTATGACCTGAGCTGAAATCAAAAGTCGGATGCTCAGCTGACTGAGCCACCCAGGCGCCCCATGTTCATGCCTTTTTATACTTCCCCACAGCATTTTTTTGCAAGAGCATTCTTCAGTAAACCTTTGTTTCTAGGGAGCCCAGGTTAGGAAAGGCCCTGATTTGGGACACATTTTCACAGCAAAGGGCAGAAACCCAAGAGGCTTGCTTGAACTATAAAGTTATGTTTACAGCGTTGGCTAGGACTGGTCATAGATCAGGTTGTTTTCACATTTCATTGGCCAGAAGTCAGAGCAGGGCCAAATAAAGGAGGGAGAGGATAAGTGGGTGTTTACAAATAGCAATATAATCTACCATAATCTACCTCTCTTAGTCTTCTACACATAAAATACATTTTTAGTCATATGTACACCTGTTATACTCTACCTGTCCACAGGAACTGTACCCCTAAATCTTACCTAATTAGGAAATAAGGCTGAAAATCTAAGATTTTATTATAGTCTCTGCATCTTACAGTGGAAATACAAAAAGTTGACCCAAACTATTACTGATACATTAGAGCTTCTGCTAGGTCCTATCATATGTTGATATGCTATGGGCTTGCTTATATTTTTATGGGTCAGCTGGGAGTTGGCAGATCTTGGCTGGGCCTGGCTGGGTTTCTTTGCCTAAGCTTCAGGTCTGACTGGCTCAGATATTTATACATCTAATTCTGAGGTATAGGTTGAAGGAGAAATTCCCTGGTAGAAATTATTCTCATGCCAATTACATAGGTACAGAAGGACAAATGGAACCATACAAGATCTTGGCCACAATTGGAATATTGTCACTTAATGCTGTATTCTGTTGGCTGTAATGAGAACATGGCCAAACTCAAAGTCAAGGGTGGGGAGCTATCCTCTACCCCTTAATGGCAGGAATTGCAAAGTCGCATGGCCAAGGGCATAGATACAGGAAGCGTGAAGAATTTGGGCCAATAATGCAATCTGCCATACCACTAAACCTCATATCCATTAAGCATTGTAAATGCCCTCTAGATTTTAGTTCCATTTCAATTAAAAACAGGAAATGTGAAATGTCACTTTATTGCCTATGAATGAATTATAACTCTCTAATTGCTGCCTAAGTGAAGGAGTCCTGTGTGAAGCTCAGGATTATACAGAGTTGGAAAATATAATGAAAGCTCTCAGAGAATGTACAGTCCAATTGGAAGAACTCCTATGCATTTGGAAATCCAGTGAAAAATATAGGAAGTTTTGCCTAGTGGTAAAGTGTATTCTTTCGCTTCTTAATCCAGGCAAACTGTCTGCCACTTAATAGTTGGTGATGTTGGGCACATTAATTGATTCTCCTAAGCCTCACTTTCTTCATCTGTAAAGTTGGAATATTGGTCCTGTATAAATTTGTCATAATAAATATGCAACGTAAGGTCAGGACCTTAAAAAAAATGAATAGTTTTCCTGCCTGTTGCTTATATATATTTTATATATATTTATAGAATAATGGAGGTATAGTGTATGCCAAAGGGCAGGAGAGCTGGGAAGAATGAAAGGAAACTGGTAGAACTGTCAAGGAGAATGATTAGGGAAGGCTTCATTCATATGCATCGAGGATGAGCTGAATCCTCAAGGTATGAAGGGCCAGAAGTCAGAGCTCAGTCTGTTTGCTTAGTAAAAGTTGGACTGGCAGGTTTTTGAACCACTGAGTCGTTTCCATGCTTGTAGCTGAGAGTGTGTTTTAAGGGGATACTTGATGAGCCTTAAGTTGTGGCATGGAAGACTCTGATTTGGGCAGAGTGTAGGATACTATTAGGGCATAGAGGCAGATCTGATGCCATGCCCTGTTGTGAATCTAAAGTAATAAGATACTGGGGAGAGGATGGGTCTAGGGAAAAATCTGTCTAAAGAGCTTTTATGTTTTGCCCAAACATTCTTATAAAGCATAGCATCTTAGAATACATTTTGCCAATGAGGCCAAAAAGTTTCATAGAATGCCTCAGGTCAAACACAGGTTAATGACCTAAGCAGAAATGGAATCCGTATTTCTCGTGTCTGCAAGTAGTGCATTTTTCACTCTGGAACAGCCTCCACTTATAAGAAGAATTTATATAACTGGAAATGGGAACTGTTGCCCTGTCCTCCATGATGATTGTGAGTGAACTCTTTTACTCTTCTCAGACCCCAAGTGGACTCACTTTTCTCTCTCTATGTGGGATCTCATCTCTATGACTGAAATTGAGTTCACTTCTCAGGACCTCTTTCAGCTTCCCCATTAGCTTAACCCTCCCCCGTCCCTTATTTCCGAAGCTGGCCCTCCTCAGTTCTTTAGGTCGTGGAGTCTTTGGTTGGCTCGTTTTCCTTCTCCCTCATGTACATCATTCATTTTTTTTTCTTTCTCTTTTGCTCTTTACTATAAAAGAGGAACACAGAAACTAACAAAAACTATCTACCATAGGTGCTTTCCTTACCATTGCCCCACATTAATACCTGAATCCTCCTAAGGCTTTTCTTTACTAATGTTGAAATCATACACATCTTTTTTAAAGTTCAGTGTAACCTTTCTCTTTTGTCTCTCTTTAGCTCTAGTTAGCTTTATCCAAAGATCTAAACCTATTTATCTCATTGTTTGATTTATTGCTGTTCACAGACTTGAGAATCATTCACCCTTCCCTTGGGAAGGGTGATTCTTTGGCATGCTATTGATGGTGACAGGCTTGATTGGGTGACTTGCTTTGGCCAATGAAATGTGAACATTTCACATTTAGTCACTTCCTGCAGGGGCTTTGAGAGCCAGTACATGGTTCCTTCTGTTCTTCTCTGCTTCTGAGGCCATAGAATACCATGTAAAGATGGAGTTTCCTGGAGCCTGGAACCTGAGTGACTGCCATGAGCAGAACTGTCTGTTGACCTGCAGTAAACATCAAACGTAAGCACAAGATACACTTTATTGTCACTAACCATGGAGATGTTCATGTTGTTGGTTACTGCAGCATAACCTGATCTGTGCTGATCAATAATACCACTTCTACTTGGATCTGTCAGAGCCTTTGACTGCAACACATACAGAGCTGACTTCATGAACATCCTTGCCAAGATTTCACTGGTGCCAGTGTTCTCCACCTTTTCCCACCACTGAAAACAACCTCAGCATCAAAGCAATTGCTCAAACCATTAACTTGGCATTTCTTTTTGACCTCTTCTTTTGAAGCCCATATGGAATAGCATGCAAGTCTTTTCTTTCCTGCATCTGAAATACACATTGAAACTGCTCAGTCTCTGCACCTTTAGTTCCAGTAACTTCATCTAAACCAACATCAGCATTGTTCTCAACTATTACCAAAGCATCCAGCCTGGTTTCCTGTCTCTGCTATCCATTCTTGATTATTTTCATCCTATTTCCATACTGCAGCCAGTGTGTAAAATGAAGTGTAATATGAAGCCCTGTTTCTGACCTTAAAGAATTTCAGTTAGTGTTAGGATAAAGTTTAGATTATTTGACAGGGCTCAGAGGGCTTCCATGATTTTACCCTGACTGCCCTTCTGGCCTTATCGTGGGGAACTCTTACCTGGGTTCTCTTATTCTAGCAGTGATGGACGAGTCTTTGCATGTGGTGTGATTGCTGGCTGAGTACACTTCCTCATAACCTCACCCCACCCCACACATACATTCATATAGATGCACTCACCCAGCAGCCATTGCCTGGCTGACTCCCGCTCATCTTACAAGTTGCCCAGTAAGTGACGCTTCCTGAACAGATGACAATTTTTGCTCTCCTTTTCTGTACCTGTCATCATCCTTATTTACTGTTTTCCAGATTGAGTAGTTTGAGGGCAGGAAGCTTGTCTTTCTTGGCTACCCCTGTACCCCAGTGCCTCGCAGAGAGTAGGCTCTCAAAAATATTGAACCAATTAGATAAAGACCACAAGTAGCCTACAAACCACTCATGATCTTTCCCTGTTTGAATTCTTGTAACTCTTTGTATAGTTTAGATTTTTCAGCACCATTTAATGTGGATTAATTATGTGCTAAGTGCTATGCTAACCACTCCATTTAATGCTTACAACAAATGAGCAATGCAGCTACTTTTCTTATGATGTGTATCATATTGCCTCAACATTGTTATCTCTAGATTTTTAAAAATCTCCACACCTAGATTTTAACTCTTTGTTGTGATAGCAGTGATTATACTATATTATAATGGTCTTTGGCTTGCCTATATACACCTCTAAGTTGTACAGTTTCTCTGAGTGCTGGTCACCTGTGCCTGGCACACCACCTGCATCTTTGTAAGCATTCCATACATATTTAATGAATAAATAATCATACTTAAGTTCCCATTAAGCAGTTGGTATTGCTATTATTAATTTTATCTCTGTGTCTTATGCTTAGTAAATGCCTCAGGAAGTATTTGTTCATTGATTCTTTTATAGAATTAGTATGAGTTGCTTACTATATTAAGGAAGCTGTGTAACTATGGGAATCACATTGCGTTGAATTCAATTATAAATGTATTTATTGGTTATTTATTGCTGGGTGATACTGCCCCAACATTTAACAGTGTAAAACAGTCACGGTTTACAGTTGTGTGTGAGTGGGTTGGAAATACAAGTAGGGCACTTCAGGGACTGCACAGCTTTGATCCATGTGGTGTTGGCTGGGATGGTTGAGTAGGCTGGAGGATCTAAGTTGCTTTCCCTCACAAATCTGCCACCTCATTGGAGTAGCCTTGCTTTTCTTTCTCTTACATTACAAAAGAGTAAAAGTGGAAGCTGTAAGGTCTCCTAAGGTCTAAGCCTGAGATTGGCAGAGCATCACCTCTGCTACTTTCTGTTGGACAAAGCATGTCACAGGGCCACTCCAGGAACGAGCAAAGGGGCAACAGGCTTTACTTATTGATGGGGAGAAGCAGCATGGTGCACAGCACTGGCTGCCGTCTTCACAGACATCTCCCGCTCCAAGGAAGCCACCTTTGTAGCTTCTAAATTTTCTTCTGGAAGTTTCCAAGATATCCTTTGTTGGTATGGGAAGTAGAAAGTCTAGTTTTTAATATTTTATTATTTTTAGTATTGCTAGAGTTATCTAATTTTTATGATTATGAACAATAAACAGAAACTGATCTTGATGAGTGAATTAGGACAAAAAGTGTCACCTGTGGGAAATGGCTTTTACGTTATATTTTGCACATGCAAAGTACAAATCTCTGAAAAAGGAACTCCACAGTCCACAGTAGTGCCAGATAGCAAGAAGTTTTCTTCCTCTATGAGTGCTGCTCTAACTTTATCTGTTTTTAAAAATAAATGTGCTGATCAATGTCATGAATAATTAAGTGAAAGGAGTTGTGGGATTTGGGGCTGTTTTCTCTTTAGTGATTGTAAATTCCATTTCACAAAGCCACAGCTCACTAGCTAGGAGGAACAAAGTCTGGGTTACTCCTTATTCATTAAAAAATATAATAATCCGCTTGATGCAATATCGTTCTAGAAAGATGTTTGCTTAGGAAAGATTTTTGCTTAGAGTATAGAGAATTTTCACATGCAGCATTAAATCATGTGGAGAGGTTTATATATCTGATGAAATCATTATTGCAAGGATAATGATAAACTCTTCTGAAATGGTTGTAAAGAGGGATTTTCTGGTTCAGGACCAAACCCAGAATAAGTCTGATTTCGTGAATCTTGTGTATAGTCAATGTATATCGACAGATTTCTTATATCAGACCTCTGAACTGTCTGAGTGAATGGAGCCCCTCCTCCTCTCATTACTTTGCTGCCCTAGAATTCTGGGTAAATGAATGGATGGAGTGTTTTAGTTCTGCCAGTGTGTTTAGGAGAATTGGGGGTGGGGACCTGAATTCCAGGGGATACTTGGTTATATTTCCCTTGAAGGGAAAAGGATTAACCCCAGGTCATTTATTGTTCTTATCAATACGCTGGCACATACTGATGCCATGTTGAAGACATTGGAACTTGGCTTCTTACACGGTAATATTCTCCAATGACAGAATTATACTACTTGCAACTGGAAGGACTCTAGGTACTCAAGTCAGTTGCACTTTTATTTTATACTAACTGATTTGCTCAGCGAATGGGATCCATTTATTTCAATGTTGGTAATCCATTATGTTTTTGTTTCTTTATTTTGTTTTTGTATACATTATTTGATACTTTTATCAGATAGGAAATACTGTTTGGAATATGTAACTATGGTACATTGTGTTTAATATAAGTGCAAGGACTGATGGAATTGTCCACTAGCAAACTGTCACATCGTGTGCACTAGAAGTTAAAACAGACTGGGCGCTTGTAGCCTATTGAGAATCTTCCTGTACTTCTCATCTTCATCTGTCACTGAGCTTGTAGCTAGGAGAATAAAACATTCCCTTTGGAGTTGAATTTCTTCTCTCCCATGTTCTCTGGGTCTTTTATCCCCTCTGTGTCCACTATCCAAAGTGCCATCTCTCCCCCACCTCTGGAGAGTGAATTGTCAGTCGCTCTGTTCCAAGTTACTCCATTGTACTGTGTCTTGGTGTTGGGAGAGTGGAGAAATACATATTTGATATTTCTTCTCTGTGTAAGTTTTAAACCAGTGACATATCTCTTACTGTCAAGGTGGGCTTCCTCTTAGCAGATGCTAAAATAATAGGAATAATAGCTAATGGTTACTCCTATTTTTAGAACAGTTCCAGCAGGGAACAGGGCAAAGGTGAGGTTCTTAAATAGCTTCCACCTGCTCACTAATGTGTATTTATATATATATATATATATATACATACATATATATATATATATAAAAAGAGAGTCTTGGAAAATTAAACTGCTCGGGCTTCATTTTCCTCATCTGTAAAGTCAACTCGTCAGAATTAAAAATAACACAAGTGCTGACACAGAGACACTCAATTTTTGGTAGTTGTAATTATTCTTCCGAATAGGAATACTAGTATTTTCTTAGTATCAGTGAAAATATTTTCCCTTCCTGTGAACACTTAGACTTTATAACATCATTAGGAATTCTAGACTAGTATGTTTTTGGACATTTTAAAGTCACATGTGATAATGTTCCTTCCATCTTCCATGTCTGTCCCTTGTTCTTTGATGTTCACTAGCAAATCACCTTTGCACCAAAAGTTGTTACGAAAGAGAAGAGAAAATGGAATTTCTATTCTTTCAACCACTTATATGTGTGGAAATTTTAGAGAGAGATGATTCAGTAGGATCTGAGGTGAAACCATCAGAAAGCTCATGTATTATGTATATCAACCCCCCAAAAGCCATTAATTAGCCACAATGCATTTTAGACTTCTTGTCATGAATTGTTCTAAAGTGAAAACAATTTTGCCAAACTATAAAACTCAGTTAATTTGCTAGTCAGAATTTGTGACATCTTCTAAAGAAAAATCAAAAGTGAAAACCCAAAACTCAACACCTAATAATAAATGTTAAAATATTGAGCCTATTTCCTGATTTGTTTACATTTTAGGAAGCTAAAATTATTTTAAAGCTCTGTTTGTGCCTAAAACTTACTAGCCACTCAATTGCTGCTAGTTTTATGAAGTAATTAAAGGTAACAATTGTTGCTTTAGTAAACTGCACATATTTTTGCAACCTTACCAAGAAGATTTTCTAGAGAGAATTTATGATCAGTGAGACATATAAATCCAGAGTTTTGCTCTAAGCTCCTTAAAAAACAGGTTTACTAAGAATACTAGAGATCAGTCTTCAGTTGGATGTGACCCACAGTCATTTGTTATGAAGGAAAATCCTAGTAACAACCTGTTCTTTACCCTCATTTTCCTTCAGGAAGACAAGGCCCAGAAGCCTCAGAGCCAAGGCAGATAGGATGGCCACATCCTGAAGGCTGAAGGCTTAGAGAAAATACTTGTGTCACTTTAACTTTTTTAAAATAAGAATCACTGGATACAGTCAGTAGATAGGTAGATAGATAGATGTGTAGATAAAAGATAGACATTTCATTTTGTTTTTCTTTTTCCAGTAATATTTTGGAGTGGATGTGTTTTCCCCCGATTCTCAGTTCTAGAGTAAAATCCCTGTCTGTGTCAATCAGCCTATGTTTTGGTAGTCTCTATGGAAATCAGTAATCAGTGACCTGAGGTTTTCTTCCCCATTGCTCTTCCTTACACCACTAAGCTTCTAGAACAGGTGGCCTGCACCTGCCCGTCTGGTTTTGATTGCCTTCTGCTCTCACCACTTGCAAGTGGCATTCCTGAGGTCACAAGCGCCTTCTTTCTGGCAAGGCCAGTGGGGCTGTCTCCAACCTTGTTGTTTTAAGCTCTAGTGCGGTTTGCCGCTCCTCCTTGCCCTCACTTTACACTCTTTTGACTTTCCTACCACTGAACTTTTGGGTCTCCGACTGCTGCTCTGTGTGACTGATTTTTATCCTTCTTCCCTTGCTCAATTGTAGATGTTTTCTGAGCTTCAGCTCTTTACTGCCTTTCCCCTGCACCCCCTGACTTTCTTCCATTAGAGAGTCCATCCTCTCTGTAACTCTTTATTCCTGTGCCCTGATTATGTATTGTCAGCTCTGGAGTCTTCCTGTGCTGGGTCCTCGCTGTCTACCATTGCCGTCTGAATGTCTTGCTGTTGATTTAAACCTGAGTATGTCTGACCTTGAACTCCTCTTTCTTCCTAGATGTGGCTTCTCTGAGACATCCCTATTTCTGTCTCAGGACTGACTGTCTTCCCTGTCAGGGAAACCAGAGCCCATCAAATGCCACTGATTCTCTCCTCACCTCCCAAACCCCATCACTCTTCATGCTGGAGTCTTTGCATTGTCCCTCGGATGCATGGCCCCAGCCATTTCCCCCAGTTCAGGCCTTTATTATCACACCACCAGGACCACAGTCGCTGCCTCCCTGTTTTCTCCTCTCCTCCCATCACCCTGCATGGTACCATATTAATTATCACACCACGTGATCACTGCATAACTATAATACCTTCTTGCTGCTTGTGGAAAAATGTAAAAACAAAACAAAAGAAGCTCTTAACCTGGTGTTCAAGGCTTCCTACCTTTTGACAACAGTATGATTCTTTCAGTTGTTCCCATCAGAGTCAATGGTTCTCACACATCTTGTGTATAACTAATATTTTACAACATCCTCTTTATACACTGACATGAAATTCATAGGTAATACAGCAGAAGTACATGATTTCAAAAGAGTCAACATAAGGCCCCAAGTGTAATAAAAGGAGAAATATATTAAGTCATGATATAATCTGGTGTTTTAATCTATAAATAAATGCTTGGCTGTGACCACCCTAGAAGGTAAGGTGAGATTACCTGCACTTGCTGGTATACTTGTAATAATTAACCTTGCAATGAAGAGAAATAAGACAGTAGTCAACTAAATGTTAGAGTCATTTTTCTTCACATTTCACGTTTAAAAAATAGCTAAGTATGTATATATGAATATATTCATAGAATCATTGTGAATGTGGTGGATACAAGGCAGGCAAATTACCAGTGAGTCAAGCTGTTGACCAGATTCCCATTAGGGGCAATGCCACTTTTCTGACATGGTGACAACTTTGGGTGACATCTGAACATTACAAATTCAGTCTTTTAATTTGCATAAGAGCTGCATTATTCTCTGTCAAGAGTTTGCAAATCATTCTTCATAAGCTTGGATAATGATAAATAGGTTTTTCTCTCACCTTCCCGTTTGAAAGCCAGGTGGGGATTGCATTGCAGGACATCTAGCCTCCATGGCCTCTGCCCTCTAAAGACCCTGGTTTTCCCCAATGAGCCAATTCAAATGCCCCTAGATGTTTTCCAAAGTGTCCATAAAGTAGTATGTGCCCTTTTCCCCCTAGGGAAAGTCTGCACTCATCTGTCTGCTTCTCAGAATCCAATCTATGCCTAAAGCTTACACTGTGATCCCTCATCTGTTTGAAAGTGTCCTGTGATAGTTTAGTGTCTATTATAGTTGTATCTGTTTATTTTCTGCACACAAAAATAGCTCCTTCCTGTATTAGAAGGCATAGTTTGGGTTGCAGATGTCAGATACCCAACTCAAACTTGCTCAAACCTCTATCCTCAGCTCCCTCAAAATGCATTGGTGCTCTTTATTGAAAACATCCAGGACAGATGTCACTAGGTAGAGTAAGATCCAAGAGTTTAGCAATGGTTATTGGCTAGCTCCACCTGCTTTTCTTCTTTCCTTCTCTCTTGGCTCATGTATCTGTCAGGTGGGCTAAGTCCTCAAACTCACTATAGCTTAATACAACTAACGCTTATTTCTTGCTCATGCTACATATCCAGCATAAGTGGCAGGTGGAGTCTGCTCATTGGAGTTACTCAGGGGCCCAGACTGACAGAAGCACAATTCTGACATGTGCCTCTCTCTTGCAATGATATGGAAAAGGGAATGTGGCAAATCATGCAGTTGTCTTCAAGCTTCTGCCCAGAGGAGATAGAAGTGCCTTCTGTTCATTTCTCATCGACCAAAACCAGTCAAATGGTCATGCCCATATTCAAAGGGGTGGTGGAGTCTCCTCTGTGCCTGAGTGGAAAGGAAAACCATAATATTTATGAACAGATAGCACTCAGCCACCCCATCCCTCCCAACCCCCACCACTCCAGCAACCCTCAATTTGTTTCCTGAGATGAAGAACTCCTCATATCAGTGAGGTCATATGATACATGTCTTTCTCTGATTGACTTATTTGGCTCAGCATAATACCCTCCAGTTCCATACACGTCATTGCAAATGGGAAGATTTCATTCCTTTTGATGGCTGCATAATATTTCATTGTGTGTGTGTGTGTGTGTGTGTGTGTGTGTGTGTGTGTGTGTATACCACATCTTCTTTATCCATTCATCTGTCGATGGACATCTTGGCCCTGAACAGATAGGCCTGATGTTGAACTCATCTGGATTTCCTTTGTGTCATTATTATCTGTCTACACTGTCTCCATGCTCCACCCACAGCTTTATCTGTCTCTATTCTTAGGTTTTTAATGCTTTTTAACTCCTGCATGGAAAAAGGAATCATTTTCTTACTAATAGATACTAAGTCCTGAAATTGATTCCTTTTGGCCAGCTATGGGCCATGTGCCTATCCTTGGATCTTTGAAAGAACAAGGAGAAGTGGGACATGTCCCACCTGAATTACTTGGAGGGAGACTGACTGGGAGGGGCAGCTCATCAAAGTAAAATCGAGGCAGAACAGATGATAGGTGAAGGCAAGACAACACCACAGATACTCCTAAGCTCCCTAACTAGATTTAACATTACTTGAGAGAAAAGGGCTAATACTTTTTTTTTTTTTTTTTTTTTTTACTATATCCTGGGTAGTATAGTGTCTTGCTTGTTACTGTATTCAGTCTTATATAATATTTTATTATTAGTTAACCTGTGTATTATGCTACGTTCTATGTGCCTTATGTATATCAATTAATAGAATTCCACAGACACACCATGAAGTAGGTGCTATTATTAATCCTCTTGATCAGCTGGGAAAGATGAGGCTGGAAAGGTGAAGTAATTCAACCAGCTTCTCAGAGCTACCCAGTTGTCTACTAGGCATTTGAAGCCCCCAGTCTGATTCTGTGATCCATCACTGTATTTATCAAGCAGTCACTCAATACATTTTCTTAATACCTTTTGCCTCAAACTGTACATTATGTCCTTCAGTGTTAATGTAGGTTAAAAGACAGGGTAGAGGTATTAAGTCCACAAGATCCGGGGTAGTGTTTCTGGGAGTCAATCCAGATAAGAAAGTTAATGGGGTGTGTGTGTGTGTATATATATATATATTTTAACATTCTCCCTTCAGTCTCTTGCTTTATTAATGACTTTTATATGTTTTCTTGATGAAATGACCATTACACGTTTGATTGGAAACCTCCTCTATCACTATAGAGGAACAAATACTTTGATAAGTGGTTTTCTCAGATCTGGAATCTCTATAGAGAAATCATTGCCCGAGGCCATACACCCTGCTTTGTTTGCTGTCTTGTCCTGTGCCAGCCAAAATAAGGATATTTTGTTTTTCTTTGTAGTTTGAAGACATCTAGCAGCTTGTCACAGCTTCCAAAATCTTTGAGGAAATGAAGTCTGAATGCCAAGACAGTAATTTTACCATTATCCCAGTGGGTTGGTATTCTACTTGATACATTGTAATTTTAACAAGGAAGTTACAAGAAAAGAATTTCATACTGTGCCTATGTAGAAAGGTGAAATAAAATAGAATGCAATTCCCATTTGTTCTTCTGTAGCTCATTTTAACAGCTAAGAAACTCTTAAATGGGCATGAATAGATCCCTATTTAATCTGTATTTATCTGACATTAAAATTGCGCTTTTGGTTGTGTTTATTTGAAATAGTAAAATCTTTAGATTTCATTAAGACAGCCATTTAGTCTTTCAAGATGGCAGATATAATGATTTTGCAAAGTTAAGTATGTTTTAATTTTATAGTATACCTTAAAATGAAATATACTTAATATTTAATGATAAGTTTGCATGTGATTTTTTTAGTACAACTTACAGAAGGCCAGTATTATACCATAAGAGATTTTGGGTCAAATACAATTATAGAATTTCATTCAGTTTATTATAATATAAAAGATGGTCAGTTTTTTGTAGTGTTTTACTTGTCTAAATCTGATTTCAAAATAGAAAATCTAATGCAATTTAAACCCACAAATGTCAGTAAATGATTAATTCTGTAGTTTGCAAGGACTTAATTCCCACAGTCGTTTTACAGAAAATCCATAGACTTTGGATTTATGAACAGTTATTCCCTAACATTAAAGTAATAGGAATTAGATACTCCAACTTCTGTTTCCATCATACATAAAAGCATTATGGAATTTACAGCTTAATTTGTGATTCTCCAAGTCATTGTAACTTGGCTTCATTTACACAGACCTCACTTGTAACTTGTGAATACAGACCCATCAGAATCCTTAAATCTAATGACTTTCCGTGCATATGAAAAATCACACCTATACTATTTTATTAAAGCTAGTTGTGCCCCTTCCTACTTTTTTTCCTTTCAGAGGAATTATAAAAGGGAGGAAGTGATCCTTGTATTTGTTACTCAACTGGTTGGATTAGAAAGGGACAAAGAAGTTCCCTCTTTCTCCCTTCTGGACTTTAGCTACTGAAAGACACCCGATCAGAGACAAACATCTTGCAGTCATGATTACCCAATTTGCTGAGGCTGTCAGGATGGAAAGATGGAAAGAACCAGAGTTCTTAATGATAAGGTTGAAGTCTTGGCTCTGCCATTTATCCATTTGTCATCTTTGAGCATGGCGTATCTCTAAGGCTTGGTTTCCTCAGTTGTCATATGGGAGTACTAATAGCCATTTCATAGGCATGCTGCAAGGATCATATGTAATACTACTTGTAGAGCACATTGGAGGTACAATGCCACAGTTCATACCTTCTGAGAAGCAAGATTATAACGGACATGACATTTTCTTATGTTTTATCCCATTTGAATGTCAACAACTGTATAAGATGTCGCACTGATTGTAAGAGACAAAATACAAAATTCCTCATGATCTAGAAAATACAAATGAAAAAAATGCATATCACATATAATTAATTGTTCAACCAGAGACTGATATCAGTACATGGCTCACTATGTTGCCAGACTGTTTATATAAGTAAGAAGTAAGTACTGTTTCTCCATTTTTTTCAGGTGAAAAAGATGAGACTTTTTTTTTTTTTTTTTTTTTTAAAGATGAGGCTTAGAAAGTACCTTGGTAAAAAAAAGTCACACAGATCTTGGGATAAGAACCAGGGACAAGAGCCAGGACTAGAAACTAGGACTGTTTGCAAAGCTTGTGCTTGGAACAACTGCAACTAATTGTTTCTTACTGGACTCTAAGTAAAGGATGAATGTGAAAAGTCAGCAGTAAAAATAGACAAAGCAATTCTGTGCTTCAGATGTATAACCTTCTCTAACAGATTTTTTTTATTTAAAAAATTGAAGTATACATAATGACAACTAAATGCACTGATCTGTGTGCATATGTATTCAGTTTGATGCATTTGGCAATTTAATACACCCAGGTAGCCTCAAACAGGCACAACAAGATGTTGCTCACATGTATTCCCCCAGTAATTTCCCTCATGGCCCTTTCTAGGCAATCCCAGCCCCCCCCCCCAGTTCCCAGGATAGCTCCTTTTAATTCCTACTGCAATAGAGTTTTGCCTGTTCTCTGACTTCATATTAACTGGAAATATAATCTATATATTTATTAAAGTATAGCTCTTTTGTTCAAGGTCATGTCTTTTTTTTCAGCTTTATTTAGGTGGTATCACATCTAACAGTATTTTTCCAATTGTTACAGAGCTCTCTATTATAGGGACATACCACAAATTGTTTATTCATTTGTCTGTTGATGGACAATTGGTTTGCTTTGCAGTCTTGGGCTATTATTATTCTGTTTTCTTAGATTCTCTATTTGTCTATCTGACATTCATTAATCGCCAAAGTCATTGGTATCTCCCCTGTGATCAGAGGCCATGCTCTAAACTATCTCCTTCATCTACGTGCCACGCATCAAGCCAGGATTTCCCCTGCTTTAAATCAACCCAGAACCAGGTACCAGGCAGGGAGGTAGAGCTCCTATGCCCCAGCGTCCTCCATGGTCATTCAAACTAGCCCGTCCTAAGCTGTTTACTTGGCCCTGTCTTGCCTTTTTCCTATAAAAGCTGTGGCCTGCACCTTCCTTTTGCTTCCTTTCCAAAAGT
Source organism: Callorhinus ursinus (assembly GCF_003265705.2). Taxonomy (NCBI): domain Eukaryota; kingdom Metazoa; phylum Chordata; class Mammalia; order Carnivora; family Otariidae; genus Callorhinus; species Callorhinus ursinus. Next base: position 29,409,681 of record NW_027397077.1, on the reverse strand, counting down.
TGTGCCTCCCCATATGGCCCTGTGTGGCGTGGCATGCCCCCTTCTCTTGTGAAATATAAGTAATGTCTTTTTTCTTTTAATCTTTCAATGGCATTAACCTCTCTATGTTGTCACTCCATCACCGCCATAAATTAAATTCCCACCAGTAAAAATGAGAGTTGTAAATACAGATTATATAAACATTTGTGTACCATTTATTTTGTGGACATGTTTTTATGTCTCTGGGGGTAAATGCTTACGAGTAGAATTTCTCTGTCACAGACACACACACACACACACACACACACACACAGTAGTGGTTGTACCATTTTACTTTCCTACCAGCAATGTTTGGAGATTCCTTTTACTAACTTCTTTGCCACCATTTGTTCATCTTTATTTTAAACATTCTAGTAAATGAAAAAGTGTATCATTTTGTGGTTTTAATTTGCATGATGAATGCTGTGATGTGAAGCAACTTTTCATATGCTAATTTATCATTTCTATATCTTCTAGGAAGTGTTTGTTCAAGTCTATTGCCCATTTTTATAGGATTTTTAAAAAGTCTTTTCATCATTTTTTTCTTATATATTCAGAATAGCATAAAAGTGTCTTCTAATATTTTTCCTATACTGACTTGTCTATTGATCTTCTTAATGATACTATTTATGGCAAGAAATTTTTATTTTTGAAGAAATCCAGCTTACCATTTTATGAATTTGTTAATATTTTGTGTGTCCTACCCATGGTTACAGAATATTCTTCTGTGTGTTTTTTGTGGATACTTTATGGGTTTGCTCTTTTAACATTTAGATCTATGATCCATGTCAAATAAATGTTTGTGAATAGAGTGACTTAGGAATTGAGGATTTTTATAAAATATAGATATCTATTTCTGCAGTAACATTTATTCAAAACAGCCCCATGCATCCACCCACATGAACTGCTTTGGTACCTTGGTTTAAAAAGGAAAAAAAAATCAGTCTAATATTTGGGATCTGATTCTGAACTCAATTCTCTTCCACTGATCTATTTGTCTCAAATGCAAATTCAACACTGTCTTTATTGTGGGTTGAATCAGTTAGTGTGTCTTTGAAATTTGTTCTCTGTTTTTGCTCTTCTCCATCTTTTGCAGTTCCATGTAAATTTTAGAATTATCTGTTTCTTTAAAAGGACCTATTGGAATCTTAAAAGGAATTGCTTTGAATCTGTAAGGCAATTAGGGAGAATGAACCTCTTAACAATACTGAATATTTCAAAGAGCATTGCTTATATCTCCTTTTATTTAGGTCATCTTATTTATATCAGAGATATTTGTGGTTTTCAGTGCAGGGGTATCAGACATACTTGTTAGATTTATTTATGGCTATTTGATGTTTTTATATGCTATTGGAAGTATGATTTTTGAACTTTCATTTTCTAATTTTTCATTGTAATATTCAGAAATACAGTTGATTTTAGTCTATTTGTATTCTGCAGCATTTCTAATTCATATTGTAATCTAAATAGTTGTGGGGTTTTTTTGGTAGATCTTATGGGGCTTTCTAATACACAGTCATTTGGTTTATGAATAATGAGCTTTGCATTTTTTTCAATGTGAATGCCTTTTATTTTTTTATTAAAGATTTTTATTTATTGAGAGAGAGAGAGAGAATGATAGAGAGAGAGCATGAGAGGGAGGAGGGTCAGAGGGAGAAGCAGACTCCCCGCTGAGCAGGGAGCCCGATGTGGGACTCGATCCTGGGACTCCAGGATCACGACCTGAGCCGAAGGCAGTCGCTTAACCAACTGAGCCACCCAGGCGCCCTGCCTTTTATTTCTTTTGCTTGAAGTATTACATTGTTTAGGATCTCCAGTGCGTGGTGAGAGAGGACATCTGGCCTTCCCTGTGAAAGTGGGAGATTTAATTTTACCATTATGAATGATGTTTGCTATAGGTGTTGACACTTTTTATCTTATTGAAGCAGCTCCTTTCTACCCCAACTTTGCTGACAGTTTTATCATGAAGGTGATGACATTTGTCATATACATTTTCTTCATTTGTTGAGAATGATTATATTTTTTTTTCTTTGTTAATGTGGCAAGTGCACTGATTGGTATTTTGAAGGTTAAGCCAATCTTATATCCTGGGATAAACCCCATCCTTTCATGATGTATTACCCTTTTTATACATTGGTGAGTTTGATTTGTTAATATTTTTTTATAATTTTTATTGTTATGTTAATCACCATACATTACATCATTAGTTTTTGATGTAGTGTTCCATGATTCATTGTTTGTGCATAACACCCAGTGCTCCATGCAGTATGTGCCTTTTTTAATACCCATCACCAGGCTAACCCATCCCCCCACCCCCCCTCCCCTCTAGAACCCTCAGTTTGTTTCTCAGAGTCCATCGTCTCTCATGGTTCGTCTCCCCCTCCGACTTACTCCCCTTCATTGATTTGTTAATATTTTTAAGGACTTTTGCATTTTTAGGATTTTAAGGCATTTAAAATTTCTTTTTCATGAGAAAATATTGGTCTGTAATTTTGTTGTAATATTTGTCAGATTTTTTGAGATCATGATAATGCTAACCACATGAAATGTTTTAAGGAGTGTTCCTTCTTCCTCTGTATTCTGAAAGAGTTTATGTAAGATTGGTTTGATTTTCTTAATGTTGGAATTCACTCATGGAGTCATCTGGCCTGAAGCTTTCTTTATAGGAAGGGTTTTGAGTGCAAGTTTATTTATTTAATTGATACAACATTACATTGATTTTCTACTTTACCTTGCATTAGTGTTATAATTTGTGTGTTTGAAGGAGTTTGTCCTTTGTATCCAGAGTGAGGAATTTATTGACATAATGTTTACAGTTTCTTCCATTATTATCCCTTATTATCATTTTAATGTTTGGAGGATCTGCTGTGATGTTGCTGTTTTCATTCCTGATGTTGGATTTTCTGTTTTCTCTCTCTTTTTTTTTTTTTCCTGTGCAGTATTGCTAGTGATTTATCAATTTTATTAATATATTCAAATATTTTACTTTGTTGATTTTCCCTATTGGTCCTTTAAAATTTTTAGTTCTTTATGCTTTTTTTTTGTCATCTTTGTGCTTTTTTAACATTTTCTTTGTTGGATTTATTTTGAGCTTCATTTGCATATTTTGCTTTTTAAAAGTAGAATTTCAGATCATTATTTTTAAACTTTTTCCCTCTCTTTTAATATAGTTAAAACTATACACTTCCAAGACTTGCTTTCTCTGCACTGCACAATTTTGATGTTATATTTTCATTATTATTAACTTTAGCATATTTTCTATTTTCTATTTAATTTCTTCTTTGATCCCTGGGTTATTTAGAAGTACATTTTCCCTAATATTTTTCAGTTTATCTATTTGGTTTTTGTTAGTTTCTAAATTCATACTTTTTTTGTCAGAGGAGATACTGTTTATTATTTCAGTTCTTTGATGATTTTGAAATGTACTTTAGAGAGCAACATCAGTCTGTCTCTGTGAATAACCCAGTGAACTTGAAAAGAATATGTGTTCTGGTGTTAGGTTAGTATTCTGTTAATGCCAGTTAGAGCCAATTGGCTGATACTTTGTTTCAAGTTTTCTGTGTCTTTAGTGATTTTTTTCCCTGTTGGGTGAGAGGAGGCCTACTATTTCTATTTATAACTGAGAAAATGATTTTAAAATCTTCAACTGTTATTGTATATTTTTCTGCTTCTCTCGTTGGTTTGTCAAATTGTGCTTCCTGTATTTTGAAGATTTTTTGTTAGGTGTGTACACGTTTAAGATTGTTATCTCTACCTAATGATGTGATTGATCCTTTTGTCATTATGGAATGCCCTTTTTATTCCTAGTAATGATCTTTGTCTTAAAGTCTACTTTGTCTTATATTTTATAACACTAGCTTTCTTAGGCTTAGAGTTTCCATGGGAATTTTTTTTCTCTGTTTACTTTCAACCTATTTCCTTAATTTAAGGTGTATTTCTTGTAAGGAGCATATAGTTGCTTTTTTTAAAAAAAAAAATTAGTCTGATAGTCTTTGCCTCTTAATTGCAGCAAGCGCTTGTTTACATTTAATGTGATGTTGATAGGCTTAGGTCTGTCACATATTAGTGTACATGGTTCATTCTTCACTCCTGTTGAGGCAGGGGACACATTCATAGGGTGCTATTTTTTTTTTCCAGCTTTATTGCAGTATAATTGACAAACACAGGATTTTTTAAGCTTTTAGGTCTTTTACAATTAGTGAATAAAACCCTGTAATTTTTGTCGCCTTCCCCAATCCTTCCAAATCATATGGAAAATGTAAAGTCATGAGACCCTTTATGTAACTTTAGTCTTCTTTGAAACATGCCACTTTAGCCAACTTTAAATTCTAATGATTCCTGATTTCATGATGGAATACTCTGAGGGTTAATGAATGTGCTTGTAAATGAACTTGCAGAATGGCTTGTAGAGAACAGATGTCTATATGAAAGAGTTGTCCTTTCATTTAACTTAAATGACCTGGTAGTTCACAGAACCTGATTTCACATTAACTGATTAATGGAAGTGATACATTGCACGAGAATCTTCTTAAATTTTGTGTTACATGTAATTTTTTACATTAGTGTTTCTTTAATAGGGAATTAGTAAATAACTTTATAAGGAAGTTGATATTTTCACTGTTTCATTTGCAAATTGGTAAGGATTTCTCAAAAATTTGTTGTAATAGAAATATGAAACACTTAAAATAAATGCATCTTTTTAAAAAGTTTAAAATAAAACTTCCATCAGTTAGACATTCATTTTTTTCTTTCAGCAAATATGGATGGAACGCCTGCCTTGTGCCAGGCACATTTCTAGATTTCTGTGAACTGCGTATGTGTCAGCAACATAATTAATATTAAAATATCTGATCATAGATTTCTGTCAGTAACAGTCATCATTGGTTCATGATAAAACTTTTGGCTAAAAGTAGTGATTGTATGTGACCCAGGCTTTTAGCATTCGCCAATATTATAATGACTTTTTTTTCTTTTGAAATAGTCAACCTTCTTTCATTTTAAAGAAAGGTGATAGGTTGCAAATGGTATTAATCAAGAATGGAAATGGCCTTCCTCTTTTGGGTGAGTAAGAACATATGGATGTTACTGGGAAGGAGTGATCATGAATAATTTAGAATAACTGGAGATCTTGTGTGGTAGTAAAAATGAAAAATGCATTGGTTAAATGAGAGAACTATGCTATTTGGGTTTGAGGTCATTTCAGTAACATACACGTACTATATAATTCTTTTTCCCCCCACTCTTGAAAATGTATAATAGAATAAGTAATGCTGTGAAGCCAATTGAATAATGAAGCCAGATGCATTTTAATGCTATCACTTGGGAAGTTTGAACAGTCAGAAATCACAACTTCCAAGGGGGAAACTGCTGATACAACTTGGATTAACGATCTGTTTTAATGAAGTGTCTCTTCATCTTTATAGTGCGTGGAAGCATTTGATACCCGTTTGATATTAGTTTATCCATTCATCTGAAACATCTTTGGCATAATTCCCTGGATGGCATTTTCCCTAATTTTAGGTTGTGATGACTTGACTTTGTGTTCTGGGCATAGTAACTAGATCTTTCTCCAGGGAGAGAGGTGTGTGTTTTGTTTTCCTTCTTGAACGAAGCTTGGACACAGTAAACTCAGTGGAGGGGTTTATTTACATTATTCTCAGGTATAGTAAGAAGACCTCTTCCAAATTCATAGCTGCTTTGGAAGGACAGGGACAGTCTGTAAGATTCTGTAAGAATCAGTGGTTAATTTGAGAAGTAAGTAAAATAAGCTGAAAAGTGGGGATTTGGGCCCAGAAAATAAACACTTGGTTTCCAGTAGGGAAGTAGGATTTAAGGCTTTCTTTGAATTTTTTTTAACATGCACTTGTTTAAAAAGTACGTAAGAATACTTTTCTTTTCTCTAAATGGGAAAAAAAAATCATTAAGCATCAGGGTAGATATTTTGTTTCTTTTTTCTTTTACTTAGTATAAATGGAAAATTACAGTGTGAGAAATAGAAGCTTTTCTAAAGAATAGATACAATTTCAGAACATTTTTAATAGAATAATATATGATCACTCTGATTTTTATCTCAGCCATAAAAAGAACTTCTTTTCTGGTTTAAATATAAATGATTAATGTAATTTCAGTTCTTACTGATTTATGAGATTGTTTCCTCCTTGTTTGTGGTCAGGCTCAGTAAGAATTATTTTATTTTTCTTAAGAAATTGTAGTCTGGTCTGGTTTGGGGAATGAATTTCTCTTGTTCATTTTAGTTAGACATATATAATACTGATTTTTTTTTCTTTTTTTAAATGGGAAGAAGCTGCCGAGATAGCTGCCCAACTTCTTTCACTTTATTGATGAAGACATTAGAAGTTTATTTGATATGCTCAAAATCAGAGAACTGTGTTTGTTTTCACATAAATATATGGCAAGATAATTTCTGAAGATATAATAAATCTGTATTATATTCCTTTGCTCTCTCTCACAGGAAAAAAATTGAGCCTCTGGGTTTAAGGGAAGGAAAAAAGAAGAGGAGAGGGATGTGGAAGAAAGGGAAGAGGTGATAGGAGGGGGAAGGAATCTTGGCATTACAAGGAGGCAGAGGTCTTGGGTGTTAAAAGGAGCAGATGTCTTTGACCAATACTCCACAGGTGGTAGAATCTTCCAGGGTAAACAGGGGGGACTGTGTATGATGGACCTTGGGAAGTTGGGCACTGGAGACCGGGATGGCCAATCTAGGAAATGTTTACCCACTCAGGTTTTCCTCTGAAAAAGTAGAGGCACTGGATTCCCAAGAATCTTGTAGGCTGGGATAGTGGGTATCTCCTTCGTAATTCAGTGAACTCAGAAACCTCCCAGAAGGATTTAACTTGGTCTAAGAGAGGGACACCAAAAAATGAAGGAGTTTGAGGGAGGAGAAAGCCAGGAATTGAGGTCTTTCTCTGGATAACATCCTATAAATGGAGGGACCACAAAAGACCTAACTATACAGTTTGAAACATTCTGTGTATATGTGTGTATGTGTGTGTTGGGGAGAGACTTGAGGGACAGTGAATCACTCTTGAATATCCAAACATTATCTAATCACTTTATATTAAATGAATAGAAAGTGCTTGTGAGAAAGCATGTATTTTATTTTCCATTACAATGAGCAGTTTGCTCTCTAATTTCGCATATGCACTCTCTCACGACAGTTTTAAAATTTTCAGTGGTAAGACTATATGAAGGTAATGCAGATCCTTCAGGAAATGCCTGGTAGAACCTATAACCTTAGGTTTTCCCAAGAATCTTCCAGAATGGAAGTGCAGGTTAACCCAGTTACATCTGATTCCAGAGGCAACTGGTGCCTTTTAATGACTGAAAATATAGGTGTGACACCAGGGAAAATAAAAAGTTTGTTAGGGGGAAAATAACGTAAATTCCACGGACAAATCTTTAACTTGATAGCAAACTTCAATCGCTTTGGTTTAGTTACCGTGAAACATGAAGCAGGAACTTTAGAAGTTAGATTTCACGTTTTAAAAATGTTCTAAGCAGTTGTGGTTTCTTGAACTATAATTTACATGCCATAAAGTTTAACATTTTAAAGTATACAATTGATTGGGGTTTAGTATATTCACAAGATTGTATGGCCATCAACACTGCCTAATTCTGGAACATTTTAATCACCCTAAAAGAACGCTCTAACCATTAGCAATCACTCCCTATTCTCCCCACCCCCCATCCCCTACCAGTGGTAATCTGCTTTCTGTTTTTGTGGGTTTCCCTATTCTGGAAATGCCATATAAGTGGAATCATGCAATAAGTGGCCTTTTTGTGTCTGGCCTTCTTCTACTTCACAGAATGTTTTCAGGGTTCATTCTTGTAGCATGCACCAATACTTTATAACTTTTTACTTCTGAATGATATTTCATTGTGCTGCATATATATGTGTATATATACACATATATATGCCACATTATATTTATCCATTCATCAGTTGATGGACATTAGGGTTATTTCTACTTTATGGCTGTTAACAAGAATACTGCTCTGGGGTGCGTGGGTGGCTCAGTCGGTTGGGCGGCTGCCTTCGGCTCGGGTCATGATCCACGGGTCCTGGGATCTAGACCCACATCGGGCTCCCTGCTCAGTGGAGAGCCTGCTTCTCCCTCTCTCTCTGCCTGCCGCTCTGCCTACTTGTGCTTTCTCTCTCTGTGTCAAATAAATAAAATCTTAAAAAAAAAAAAAAAGAATACTGCTCTGAATATCAGTATACAGGTTTTTATGTGAACATGTGTTTTGGATTTTCTTGGATATATAAGTGGGAATGGAATTGATGGGTCACATGGCAACTCTGAGGTTAACTTTTTAGGAAGCTGCCAGATTGCTTTCCACAGAGTCTGCATTGTTTTACATAACCGTCAGCAATGCTTGAGAGTTCCAGTTTCTTCATTTCCTCACCAACACTTGTTGCTTTCCTTTTTTCTTTCTTCTTTGGTGCAAAGTGGTTTTCTCATTGTGGTTTTGATTTGAGTTTCTGCTGTGCTCAGTTGAGTATGGTTTCATAAGCTTATTGTTTGTATAACTTGGTTGGAGACATGTCTGTTCAAATCCTTTTTGCCTCTTTTTATTTGAGTTCTTTGTCTTTTTATTGAGTTGTAAATATTCTTTATGTATTCTGGGTACTAGACCCTTAACAGATACATAATTTGCAAGTGTTTTCTCCCATTCTCTGGATTGTTTTTTCATTTTCTTGATAGTGTTTTTGACACACAAAAGATTTCGTTTTATTTTGGTGAAGTCCAATTTATATATTTTTTTCTTTTGTTGCTTATGCTTTAGTTGTCATATTTAAAAAACATTGTCTAATTCAAGGTCACAAAGATTTATTTACACTATGTTTTCTTCTAAGAGTTTTACAACCGTTGCTTTTACACACAGGTTTTTTTATCTGTTTTGAGTTAATTTGTGTATATGTTGTGAGGTAGGGGTCTACATGTGTTCTTTTGCATGTGGATAGCCAGTTGTCCCAGCACCATTTGTTGAAATAACTATTCTTTTCCCCCCATTGAATTGTCTTGAAACCCTTGCCAGGAATCAGTTCTCATTAGATATATGAGTTCATTCCTGGAATATCAGTATTATTCCATTTATCTATGTGTGTATCCTTAATCCAGTACCATCATTTTTGTACACTCAGGATAGAAAAGTAAAAATTGACATGATCCTTTCATACCCATCACATATACTTAAAACATTTGATCTTTAATCCATTTCTTGTGGTAAACGGTGTGATTTTTTAAATAAGATATATATTTAATTCTAATCTAACATAACTAGAAATATTATTACCATTTGAGAAATAAGGGAAACTGAGGCACCAAGAGGTTAAGTGACTTTCCCGAAGTCACACAGCTAACAAGTGACCAATTCAGAGATCAAACACCAGCAGTCTGGCTTTAAAGTTCAGAGCCCTAACAACTGTGCTATTCAAATTGGTAAAGAGAAGAAATAAAGTATTTCCTAGAGTAGTCAGTAACAGTTGTTAGTCATATCTTTTAAATTGTTTCTATGTCACTGAATTTTGAAACATACATATACATCTGTGTGTGTGTTTGAATTATTGCTATATCAGTATAGATTATATATAAACATATCTGTATACTCTTTCAAAGTGGGAAATATCCATTGGATTGTGAGCTTTTTCCATTTAACAGCAATTTTTGAATAATGCTAATACTAATGATAATAGCTGGTATTTACTGAGCATTTACGAAGTGCCAGGCACTCCTCTGAGGTCTTTATGTATATATTAATTCAAGCCTTACAACAATTCTGTAAGTCAGATGCTTTATTATCTTGACACACAGCTTGAGAATCTTACTAAAGTCTTAGCTAAGAGTCTTGGTGGGAGTCTTGCTAAAGTATCCATAGATCAAAAATGATATATCCTAGACTCAATCCCAGACTGTCTTCAAGGGTACCTCTGTGGAACTTCACTGTTCCTTGCCTCTTTCGAGTAGTTTTCCGTGTTGACTAACATATTTCTATACCATACCTTTAATAGGAGCATAATATTCCAGGAAGTGGGTATACCATAATTTATTAATCAGCCCCTTACTATTGAGTATTTGGGTTAGGTATAATTTTAATGTGTCCTGGCACTTTGAAAACATTTTCATGTATAGGTAAGACCATGAATTCTGGACTTTCATATGGTTTGTCTTAGGCAATGACTGCCCTAAATTCTCATTCCTACATTTGTCTTTCATGACCAGAATACCAGTGGTGATTGTAGGCTATGATATAGATTCTGAAATATCAGTACAGAGAAAATGCATTGAGCTTACTTGGTGACAGCCCAGCATGTGGGAGCCAGGGTTTATGGTGGTTTACACAATTGGAGAGCTTTTCCTTTCTTTGGCCTGCCCAGCCCCCACCCACATCTCACGCCATCCTCCGGCATAATATCTGCCATGCCAGTCCCTTCCCTCCTTTCCCCCGAGGCTCAGGGTGTCCCTGAATGTTGGGGCCTGGACAGTGCTCTTACATTCAGGTAGAGTAGGTCCTTTGCAACTCACGGGAGTCCTGTTGATCCCCTCCATTTGTTTGGGTACAAAACATGCAGCTCTGTGCCGGAGGCACTGAGGCAGAGAGTCATGAGCCCCATGGGGAAGCTGCCATCTCTACTTGCCTTAAAGGTACTAGGTATGGAGATAAAGCAAAGAAACCTCCACTCTCTCCAACCTGGTCTAAGCACTAACTGTATCCCAGTAAGGTGATTTAAAAATGGTTCTTACAGTCTCTCCAGGCACTCATGTAGACCCACATGAAAGGTACATGACATCTTAGACCTTCCTAATTTGCTGGATTACAGGTATCCTCCCATGCATGCAGAAGTTACTTCTTGCCCTGGGCTTTGCCTGGCTTCTCAAACAGGTTCTCTCCCATTGCCAGGTTGTCTGCTGCAGGAAAAGGAGCAAAATGGAGGTTTATTATTATTCTTTAAGAAAGTAGAATTTCATGATTCCACTTAAACAACTAATTAATAAATATATCCTTTAATAAACCCAAATCGTACAGGTAAGAGTCTCTACCATTCCAGAGACAAATTTAAGAGTTTCATTTGTGTATTGTGGGTCCTTTGTGTCGTGCCCGCCTACCACCACATGCACAAATACGGAAAATAGAAGCTATTGTTGTATATTGTTTTACCTAAATAGTATCACGATGTGTCATTTTATATCGTGCTTTTACCACTTAACATTATGTTTTATTGTAAAGAGCTTAAGCTTTTCCTTTTAATATTTGCATAGTATTGCCTAGTTCAATTAGCCATTCCCCTTCTGATAAGCATTTACATTAGGTTTTTGGTTATTACAAACAAGTTGCCGTGACGATCATGGGCTATGCCTCCTTTCTCAAGTGTGGCAAGATTTCTTCTATATTAGATATTCACAAGTGTGATATCAGTACATGCATTGTGCAGGAGTAAGTACATTTTAAACTTTGGGATAATTTCTAATTGCCTTCTAAGGTGGTAGTACTAATTTTATTCCCCCTGGCACTACCAGAGAGTTTTTCATTTGCCTTTTCTCTTCCAGTGTTTGATATTTTCAGATTTTAAAATGGTGGTTCATCTGATGGGTGAGAAACGGTATTTTCTTTTAACTTACCTGTCTCAGGGAACTGAAATGTGTTATGTACACAAACTGGTGATCTTTGTAGCAGATCTTAGTGAAAAAAAGTAGAATAGCAAGGCAGGCTCATATATTTTATTTAAAAGTAAGTTAGAAACACTAAAGAAATTGATGAGAAATGCAATGGCTTGGAGCCCATGGCAGGTGAAGGGCAGACTGTGGGGTAGTTAAGAAGTCAGCATGTGACCCAAAGTCACCCCTGAGATACTTAATATTATACCCTAATTGGTGTGATAATTGGAAGTAGCTGTGGATGACTGCAGAGCCGGAAGGAGCAAAGATGAACTTGGCCACTAGTAGTTGAACAGGAAGAAAGTGACAAAATATGATAAGGTGGTATTCATAATTGGCATTAGTGAAAGAGAGAGCTGAGGTTTGTATCTTTTGTTTCCTTGTTCCCGAGGATGAAATGACGTCTGATACATATTGTCTAAATAAATGACAAGCTTCTTTTGATGAAAAGCATCAGTAAGTATCTGAGTTGTACATTTTCTGTTGTAGGTTTTTTAATAAGTCTGAATAAAAGCTACCACTTTGTGAGCATACACCACAGGCACTTTGCTAAGTGCTTCTCATGCAGTATGCCATATAATCCTCGTAATAACCCTACAGAAGCAGACAATAGAATAATTCCCATATTGCAGGTGGAGGAGCTGATGTTCTGAGAAGCTAAGTGGCTTGTCTAGGGTTACACAGGCAACAAAAGCCACTTCAAATGTCTTTACCATTGAGCTGATCACCATTTTCATAAAAACCCACCTCCCATGCCAGTCACATTAGAATCTGGGGGTGTGGAGGGTGAGGAAACAAACATCCCCAGGTAGTTTAAAGCTCCCCAGATGATTCACTGTCTCACCCAGGTTGAGAGCTGCTGATAACAGATATGGAAGAAGATAGGGAACACTGTCTAAAATACACTGATGCTCTTATGTGCACTTATTAAACACTTTATATGTATTAAATGGCTTTCAACCTACTCTTACTGCAGCCTGCAGTCAGAAATCTGTTTTATATAATAACCAAGCACAAGTGCACAAATATATGTAATTCAGAAATTATACTTCATGTAAAAGCACTTACCCATGCAAACGTGACACACCATGTTTCTCGGCTATTGTAGTCTATTCTTTATTATTTTAGAGATTCCTTAAATTCAAGTAGGAATCATTGCTCAATTATCTTATTCCCAAGGAAAAAGAGAAATGTAAAGGTTAAGTCCCCTTAGAAGTTAAATACCAAACACATTCACATGAATTAAAGTCTACGGTCAAATTTCTTGTATTAAAGTTACAATTTCAGAATCGTACATAAGAGTGCAACCCCATATCCATCTCCTCCTATTTAGACGAAGCGATGCATTAGAAAATTAGTGATCCTTGACTCTTGGCAGTCTGAGGAAGGAATACCTTGGGAATTGAGGCCAGGACTCTGGTGTCCTTTGTTTTTAAAGAGTCAAAGAATTAATGGGACACACAAGATTATCACTCAACATTGGCTCCCCAACAATATAGTCTGAGTTGGAAAAAAATCCAATGTCCAGTCGACAGGGCAGTAGACTACTCAGGCAGTGTCATGTTTCAGAAACCAGCATTTAATGTCACCAGAGAGGGGACTAATAGACAGTATCTCGATTTCAGCTTCATTGCCCAGTCCTCTGTATGAACGGAAATTCTGTCTCATAGCACGAAGATAAATTGGACACTATCCATTTGCCACACCTGGCAGAAACATCTACCTTTGCGTACTGTTTCCTAGCTCAGAGGATTGCAAATTCTAGACATTATTGTTGCTTTGTAGTACGGTAAGCAGGATTCTGCCCCTAGCATGGTGTTCATGTCTTGTATAATCTACTTGGATATTGGTGGCACTCTGTGAACATGAGATATCATTCTGGTGATACTGGTACTTTATATGGCAAAAGAGAGAGTATCCAGGTGGGCCTGTTCTAAGCAGGCAAGCCGAGTTCTCAAAGCAGAACATTTCTCTGGCTGATGGCAGAGGGGGAAGGGAGAGAGTTGAAATTCCTTTGGCTCAGAAGGAAGCAGACATCCAAGTTGTGACCTGTCTTGGTTCCCGATGTGGCAAGGTCCTTTGAGCGAGCTCCTGGAGCTAAGAGTGGTCCTTGGTCGATAGCAAGATAAAGGGCATCTGAGTCCTCCAACTTCAACAACCTGAGTCAACTCAGAAGAGGACCCTGAGTCTTAGGTGAGATTGCATCCCTGCCTGCCACTTTGATGTCAGCCTGGCGAGACCTAGAGCAGGGGACACAGCTGCTGCCCAGACTCCTGACTTAGGGAAACTAGGAGAGCCTAAACCTGTGTTATTTTAAACCACTGAATATGTGGTCACTTGTTAGATAGCAGTAGAAAGTTAATACGCAACATTAAAAAAAATTTGCACTGATGGCGGCCCTAATCAGTAGGTCTTAAGATAGATAGATAGATAGATAGATATTTTTTTCTTTCCTTCTTCTCCAGTCGATACCTCTTCATTTCACTCAGTGCAGCACTGAGTTGAGTGTGGGCTTTACCTCCTAATGCAGCATCTCTTTTGATGTGGGGCATTTTCAGTTCCATTCCTCAGTAGCTGTCCCACTGACTCAGTGTCTGCCAGGGAACCTTTCTCTCCCATCCTGCCAGTTGTTTCCGCTGCAGACTCACGCTTAGCTGGTCCCTGACCTTGTGGCCCTCTCAATGCTGCCGAAACTTCTGCCCCAGGAATTTTTGAAGACCAAGACCTCTGCTTAAGACTCTTGAATTCTGTTTATTTTTCTGGCATGTTCCCTCGGGGCCCAGGTGTTACTGATGGACTCATCTGAAGTTCATACTTTAAAGTCACTGAGTCATCGTTCGTGAGCTCTCCCTTGTTGAGCCTGTGGACAAGCAAAATGAATTCAGTGTACGCCTTACCACAGCTTTCTGTCTTCGGCCCAGAAAACAAAATGATTTCTCTTGACTTAGTGCTGCTTGCTGAGGCCCAGTACTGTAGGTCTGTGTGGCAAATGGAGAATTACTGTTAGAAGCAGCAAAGTTTGTTACGCCTACCCAAGCCTAAAAGGCCTATCAGAGCTCTTTTCTTGCAGTGTAATCTTGGCCTCAGTCTAGCCTGCCCAGGAACAGCAGGGTTGCCTTTATCAACTGGCCAGGCCGGCACTTGAAGCTCAAAGCTACCCACCTAACCTTGTTGGAGACATATTTGAGACCCTCCCCTTCACCACCACCTGGCTTGGGCTGTCTTGCCTCTGAAGAGGCTCTAGTACTTTTGCTCAAGGCCCACAAGTTATGCTTAGTTCCTGCCTCTGTGGAAGGAGCTGCTCACATCAGGTGATGCTCTGGTGTCTCACTCTTAGGTGAGATTCCCCCATGGCTGACCCTGAGGTGAGGACATCTGTGCTAGTATTTTTTTTTTTTTCCCCCGAGGAAATGCTCCCCAGGGAGGCTGGTAGGGAAGCAGTGGTGAAGGAGAGGAAAAGGAAAGAAGCTGAGCAGTGGGCAGATCAGGCAAAGTCCTGGCCAAGCTTATACACCAGAGCTTCTTGAAGGATCAGGCTTGGCCAGGACCTTACACCCAAAGCCTGTCCCGTTTTAAGGTAAGGGAGCTGGGCATCTGTCCTCCCACACCATTCAGGCAATGGCTTTGGGTCAGCACCCCGCCCCCCCCACCCACCCAAGGGATGTAATTTGCAGGCATTTTCTGTTCTATGCTCATGAAGGTGATAGAGCTCCAGTAATAAAAGGATAGGCCTTTAAAGGAGTCATAGGTAACAGGTATGATTCTTTAGACCCAGATCATACAGAAACTGGGAGCAGGGCACACAGAACTTGTTAAGTGGATCCAAATGGATTTCGGTAGAATACCAACTTTACTCACTAAACCCTCCAAGTTCAAGATACCATCCGGTGCCAGGCTTGGAGCCTCTTTCCCAGGGCATGGCTGTTTAATGCTCCTAGCCTCAGATAAGCTTTACCCAATCATCAATGTTTGTTTCCTTTGCCCACACACTAAAGTCCAAGACTTGGCCATCAGCATTCATTTCCTTTGCCCACACTCTGAAGTGCAAGACTCAAAGCCACAGGTCTTAGTGTCATAAAAGCACCATTTGCATCACCAACTTTGACACTTTGATGTGTATTCCAAGGTAGCTCACCAGAGGTTTAAGCCTTTGAGTGGCCCCCAATAAATAGAACCCCATTGCCTACTCACATTCTGAAAAACAATGGAAAATAAAGCAGAGAAGAGGCTGTTGAAACCAAATTATCACCTTTGTTAGTGGTAGAGGCCAAGTTGGAGGTAGAGCTTTGGTTCCTTTGGCTAAGTGGACTTGTTAAGACTTCATCTTTAAATGAGCAGATGTATTTACCTCTTACAGGCAGAGATGGACTGGGGTCGGGACTGGGGTCGGCTTCACCGCACAGAACCTGTCCCAGAAGAACAGCAAAGTGACCTTGAAACCAAGGGAAGGAAGCATGGAGTGACCCGATTGTGTTCAGTTTGTTTCCACTTGTACTAGGCAGTTAAGTCATTCCATATCCTCTGGAGCAGAGGAGTAAGAAGAAGGTACCATATTAAGTTAACGGGATCTTGTCCACATGGAAGGAGTGAAGGAATTGTTTTCCCTAAACACATACACATGTGCTCACATTCATGGGCGCACACATGGACAAAAAGTGCATAGATAATATATAGTCTGTTTTAAGCTTTCTTTAAATGCAGATGAGAACATTCCCACTTGCCTTCGTTAAATCATTTGGAATCTCTACTCAAATGTCACATAAATTTTTTAAAAAGTTATTAAGTGAATGAGTTTCTATATCGGACAGCACAGGTATAATATTCTCAGCATTTCAAAAGTAGAAAATTGATATCGATGACTTCTAAAATGCTTCGGAATTTCTTTCTCTTTTGGCTTAGAAAGTTTAGGGAGCATCACTAGACATGTTTTTGAGAACAGTTACCAAGTGGACCTCAATTAGGAGCTCCCAGTTTACAGAGAATGACTGAGAACTGTTCAAATCTTGCTAACACAGATTTTTCCATATTTATTTTTCATAGATTACCAGTTTTTCAAGGAGAGGAATTTCAGTGAATTATAACCAGCAGTGTACTGAGCCCAGCTAATTGCTCCCTCATTTGTATTCTCTTAGCTCTTGTGCATACTCTTAAAATTACCATCAAATTGTTTTTGTTTAGCTGTGTGTCTCCTTTGTTTATCTCTGAGCATCTTGGAAACAAGCACCCAGAAGCATCATCAGGTTGTCAGTAGAGGAAATGATCATTTGAAAAAAGACTCCGCACTTTATCTTCTCCAGATTTGAAAAGCCCCCCCCCCTTGGAGGATATGCAGGTGCCTTCTGCTCCCCAGTAGCTCAGTCACTGGGAAGGTGCCATATTGGTAGTCACTGTGGTACTTAAGGTGATAAGTGTCACACAGCAGGAACTCAAACATGTTGAATTGATTTCACCTGTTTGATAGTCATCTCTCAATGGTTTGGGAGCCACTTTAGGTGTTGTATTCATGAGGATGCCTATGGCAGAGACATTGAGTGCTCTCTAAGGTAAACTCTGTTTGCATTTCCACATCCACTGTACAAGCCTTTCCGGCTCGCTCTGTACCCCACAATGCTGACTTCTGTGGATTGCTGTTTTGGACTTTCTTCCTGCATTTCCCCCAGCTTCCATTTTAGTTGAATTCAGCCAGTGGATGGCAGAAGTTCAGACGGTGAGAGGAGAATGCAATCAGTAGTTATTACATCAGCTGCTTCCATGTTGGGTTGCCATAACTGGACTGTGTTCCTCTACTGAGGTCACAGCTTCTCTTAACCAACCCGCTCTTAAGCTAGAATCCCCCATTCCAGTGCCTGGTAATTTCCTCTGTTGTGGGTTGGATTGTGTTCCCCCAAAAGATATGTTAATGTCCTACCCACCCTGTACTCATGAATGTGACTCTATGTGGAAATAGGATCTCTGCAGATGCAATCAAGTTAAGATGAGGTTATACTGGGTCAGGGTGAACCTTAAATCCAATGGCTGGTGTTTGGTGTCTTTATAGGGACAGGGAGATTCAAAGACCAAAGAAGGGAGACACAGGGAAGAGGACCAAGTAAAGATGAACATGAGGATTGAAATTAATACTGCCACAAGCCAAAGAAGGCCATGGATTGTCAGCAACCACCAGAAGCAAGGAGAGGCAAGGGAGGGCTCTTCCCTGAAGCCTTTGGAGACAGCCTGGCCATGCCAATACCATCATTTGGGGCTTCTCTCTTCCGAACCATTGAGAGAATAAATTTCTGTTGTTTTTTTTTTTAAGTCACCTGGTTTGTGGTAATTTGTTATGGCAGCCCTAGGAAACTAATATACCTGCCTTTTCCTCTTTAGATCTAGACGTGGTAAGAGCCCTCAGCTTCTGCTAGTTTTAGGATACTCTTGTCATGATGATTTCCGTTATCCTTGTTCATACATATGTGAATAGGCCCTTTTTTAAACTCTCCTGAATTATACCATTAGACTGTGCCACCTCATTACCACCAGCCTGACCCTGACTGACACACCCCATCTCCATGCATCTCGTCTTTCTTTCCCTAGCAGAAACCCTCACCCTTTACCGTGATCACTGAGTTTGGGCAGGGCACATGCTCATAGGTTGCATGACATTTCCAGACTCCCTTGCAGCTATGTGTGGCTATAATGGCTTATTTCAGATTAGTGGGACATGATTGAAAATGATAGGTTCCACTTCTGGGTTCCATTGTGTGGTCAGTTGTGGTTAGTCAGATATGTCCATGTCCTCATCACTGAGACCCATGAATACATTTGTTACCTTGAATGGCAGAAGGAACTTTCTATAGATGGTTTGCTGGTTATCCAGGTGGACCCAGTGTAATCACAAGAGCCCTTCCCTAGTTGAGGGAGGTGGGAAGATGGGGGAGTAGAGGTTAGAGCGATGGCTTTGAAGATGCAGGAGGGGACCACAGGCCAAAGACCGTAGGCAGCCTCTAGAAACTAGAAAAGATGAAGGAACAAATTCTGTCCTGGAGCCTCTGAAGAAACACAGCTCTACTGACACCTTGATTTTTAACCCCAAAGATCCATTTGTGCTGTTTTAAACCACAAAGTTTATAGACTTGTTCATAGCAGCAGTAGGCAACAACTGCAAAAAATAAAACCACTTATACTCCACTCCGCTTTTTTTCCTTTTCCTGAGTTGAAATGAGGAAATGGTGGAAGGTTAGGTTTGATGTTGCAGAGGAGGACACTGGATTCCCCAGGTGACTTCGTGTCCCAGAGCGAAGGACCTACCACCACTGTCGCCACTCTCCATTAAGATGAATGCTTGTGTGCCATCAGCTCCCCATTCAGTCTGGGGTGAGCATATTTACTTATAGAGCCTAGGTCATGTGCTGCATCCTAGCTGCAAGGGAGCCTGGGAAAATAGGTTTCTGGCAACTGAAGTTCTGTTCTGGAGGATTCTGCCTCAGGCCTTGTGGGGGAGTTTTCACATGTAAGCAATGAGGATGTTGATTGCCCAGAATGGCAGAGGTCCGCTTCACCTATAAGAGGAATGTTAGGATTCCAAATCGGATTCCATTATTACTTAGCGGTAGCATCGTGGAACATGCAATGTGGCACTTGCAGGCATAACCTTTCCAGTAGGCAGTGATGTATCTGTTTTTAGCTCCCACAATTGAAGAACTAATGTGGAAATTTTTCCCCCCATCGGGCTTATTGGGTTTCAAATGAAAAAGGTATTCTGAAGAGGGGAGATGAGAAAGCAAAAACATCTGTGACTTGGCAACCAAACGAAGCACTAAGAAGAGGTGGATTGAATAGTGGAATGTAGGGAAACAAATAGATGGTCCCCAGCAGCTGTAGTGGGTATGCTGTTTTAAAGCCATTCCCCCAGAAAAGGAACAGTGGGACGAGCTGTGATTGAGTTGCATGATGCAGTGGAATGTTCAGCTAATCAGGCAGTCTAATTGACTGAACATCTGCAGCTGCTTTATCGTTATTCTCAGATGGGCATTATGGCTTTGCATGCCAGGGATGCCTCAGTGTCTCTTAGCCTTTCTAATAGAAGCTCACTGTGGGGTTTACATTTTGACTGATTTTAATTGCATGAAAATTCAAGTGATCAGCCATAAGGTCAAATACAGTAATTTTTTTTTTTCCCCTTTCTGTTGTCTAAACTGCTTTGAAGGTAAGTGTTGGAAAAGTTGACGCATCCAGGAGGGAGAGGGGCTCCCGATGAATTGAGTGAAAACACTCTGGAATCTTGTTAGCAGAAAGCATCCAGACAGAGTTCAGTGCTGCCTCTGGTAGCAGAGGGAGAAGCAGAGGAAGAAAAGCCATGTGTGGCCAGTGTGGCCAAGTGTATAAAAACCTTTATGGCTTATTATCAACTCATTTTTGAGCAAAAGGATTTACCCATCTTCAGTCCGTCATTTTCCCTTTTGAGTTTATTACCTGGATATAATTTGTGTTCATGCCTGAGCCCTAATTATTTTCAATAATCATTTTCTGGATGCTGTTGCCATAGCATCTAATTCTTTGGCAAACAAAGAAAAAATAACAATGATGTGTGCACTTTTTCTTTTTTACGTTTGTGAAGCAGACACCAAAAGAAAGATTTAAAAAGGAAGACAACACAGAATTGAAAATTTGAAAAGGGAGAAAGGATTGTATTTGGGGAAGTTATGAAAATAACACCAGATGCAACAAAAGCAGGTCTTAGTTTATTTTTACTTGAATCTGTGTAAAAACTGAATATGTTTATTTTCACAGCTAATCATATATGCTCGAACACATTACCTAAAAACATGTTAACAATTTTGTTTCATTTTGCTTTGTTCTGTCAATAATTTCTACTGGGAATGAGAATAAAAAATTATGTGGCTCATGGAAATATGGGGAAAATGCCAAGTGGTATATAGGATCTCAGTCCCAAGGGTTTAGGTGAATTACTATCCTGGATGAGTCAGGTTTGTGAGAATAGCTCACTTCATAGCTCCTAGAAATGTTTTCTAAAGCTCTTGGGGGCCTACAATTTTGAATGCTAAATCCATTTTGACCTTTCTTATTTGTAAAGTATGTGGTCAGTAGAAATAAATTAAATAAATACACACACACACACACACACACACACACCCCACACATATCTTTATGTAAAAAAAGATGATCATATGTTGTTTTGGTGCATGAGAAGGTATTTCCTTTTTAAAAAATTATTTCAAGAATTCACTCATTTATGGGGTGCCTGGGTGCCTCAGTCAGTTAAGCATCCAAGTCTTGATGTCAGCTCAGGTCATGATCTCAGGGTCATGAGCTCAAGCCCTGTGTTGGGGTCCGTGCTAGGCATGGAGCCTGCTTGAGAGTCTCTCTCGCCCTCTGTTCCTCTGTTCTGTTCCTCCTCCCCCCAATAAAAGAAAAAGTATTCACTCATTTACAAAGAAGCTAGTGAGTTTTATTTAACTATATGTAAAGTATTGCAGAGGGCACTCAGGATGATAGTAGTACCTAACCCCTCTCTCATAGAACTCCCTATTTCGGTCGAAAGGAGATAAATGCTAAATGTAAAAATGAGTGTAATAAATCCAGGGAGTGATAATGGATATAAGGACCATACGACAAGATTTTGTACTGAGGACAGTAAGGGAAGCAGGATACTCTGTAAGGGAGGCCTGTCCTGAGCAGAGACCAGAAGCATGGAAGGAAAAGCAAGCCATGGGAGGTTGGTGCAGAAGGAAAATTTACAGACCTTTAGCAAGTACAAATGCCCCGAGGAGGGCATACAGTTGACTTACTTGAAGAAGAGATGAAGGCCAATGGCTGGGATGTAGTGATGAAACCTGAGTGAAAGAAGATGAAGTTAGAGGGAGAGACAATGGCCAGAATGTGTAGGCCCTTGTAACCCATACCAAGGAGCTGGATTTTATTCCAGGGACAATGGAAAGTCATTGAAGAGTTTCAAGCAGAGAATAACAAGAGATCATCTAGGGTTTAAATACTGGCTACTGGGAGGGGAATGAAAAGGAGGGGAGAGCAAGAGGAGAAGCTGACAAGCTAGTTAAATGTCAGTTTCAATAATCCTGTTAAGAGATTAGAGTAGTTTGGACAAGGGTGACAGCCTGGAGATAGAGAGGCATGGCTAGATCATTTCTAAATTTTTTTTTAAAGATTTTATTTATTTAATTGACAGAGAGAGAGCATAAGTAGGCAGAGTGGCAGGCAGAGGGAGAGGGAGAAACAGGCTCTCCGCTGAGCAGGGAGCCGGATGTGGGGCTCGATCCCAAGACCCCAGGATCATGACCTGAGCCAAAGGCAGCCGCTTAACAGACTGAACCACCCAGGTGCCCCCATTTCTAAATTTTTTATAAATATGTGTATGCATGTGTACATACACATACATGTATCTATGTATACACATAATATATTTATATATTTTTATGTAAATTGAAAAATTTTAAGGCATTTATAGGTTAATACAGCATCTTAGGAATATATAATTAAATCTGCCTTCTGTTGAGGTTACCATCCCTAATAGCATCATTCAGAATGAGCAGTAACCCTTATCAGTCAGTCAGTCAGCCTGCATTCAGGGCTCTATAGGTATTAGCTCATCTGGTCCTAAAGAGCTAGGTGTTATTGCTCAGTTCCTATTTTAGAGCAGGGACTAATGCTTGAAAGAGTGCACTGATGTACCTTCTGGCATCTAGCCAATGAATTCACCGCTGACATCTGCACCCAGGGTAGTCTGGCTTCAGAGCCTGAGTGGTGCTGACATTACATATATTGACATCACTGATGGTCATCCAGTCCATAGGGGTGATTGTAAACATAAAATGCCTGTTGAGTTGTCAGCCTTTGAATGAATGATACACGATCTTACTTGCCTTAGAGATGCATATTCTAGACTTGGGGCTATTACCAGTGCCCCAGTGTCTCAGACATTAGATTTCATCGTAACTGAGACTGTTGATGCCGTGGTTCTGACTACGGGGTCACTGAAATACCCTTTGGGAATCCACTGAATCTATATATTATTATATTAAGCAGTTGCCTGGTGTGATCAGGAAGCCATCTAAAGAGAAGAAACAACATTAAATCAAGTAGGAGGGTGGTGCCTTCATTTCTTTTAAGGAGGCAGGGTTTTGTTTTTTTTTCTTTTTCTTTCCTTTTTCTCCTTTGAGCAATGCACAAGCACTAAAATATTGCTCAGAGTTGCTATTTTTTTTTTTTTAATTTAGGTTGGTTGTGGGTGTCTTCGTTTAATTTAAACTTCTATGTTTACCCTTCAGTTCTGTCAGGACTGACTGCCAGCCACAAAGCTCCCTGCTGGTGGAGGTGGGCTGTGTAAGTCACAAGGAACACAGCCACTGCCACATGCTAAAGCTCCCCGATGATGACGAATCTTCCAAGCTTCTGAGGAGCAAGGCTCTAATGAGACCCCAAAGGAGCAGGGGTGGCCAGTGCTTTCCCTTGGCTGTGGAGGAATCATCAACGTCTTAGGGATTGTTAATACCAGAAAACCCATTAATGAAAACCATTTGGTTCCCTGCATCTAAAGCATCACAGGTTTTTTGTTTTTTTTTTCCCCCAAGGGAAGACAGATTAGCAACTTTTCATCTACTGCTTCATTTTGCTGTTAAGGAATCTGAAGTCCAGTGTAGACTAGGAAACTATGTATGTAAATCCATTTTTGTATATTTTTTCCTAGTAATTATGAAAAGAATAGCTAATGTTCACTGAGCCTCTGTGCTTAGTACATTTTTATGCCTTAGGCAGCCCCTTGAATGAAGTTACTATTATCAACCCCATGTTACAGATAAAGAAACTAAGATATAAGATGTTGAGTAATATACCCAAGGTCAAGGAGTCAGTAAATAGCACATCAAAGACTCAGATCCAAGTCCCTTATACCAAAGACTATGCGAATCCTCTATATGCTGTTTTTTTTTTTTTAATTCTTATAATGA
This sequence comes from Callorhinus ursinus, assembly GCF_003265705.2. NCBI lineage: Eukaryota > Metazoa > Chordata > Mammalia > Carnivora > Otariidae > Callorhinus > Callorhinus ursinus. Next base: position 29,386,028 of record NW_027397077.1, on the reverse strand, counting down.
TATACATCTGACTAAAAAATATTCGCAGAAGGGCTTTGCATGCCGCGGGTCATCATTTTAAATATATGGCACAGGGATACATGGATATGTCACTAACAATTGTTGAGGCCTGTTGCAAAAATGTACTCCTAAAACTGGAAGGTGTCTTAGATTGTCTTGCCTGGGAGAGTGACTCTGAGACACAATTCTGCAGATAGGCAGTCTCTTGGGGGAGTGCTTTCAGGGTCAAGTCCTGTGAGAGAACAAAGGAAATAGGTTTGAGCCAAGGGACGAGATCAGCTGTGATACAGGCATCTCCAAGTCTCAGTCCATCCTCTGGTGAGATCTGGGCTGGGATAGACCTTAGGGGTTGCCTTTCCTTGAGGCAGGGGACTAGGCCTTTATATCGCATGCAAACAGCAGTGATTCCTGCAGGCTGTCCCTAGGGAGGGAGCCAGCCAGTGCTGTGGGAGTTGATGACAAAAGCGTGCTGATAACTGGTGAGCTCTTATGCCTTACTAGGTTATTGGCCGCCTCTCTGGGGTATAATCCTTGTAATTCTAAGATCTTCACTTTTTGTGCCCATTCTTGTCTTTCTTTTCACATTTTTGTTCCACGGGTCACTCTGTCCCTGATCTGCTATTCTTTCCTATTTTGGGCTCTTGACCCACTAGCCAAACTGTGAACCCCTGCCTTTCACTCCAGGTATATTCTTACCTCTGGATACTTCCCTTTTAACAGAAAATGGATGCTCTGCCCATTGTGAATATTTGCCTTCATGGCTGTCTCTCAGAGCCTCCTGTGGTTGGAGATGGGTTTATTTTTGATATGCACACACATGCACAACTGGCCGGTCTGGCCCTGCTTATGCGTCATCCCAGAAATACCACCACAATGTTATGGTGGATTTCTTTTTTTTTTTCTTAGTTTTTTTTAATTTATTTAATAATTTTTATTGTTATGTTAATCACCATACATCATTAGTTTTTGATGTAGTGTTCCATGATTCATTCTTTGTGCATAACACCCAGTGCCCCATGCAGAATGTGCCCTCTTTAATACCCGTCACCAGGCTAACCCATCCCCCCCCCCCCCTCCCCTCTAGAACCCTCAGTTTGTTTTTCAGAGTCCATCGTCTCTAATGGTTCGTCTCCCCCTCCGACTTACTCCCCTTCATTCTTCCCCTCCTGCTATCTTCTTTTTTTTTTCTTACCATATGTTGCATTATTTGTTTCAGAAGTACAGATCTGTGATTCAACAGTCTTGCACAATTCACAGCGCTCACCATAGCACATACCCCCCCCAATGTCTGTCACCCAGCCACCCCATCCCTCCCACCCCCCCACCACTCCAGCAACCCTTAGTTTGTTTCCTGAGATTAAGAATTCCTCATATCAGTGAGGTCATATGATCCATGTCTTTCTCTGATTGATTTATTTCGCTCAGCATAACACCCTCCAGTTCCATCCACATTGTTGCAAATGGCAAGATCTCATTCCTTTTGATGGCTGCATAATATTCCATTGTGTATATATACCACCTCTTCTTTATCCATTCATCTGTCGATGGACATCTTGGCTCTTTCCACAGTTTGGCTATTGTAGACATTGCTGCTATAAACATTGGGGTGCACGTACCCCTTCGGATCCCTACATTTGTATCTTTGTGGTAAATACCCAGTAGTGCAATTGCTGGATCATGTGACAGCTCTATTTTCAACTGTTTGAGGAACCTCCATACTGTTTTCCAGAGTGGCTGCACCAGCTTGCATTCCCACCAACAGTGTAGGAGGGTTCCCCTTTCTCCGCATATGATGGATTTCTGCTGTTCTGGCCTGACCATGTGACTTGGTGGGTCTGACTGAACCAGGTTATGATGGGCAGTTCTATCAGAATGGTTCTATAATGTCCCATGATCAGGCATCTCTCTTTACCAGGGCACAGGAGCTCTGCAGGAGCTGTTTTTCAAATGGTGTATAATTTTCCACTGCAGAAGGCATGTCCTTGCTCCAGGACTCTGAGGGGATATGTTGTGATTCTCTTATTGGGACTTGCCAGAAACCTTACAGTGCCTTTACCCACCACTGATATTGCTAAAACCATAGCATCTGCCAGGTCATATGGCCCTAGGTGAAGGGCTGCTTGCACTCATGCCCTTGTCTGCTGTATTTTCTGGCTCTGGGCCCACTGAAAACTGGAAATCTTTCTATCATCTGGGTAACAGGTCAGAGAATTGTACAGAAGAGAAAGAGACCTAACTGGTGTGTGTGTGTATGTGGGGGGGGGGGGGTTGACAATGCAATGATCTGTCCTTTACTTTGGTGGAAATGTCATCATATGCTCCATATCACTGGACCTATAAAAATAAAAAAGAAGTTCAGCTATAAGGCCAACCACTGGATGTAGGTAGGGTTTTCTTCCCACTTTCTGGAATACATAGTATTGTATCAAGACCTCTAATATCCTTGCCATATGTTGCTCATTTGGTCAGATTAACATGCTGTTATTAGTATAACATCATGTCATTCAGAATGTCCACACTGTTTAGGTCCCTTGAGACTATATTATGTCCATGGATGGAAGAGTTATTACATCCCTGGAGCAAGACCATAAATGTGTGCAATTGTCTATCCCTAATGAATGCCCTAGAAAAATATTGAAAGTTCCGCAACTTATATTGTGAAGTCTACCTAATTTTAATGTCAGAATGATATAAGAAGGAAATGACCTATATACATGAGTTTAAGAAAGATAATTCTAACTAAAATGTAAAATTCTAACTAAAATATTAACTGCTGGAATTCAGCAGTATTAAGAGGATAACTCTGACCAAAGAAGGCTTATTCCAGGAATGTAAGACTAGCTCACTGTGTCACAAGGGCCAACAAATTAGTTTGGAAAAACCATATGACCATAGTAAATATATACTGAAAAGCCATCTACTAAGGACCAGCTGTTATTCCTTGTTTGATATGTAGATAAAATAGAAATCAAAAAGTGTTTAGATAGGACAAAGGCTCTATACTAAAAATGATTAAAACCAACATCTCTGAGTTTAAATGGCCAACCACTGAGATTAAAATTAAAAAAAATATGCAAGGATACTTTTGATCACCATCATTTCTACAAATGTATTATAACCAAATCTACATGATTTGGCATAAGAAGAGACAGATTGGCATACCAGACTATAGAATCCAGAAATAGATCCTAGTATATGTAAGAATTTAATATATACCAAAGGTGGCATTTCAGTTTAGTGGTAAATAGATGATTCATTTAAGAAGTAGTGCTGGCACAAATGGCTGTCCATCTGGAGTAAAGTTGAGATTGGGCCCTTACCTTACAGTGTGTGTGTATTAAAATAAATTCTGTATGGGTGAAGGATTTAAATATGAAAACAGTCTTAGGAGGACATTTAAGAAGCTGTACGTTTAATAATGGGGAAAACATTGTTAAGGTAGCAACCAAGAAATATAAAGAAAATACAGACATACTGTCTGTATAAAACTTAAAAATTATTACATAGAAAGTATTAGCACAGAGAGAATCAGTAGAAAATATGGTGAAGAAAATTTGTAAGTAGATGACGGGCAGAAAGTTAATATCTGTAATATACAAAGATTTCTTACTCTTGAAAGTTGTTAATTTTATTTCTATATAAAAAGCTCAATAGAAAAAGGAATAAACTAACAGGTAATTCATAGAAAAGCAAAACCAGGGAGCTAGCAAATGTATAAAAGGATGCTTAAAGTTCATGAAGTCATAGCAAAAGTGAAAAAGTGAGGGCATTTGCTTGTCAATAGAAATATAAATTGTTTCATCCTTTTTGTAAAGCAATCTGATACTATTATTTTAAAAATTTTACATTACATATATTTTCATTCCTGAGAATCGATTCCATATAAATGAAATATTGTGTGTGTGTGTGTGTGTGTGTGTGTGTGTGTGTGTGTGTGTGTCAGAGTTTGGAAAGGGTTGAAAACATTTCAGTGCATCTACTTCTATAGTTGACCCTGAACAATGTAGGGATTGGGGCACTGAACCATCCCACACAGTCAAATATCTGTGTATGAGTTTTGACTCCCCCCAAACTTAACTACTAATAGACTACTGTTGACCAGAATCCTTATTGATAATGTAAATGGTCGATTAACACATGATGTGTACGTTATATGTATTATGTGCTGTATTCTTACAGTAAAGTAAGCTAGAGAAAAGGTATTAAGAAAATTATAAGAGAATATACATGTACAATACTAAACTGTATTTATCCAAAATATTGCATATAAGTCGACCTGTATAGTTCAAACCCATTGTGTTCAAGGATAAACTGTGTAACTGTTAAGAATGATGTATTTGACGGGCACCTATGTCGCTCAGTCTCTTAAGCATCCAACCCTTGATTTCAGCTCAGGTCATGATCTCAGGGTGGTGAGATCGAGCCCTGCATCGAGTTCCACACTGGGTATGGAGCCTGCTTAAAAGATTCTCTCTCTCTGTCTCTCCTTCTGCCCCTCCCCCCACCTCACATGCTCTCTGTCTAAAAAAACAATGATGTGTTAGAGCCATGACAGTTGACTTGGAGAAATTTTTATTGGGTATTACTGAATAAGAATAGCAAATTGCAGAAAAAAAAGAAACCGTTTCTGTAAATTTTGCAAATCAATAACCGACACTTTATGTAGGTGTATATTTGTGTATTAATATGTATGTATGAATATATATATATATTTAAATACAGTTAAATTAAAAATGAAGGAAGCTATGGAAGGGTACCTGTTCTGTTGGCTTGTTAACCTGGAATAAGTGGGTTGGGAATGATAGGGTGATGTGTATATTTGGGAAAAGGAGTGAAGTGCAGAAAAGAGGTAGTAAAAGAAAAAAATTATACTAAATCAATAAAATTTAAACAGAAGGAAAGAAAACAAAGTAAATGGGATTAAAAACTATTTCGGGTGCTTGTGAAGGTGGATATTTATTGACTCTTTAAAGTTTTAAGAAATGAAACCAAATCAAGAACTTTATTTTTATTCTGGGGGGGGGAGGGGAGAGGGAGAGAGAAAATCTTAAGCAGGCTCCACACCCAGTGCAGAGCCTAACACAGGGCTGGATCTCACAACCCTGAGATCATGACCTGAGTGGAAATCAGGAGTCAGATGCTTAACTGACCGAGCCACCTAGAAATTGCCCAGATCAAGAACTTTAAAAAGTTACTAGGAGGGGCACCTGGGTGGCTCAGTGTTTAAGCATCTGACTCTTGATCTCAGCTCAGGTCTTGATCTCAGGGTCATGAGTTCAAGCTCTGTGTTGGCCTCCATGCCGGGCATGGAGCCTACTTTAAAAATAGAGTTATTGAGAGATGTTGTAGTTGAGTGATTAATAGAGATTGGACCCAGTTCTCATCTTTGCCTTTTATTACATGAGGATGGTACACAAAGTATAGGCTACTATAATCAAGACAGCTTTATTGATGTGATCTAAATGGTCACATTTAAAAAAAATTATCAAAGTATTTTTTAGTAGCAACTGAACAAATTCGTATCATTTGCTTATGACAGAATATCAGAGTATCCCTAAGAAAGTGAGTTTCGTATTTAAAAATTCTGTATGTTTTGGGATGCCTGGGTGGCTCAGTCGGTTAAGCGCCTGCCTTTGGCTCGGGTCATGATCCCGGGGTCCTGGGATAGAGTCCCACATTGGGCTCCTGGCTCAGCGGGGAGTCTGCTTCTCCCTCTGCCTGCCACTCCCCCTGCTTGTGCTCTCTCTCTCTCTCTGTCAAATAAATAAATAAAACCTTAAAAAAATAATTCTGTATGTTTTGTTAGGAAAAAAGATCAAGAACTTGTTCTTGTAATACAATTTAAATAAAAGGCCTTGACCTTAATGAACTTATAGGCCTTGACCTAAGGTCCCTTGACCTTAATGAACTTACGGTCTAAATTAAGGCAGCTACTAGATCTGAGGATGTATAAATAAAATGCTTACATTAATGCTTGTGAATAGATGGGGTTTTATGGACACTTCAGACATGGTGGAATTTGAATCTGGTAAAACTGATACCAAGTAGATTTAGAGTCATTAAAATATTAAGGAGAGTAGTGGGGATTCCAAAGGAATAATTTTCACAAAGCCTTAAAGATTGAGTAGGGGAGTGGTCAATCAGCATACATATGTTCATTCAGAAAATCATTTTGATAGGATGGAAGATCCTAAGTAGGCATCCCATCAGAGATTAGAGAAATTTTAAGGATAGCTTTCTATTTTGAAAATTTTAAAGCAAATTATAGACATTCTAATTTCAAGTTGGGATAATAGCCGCTAATTGCTGTGAATTAACTAGTGGATATTTGAAACAGTAGCCCTGCAGGGCACATCCCTACACCTGCCTGCTGCAATTTTTGTTATATTGTATATGTTGTTTTGGAATAATGATGTCACTGTTTTGAAGATTTCTTGTTCTGTGCCTCAGAATTGTTTTTAAAGATTTTCCATTACTTCTCAGCTTCACTATACCAGAGAATCACCTAGGCTATATTTATAAAATGTAGATTCCTTGATCTCACACTGATGTTCTCATCCACTTAATCCAAAGGAGGAAGGGGCTCTGTAATTGGCTTTTTAAATAAGCAGCTTAAAGGATTCTGAAGAAGATGGTTAACGCCATTGTCTTTCCAGAAGCATTCATACAGTATTTTAGAGTAGGAGATGGTCTGTATTCAGTACTGTAAACCTTAGAAAGTTTATGGACTGGTAAATAACAGTGCTTGGATAAAAAGAAGATTTCCGTGCATCATTAAATAATTTTGAGTGCTCCTAAAATTATACTGTAAATACTACTTAAAAGTAGAACATTTTTACGTATGTTCAGTGAAGAGTTTAACAATACGATCTGAGAATGAATAAAGACTCCTTTAAACTTTAAAGTTTCTCAGAGTCAGATATGTAATATTCTTGAGCTGTTCAGTATATATTGTTATATCGTAAGGTTGTGAATTCATATCATAATTTAATGAGAAGAAATTCTAATAATGCCTTTCCCCTTTCAATGCCAGCTTGACCTCCCATGTCAGTTTTCCCAATTTATTTTCTGCCTGTGGTCTCTGATCAATATAGAAAAATCAGTCTGTGTTCTTTCTGACTCTTGCATTCCTGGAGTTTCTGATTAATTTATCCTCAATGACTCTACAAATTCCACCATTGCAAATTGAAAGTTTAACTTGAACTTGTCAGTCAAATATGATTAAAAATCATTTGCAAAGAAGTAATAATTTTTTTTTCTGTGTTCTTTTAGCAGTCTTTGTGAAGTTAATTGTGGGGTACTTACAGGTTTTATTATATAATGCTCATGTTTGTGCAGTTGCTATGATCAAAGTGTCCCTTAGGTTTTTCTGGGGGGGGGCATAAATTAATATCCATATATAAAATATAAATATCTCCTAGGTAAATTTAGAAAACAATATTGAAGGTATAAATGTACTTCCTGTGATATTCTACTTAATTAGTTTGTATCATTTTACTTGGAAAATATTTTAGCTTATATTCATGTTTTTTATGAATGCATATTTTTATCTTTCTCCATTTTGAATCTCAGAGTATTTTCACTTTAATCCCTTTTTTGTAGAAAACCTGTGATGTGTGTCAAAAGCAACTCGTTACCTGGAGCATTAAATCCAAAAGCCTTAGCTTGGCGACATCATTTGTGAAGTGTTCTCAGAAGATCTGTTACCACCAGAGATTATCATTCCTAAGTAATAAATTATATGCTAGTTTTCAACCTTATTTTTTCTGGTCATATTATCTTCTTAAATGCCTTCATATTCTCGTATTCTATTCTATCTTGATTACTTGTGTCTCAGTTTGCCACACATTCCATTTACTTTATGCCTATTGAATACTTTGAAATTTAACACACTGTTTTTTTAACTGTTAGGTAAATTTGGGTAGCAGCCATTCTTAATTTTTTTAAAGAAAAAAACTGAAAATTTATTAATCAGTCCTTTTTATATTATAAAGAAAATATGAAGTCATAAGAGAATCTTTTCAGTTGTAAAAGTAGAAAAGAAGAAATAGAATCAGAATTAGTGAATTTTTTAAACAATATTGAGACAATGTGTCTGATAAATTTACACCATTAGCTATAGTCAGAAGACCCTGTGATCACTGCTGAGTCATGTCAGATGACACCCATTGTTTCTGATGACTCATCATGTTATACTGCTTAGTGCATTTTAGCTGAGTGGTTAATAACTCACTGCGTTAAGAACTTTTTCAAATACATACCTTGCCAAGCCTTGGATTTTGTTTGGATAGAGCAAAGACATACGGGTTTTGAAAAATCTCCCCAGTAGTAATCCACTATTTTTTTTTTTAATTTTATTTGAGGGGGGAAGAGGGAGAGACCGCACAAGTTGGGGGAAGGGCAGAGGGAGAAGCAGGCTCCCCACTGAGCAGGGAGGCCAATGCTGGGCTCCATCCCAGGACTCTGAGATCATGACCTGAGCCGAAGGCAGATGCTCAACCGACTGAGCCACCCAGGCGCCCCGTAATCCACTATTTTAATGGCCTGATTTATCTTCTCTCAGTTTTGCCAGTGGCCACTAGCTTAATTTTTCTAAATCACAAATTATTTAAATACATCTTTTTCCAAAGCCTTGGTTGCTTCTCATATTTATAGGATGAAATTCATGTTTTAGTTTTTAAGTTCCTCCTTGTTGCAAAGCAAGCTGGAAGATACTGCAGTTACAGCTGTAATTCCTATGTCATGCACCAGCAATGGTGAGACCCATGGCACTCAAGTCACTCTCTTCTTCCTGCACCAGACACTGGCAGTCAGGCATGGGGCAGCTTTCAGCAGAACTCAGATTTGATCTGAGCATCCTTTTTCACATAGCTATACAGAAAGCTACAACCAAGTGGTAAGAGTTGACATGTACAGCAAAACCAATTTGCCATCATATTCTACCTGAATTCTTTGTTCTAGTCTCCAGGTTTATAGACTTTAGGGGGAAAAAAAAACAGTCTCGGGGTGTCCTGAGTGGCTCAATCAGTTGGGCGTCGGCCATTGACTCTTGTCATGATCCCAGGCTCCTGGGATCAGGTCCTTCAGTTCCTGCTCAGCGGGGAGTCTGCTTCTCCCTCTCTTGCTCCCCCTGCTTGTGTTCTCTCTCTCTCTCTCTGATAAATAAATAAATAGATGAAATCTTTAAAAACAATCTAATATTTGCTTTTATAGTGAAACATTTCATGCATACAAAAGAATCCATGTTGCACGTACATAATTTATAAAGGACAGTAAAATAAACTCCTGAGCCCACTACACAACTTGTGAAATAGAATATTATCAGTGGCTTTGAAGGCTATTTTCTATTTTTCTCTATTCCTCTCTTTCTCCTTATTATAGGGGTTGGCACCATTTGAATTTTACATTTATCATTTTCCTGCTTTTTGTTTTAGTGTTGCTATGTGTCCATGTAACTCTGCACAACTCTTAAGTTTTAATTTTTTCTTTGGGTTTCATGTAAATGGTATTATACTCATCTTTCTGCAGTGTGCTTTTTCATTTAATGTATTTTTGAGATTCAGTTATGTGTATATGTAAAACTGTACTTCTATCAGTCCTTTCTCCTTTGCAGTATTCCATTGACTGAATACAAACTTGTTGAAAGACATTGGTTTGTTTTCTGTTTTTGCTATTACCTGTCATGCTGCTAGGTTTATTGTTGGACGTGTTAAATGGTGTAGAGGTGCAAGAGTTTTTCCAGTGCATATACCTAGGAGATAAACGTCGGTGCCTTCATTTACCAAATGATACACATTTTTGTCCAAAGTAGTTATTCTGAACCTGTATCTCAACAGTCAAGGTATAAAAGTTCTTTTTGTTTCACTGACTCACCAACACTTGATAGTCTAACTTTTAAATTTCTGCCAATGATTTTATCTATATTGTGACATTTTTGGTAGTGTTTGATTATTCTTTTTGACTTGCTATATTTTACACAATGGATTTGTATTATTAAAACCCAAAGTTTGAAGTATTTTAAATGGAAAAATACAGAATAATCTGTATGTTATGATTACAAACATAACATATAGTAGCTTCATATGTGCATGTATATATACATATATGTATCTATGTATGAGAGTAAATATATATATATATATATATATATAAATGTACACACATAGATGAATGATCACTGAATACTGTTTGATTCAGTGATACTACTTGGCTGTATCATTTATTCTTTATTCTTAACTTGGGATTAATGATGTCGTTTGGGTAGAGGGAAGCAGCAGAAAGTCTTTAACAGGTAGGAAGTGGTGTATAAGGAGAGGGAGGTAGAGCTGTTGAGCTCCTTGCCGGCTGTGTCCCTTAATTAGCCATGGGCAAATTGCTTCATCTCCCAAACTCAGATTCCTCAAAACTCAAACTCGAATTCCCTGACATAAGAGTTAGTGCTTACCCTATCTGTCTGGGTGAAGATGAATAGATGGAATCCATGTAAAGCACTTTGTATAGAAGGTGGCATATAATAAATGTTCATCAGACTTCAGTGACCATCTGCTCGGAGAAACAGGAGGCACATAAGGAAAATAACAGTACAGGAAACATTCTGAGAGCCAAAGTCAGACCAATGCATCATTTATAACCAAGTCGGTGTTTATAGACACTCCTGTGGTAGAAAGAGAACTACTAACTGTTAAGCAATACAAAGGAAGTCCCCCAAACTTGAGAATCTAAAGCTGTTTCTTACTCTTTGTTCACACTTTTCCATGTTCCCCTACCCCTTTTTACTGAAAGACATATGAGAAAAATCTATGAAAATCTCAGGAAGAAGTAGAAACAAAAATAGAAACCATAGAGGAATTACAGTGTTTGCGGAGCGGCTGGCTTTTTATTTCAAGTGGGTGCTTCTGCAAACATGGAGCACTGCCAGGCCTGGAAGAGGGAAGTGTTTTGCTAACTGTGCACTTTCCTAGTTCTTAGAAACATTGTCCCCTGTGGAGTGATAACCTTGAAGAAGCCCAGCTTCCCTAATAGAACGTGCTGCATGGCAGGTCATGCAGGTCTGGATTTTCTGTGTGCTGTTCTGGAAGGCTCTCTGCCAGGTCATCCTGTCACCTCTGCTTAGCAAAGGGAGCCTACTTTCTGAACAAATACAATGTGGACTTGGGAAATAATGCCTTTATGTTTAGACTCTAGGAAAGGACTTTTCTTTGTACCAACGTATTGTTTCTAATCCTACTTGCCTTCAGTCCTGGTTCTTCACCAACCCACTCCATCTCCTCCTCAGAGGCTCAAAGGAACAAGGAAAGTACAAACATGCCAGCGAACTCAAATGTACAAATAAGAAGAAATGATAACCAGTACTTAACAAAAAAAGCAGTAGCAGAGCTCCACAGTAGAAATATCTGTGTAGGGACTGCCTAGATGCTGTTGTATTAAATTGTTATTTTTTTGTTCCATCCCAGAGGGATCGGATGTTTTAAGCTGGTGAAGGGGGCCCATGGATATTTCAGGCAGTGGAAATAGAGCAGCTTGAGTCCTAAGATTGCACTGGGGTAGACTCCAGACCACTCCTCATAAGCTGGGTGATGACGGGCAGCTTACTTCCCTTCTCTAAGCCTGCCTTTGCTTCTCTGTAGGTGCCAGGAGTCCTAGCGCTCCCATCATAGGGCCCTTGGGAGGATTAAATGAGCTCAGTGCCAAGCACATGCTAGTCAATAAAAGACAGGAATTACTATCAGCATTTGCCTTTTAGTACTTCAAGAGAAACATTCTTAGCACCAGTATTTGGCATTAAACACTTGAAATAAATCGAATCCCGAAGTTTCAAAGTGACACTCCTGCCCAAAAGGGCACTTCAGATAGTTCAGTTTCATTCTCATCTACCCAGTGCAAGATATGTACTCGTTTATGTCAGACCCGTGTCCATGGGACTCCATGTCCTGAGAGGAAAATAGCCCTGCACACGTTGGAATTAGAGTGGGGCTTTCTTTTTTAAAATATTAGAAAAAGACCATTTATATAGTCCTGTATAATATGAAAAGCCCACTAAACTACTTTTTGCAAGGTAGTAAAGGTGATATTCCGAATATTTATGGAGGGGCGTTGTGCTGCCCAATCAGAATGGGCAGAGCTCTGCATAATCTCCATAGGTAGGCAATGTATACCTAACTCAGTATCGGCCTAGACTCTGGTGAAGAGAGGGCTTGGATTGTGGCTGCAAATCTTCAGCAATTTCCGGACTTTTAGTTACCATAGTCCCCATAGATCCAGTAGCTTTGGTTTTGATTTCTTTCCTCCATTTCTGCCTCAGGGAAGAGCATTTCACAAAAAACACATACCACCTACCAAGGACATGAATGTCTACCCCTTTATATTGTAAAACACTTCAGTTTTCAGAATGCCCACATGATAATAAACATTATTCAAATATACATGCTCCAATAACCTAGATTGTCTCCAAAATGAACATTAAAGAGGAAGATTTTTATTATGATAAATCAGAATCTGTCTTACATGTTTTCAAGCACCAGTTTTGCTACATGAAATATGTCTGACCCTGGAAGTAATTGGGCTCAGGAGGAATACACGGGGAGAGAATTTTAAGTGAAGTTCAGCGTTCTCGGCTTTCTGAGCTTGTGATCAAACTTTAATCACTCTGCTTTCAAACTGTAAAATTAGTAGATTATGTAACCAAAATAAAGCGCATCCTTACTGCACCCACCAAAGTGTTTCACAAACAGTTACTAATTAATCACAAAATCTTTTCAACTAAGTATCACCCCAAGTTTGTATAAAAATTCTTCTTGTAGCAGGGTGTTAGAGGTTGGAATTGTAACCCACAAGCTCTTAGGGTACAAGAAAACTTGCTTCCTATCATTTTTATAATTCAATTTAGGTTTGTTTGTTTATTTGTTTGTTTGTTTGAAGTGGCAAACCCTCATTCTGCTTCCCCAGGTGTCCTGTTATATTTCCCAGAGTCTTCACAGAGCCAGTGAAGTGTGAAGTGGATGATAATGAGCAAGACTTGGAAGGATAGGCTACATAGATGGTGCATTCTTCCAGGTTGTCTCCATGTGTCCCTTCCTATCAGGCTGCCTGTCCCTGCTTCCGTCTTGAAATCTTTCCCAAGTCCACCTTTCTGGGAGCTCTGGATAACTGTTCTTCTCTTCAGGCTTTCTGCTTCTCTGTGGACTTCCAGACCCCCGTGCCTCCCTGGCTAGGAAATATGTTTTTAGTCTTGAAGGAAATTCTCCCTGCTCTGTTAATGTATTTGTAGCTGAGGCTTTTGTAGAATCTTCCCAGTGGTTTTTTGGAAACATCCTGTGCACTGGGGGAACAAGTTGAAATTTTTCTCCTGCCTCCTCTTTTCGTGTGAACAAGGAATCACAGAACCAGCAAAAGGAGGAGATTCAGGGAAACTAAACCCACATTAAGATTTTTACAACAGGGGTGCCTGGGTGGCTCAGTCATTAAGCGTCTGCCTTCGGCTAAGGTCATGATCCCAGCGTCCTGGGATCAAGCCCCGCATCAGGCTCCCTACTCAACGGGAAGCCTGCTTCTCCCTCTCCCACTCCCCCTGCTTGTGTTCCCTCTCTCGCTGTCACTCTCTGTCAACTGAATAAAATCTTAAAAAAAAATAAAAATAAATTTTTTTGGTATAGTAGTTTCTTTTTTTTATTATGTTACCTTAATCACATACATTATTAGTTTTTGATGTAGTGTTCCGTGATTCATTGTTTGCATACAACACCCAGTGCTCCATGCAGAACGTGCCCTCTTTAATACCCATCACCAGGCTAACCCATTCTCCCACCACCTCCCCGCTAGAGCCCTCAGTTTATTTCTCAGAGTCCATAGTCTCTCATGGTTTGTCTCCCCCTCTGATTCCCCCCCCCACTTCCTTTTTCCCTTCCTGCTATCTTCTTTTTTTTTTTTTTAACATATAATGTATTATTTGTTTCAGAGGTTCAAGTCTGTGATTCAACAGTCTTAACACAATTCACAGCGCTCACCATAGCACATACCCTCCCCAATGTCTATCACCCAGCCACCCCATCCCTCCCACCCCCCACCACTCCAGCATCCCTCAGTTCCTTTCCTGAGATTAAGAATTCCTCATATCAGTGAGATCATATGATACGTGTCTTTCCCTGATTGACTTATTTCGCTCAGCATAATGCCCTCCAGTTCCATCCACGTCGTTGCAAATGGCAGGATTTCATTCCTTTTATGGCTGCATAATATTCCATTGTATTTATCTACCACCTCTTTTTTATCCATTCATCTGTTGATGGACATCTTGGCTCTTTCCATAGTTTGGCTATTGTGGACATTGCTGCTATAAACATCAGGGTGCACATACCCCTTTGGATCACTACATTTGTATCTTTGGGGTAGATACCCAGTAGTGCAATTGCTGGGTCGTAGGGTAGCTCTATTTTCAACTGTTTGAGGAACCTCCATACTGTTTTCCAGAGTGGCTGCACCAGCTTGCATTCCCACCAACAGTGTAGGAGGGTTCCCCTTTCTCCACATCCCCGCCAACATCTGTCATTTCCTGACTTGTTAATTTTAGCCATTCTGACTGGTGTGAGGTGGTATCTCATTGAGGTTTTGATTTGGATTTCCCTGACGCTGAGCGATGTTGAGCACCTTTTCATGTGTCTGTTGGCCATTTGGATGTCTTCTTTGGAAAAATATCTGTTCATGTCTTCTGCCCATTTCTTGATTGGATCATTTGTTCTTTGGGTGTTGAGTTTGATAAGTTCTTTATAGATTTTGGATACTAGCCCTTTATCTGATATGTCATTTGGAAATATCTTGTCCCATTCTGTCGGTTGTCTTTTGGTTTTGTGGACTGTTTCTTTTGCTGTGCAAGAGCTTTTTATCTTGATGAAGTCCCAATAGTTCATTTTTGCCCTTGCTTCCCTTGCCTTTGGCGATGTTTCTAGGAAGAAGGTGCTGCGGCTGAGGTCGAAGAGGTTGCTACCTGTGTTCTCCTTTAGGATTTTGATGGACTCCTGTCTCACATTTGGGTCTTTCAACCATTTGGAGTCTATTTTTGTGTGTGGTGTAAGGACATGGTCCAGTTTCATTCTTCTACATGTGGCTGTCCAATTTTCCCAACACCATTTGTTGAAGAGACTTTTTTTCCATTGGACATTCTTTCCTGCTTTGTTGAAGATTAGTTGACCATAGAGTTGAGGGTCCATTTCTGGGCTCTCTATTCTGTTGCATTGATCTGTGTGTCTGTTTTTATGCCAGTACCCTACTGTCTTGATGATTACAGCTTTGTAATAGAGCTTGAAGTCCAGAATTGTGATGCCACCGGCTTTGCTTTTCTTTTTCAACATTCCTCTGGCTATTTGGGGTCTCTTCTGGTTCCGTACAAATTTTAGGATTATTTGTTCCATTTCTTCGAAAAAAAAATGGATGGTATTTTGATAGGGATTGCATTAAATGTGTAGATTGCTCTAGGTAGCATTGACATCGTCACAATGTTTGTTCTTCCAATCCATGAGCATGGAACGTTTTTCCATTTCTTTGTGTCCTCCTCAATTTCTTTCATGAGTATTTTATAGTTTTCTGAGTACAGATTCTTTGCCTCTTTGGTTAGATTTATTCCTAGGTATCTTATGGTTTTGGGTGCAGCTGTAAATGGGATCGACTCCTTAATTTCTCTTTCTTCTGTCTTGTTGTTGGTGTATAGGAATGCCACTGATTTCTGTGCATTGATTTTCTGTCCTGCCACTTTATTGAATTCCTGTATGAATTCTAGCAGTTTTGGGGTGGAATGTTTTGGGTTTTCCACATAAAGTATCATATCATCTGCAAAGAGAGTTTGACTTCTTCTTTGCCGTTTCGGAAACCCACAGTGAATATCATTCTCAATGGGGAAAAACTGAGTGCTTTCCCCCTAAGGTCAGGAGCACGGCAGGGATGTCCACTCTCACCACTGCTATTCATCATAGTATTAGAAGTCCTAGCCACAGCAATCAGACAACAAAAACAAATAAAATAAATAAAATTTTTATAACAGCCCAGAGGTCAAGACACCTTTCGGTCTTGATACTGACACCTAGGGCTGGAACTTGGAAGCTCACTGTGTCCTAGCCATTGGTTCCGAATGCATCAACGACCCTTCAGCAGAATTACTTTGGAAAGTTTAAAACAACAACAACAACAAAACAAAACAATAACAACAACAGTTCTGGGCCTGGTGCCTGGAAATTCTGATGCACTGGGACCTGGGGATCAGCGTCTTTGCAAAGCTCCCCCAGATGGTCTGATATGGAGCCAAGTGTAGCAACTACTGCCCCAAATCTGCTCTTCATTAATTCAGCACATATTGTGTTGAGTGTCTACTGTGAGCCAAGCACCATGACAGGCACATGGGCGTACAGTAGTGATGCGCACGGAAACGGCTAAACAGAAAGTGAGCACGGGAGAGCTTATCTTTATTTGAAAAAGAAGATTTTTGTATTGTTTTTCTCTTGTTCCTCACCTGTAACTATATTCAGAAACCTCAAACTTCTGGCCTGCAGGCCACATCTTGTGTCAGGCAAGTTTTGTTAGAGCTATTCTGTGTTTAAAAACAAAAATGAGTTGCCAACATGAAAACAAAAACGTTAGCAGCTATTGTCTGGAAGTGAGAAGCAGCTGACCCTTTTCCCTGGATGGGCCGTGGGCAGCTCCACACCCTTCCCACTGGTCACTTTTCACAAACTTTTAATGTCTGCCTGGTTCTTTAATGTCCTCATATTTTGAATATATGAGGAAAATTCGAGTATGTATTTGTGGAAAGCATCACTTGTTTTTGTTATTCTGGAATGTGAAGGCCTTGGCGAAGGGAACTTTTTTCTGGTCCTACAAAATGAAATAGAACCTCAAATGTCCACATAGTGGTCCTTTATCTGGAGGGTCTAGAGAAGCCAGAAGTAAGCAGAATCTGTGCTCTAAACCAACCAGAAACCACAGCGTCCGTTATCAGCCTATTTGTCATAATAAATGTTTTCAGGCAGAATTCTAGGTGCCAAAGACTCAGCGCTGGTATTCAGTGTTGGGCCTTTACCTGTAAATCTACATGTAGCTTTCTGGTAAATTCAGTTCCACCCCCTCAGTCTATGTGGGGAAATGAAAACACGTAGATTACCGTTGTGTGAGCTGAAATGTGTTAACTTTCAGTTGTACCTCATGGTCTTCATTAAGGGTCTTCAAACTTTTTCTGCCAAGAGTTATAAATGCTTTCCTAATATTTCACATAGGGCATGCATAGAAAATGCTAATATCTGTATGGTGTGCTGGTGTAGAGAAGAGAGGCTCCTTGTGGCCTGAGGCAGCCTATGTACACAGAACTGAGGTATCTCCCATGTGGGCACCGTCTTTGTTGCCCTCTGATCTTTGGTTGCAATGTTTTGGTTGTTAGACATCAGCTTATTAGTGGATGGATGAGAACCATTTCATTGAATACAAATGGAATACTTTCTGCATAATGGATATTTTCTCCCTTGACACATGGGGAAGATGCATCCTCCCCTTCATTGTCACATGTCCCCCAATGAAAAGATAAAACAAGTTTTTGTTTTTGTTTTGTTTTTTTGAGAGAGAGAGAATGAGAGAGCGAGAGAGAGCCCACACACAGGTGAGCAGTGAGGGGAGGAGAGGAGAGAGAGAGAATCTTAAGCAGGTTCCATGTTCATTGCGGAGCCCGACACAGCGCTCAGTCTCACAACCATGAAATTGTGACCTAAGCTGTCGACTGAGCCAGGTTCCCCAAAAACAAAATTTTTTCAAGAAAAATTGTATTTTTTATTTTTTTAAGTTCTTATTTTAATTCCAGTTAGTTAATATACAGTGTTATATTAGTTTCGAGTGTACAATAAGGAAATTGTATTTCTGATTAGAAAAAATATTGAAGCGTTTCTAATATAGAGTGTTGTGTATTTCTTCAGGAGCAAGAGAGTGATCAATTATGCTTTTCAAAATTTTTAAGGAGAAAAGTGCATTTTGGTTAGAGATTTCAAGATGGATTGCATCTAAATGGCAGACATATTTTGTTTGGTCAACCCAAATGTTTTGAAGTTGTGTTTTTAATGAGTTTGAAATGTTTGAAAACAGGGAGATCTATAAAACTCCATAGGTCCAGCATCTTCCAAAAAATCAGAGTGTCTGGCAGCCCTGGGCTCACATTGCACCATGTGGACAGCCCCCAAGGCTGGGGTACATGGACACACACACTCCTGTGCTCAGGCTCCACCTGTCCTTACGTACATCCCAGATTATTCCATATGGGCAGTCAGTTGGAGGATCCTTCCACCCCCTACCACCATTGTGGTGTATGGGCTTCAACAGAACCATTATTTATTTGTATGAAAACAAATAGAGGCTTGTGGTGGGGGAGGGAGCCCAGGGTACTTTTCCTCTCTCCGTCTCCTCAGCTGAAATTTCTGTGGGTATAAATTCAAGCTGCTATCACAGTTTGCCTCAATTTAGATTTACACGTCTGTGTTGATAGAGTGGATGTTTTATACACCTAGATACAGCCCTAATAGGTATGAATTCTAAGCAGATAACTATTCATAGCCACGATTAGCATTTCTAAAAGGTGTCAAAATCTCTCCTTTCATTGTGATAAAGCAACTTTAAAAAACACAGTTAAGCAGGACAAGTATTTTTTTAAAAGATAAGCAGTTAATGTCTCCTTAAAATGAGTTAGAGACCTATGTTTGAGTTAATCCTTAAAGTCTTTGATTTCTCTCTAGTCAAGGTGTCAATTATGTTTAATTTCTTTAAAATAATAGCAGTAACTATTGAGTCTTGAATACCAAGCAGTTGACTCAGCAAATAATCACAATCTTATTTAATCCTTACAATAAGCCAATTATGTACATCTTTACCGCCCTTATTTTACAAATGCAGAATTTGAGAGCAAAAGAGGTGTTTTTTTTTTTAACATTTTATTTATTATTTGACAGAGAGAGACACAGCGAGAGAGGGAACACAAGCAGGGGGGAGTGGGAGAGGGAGAAGCAGGCTTCCCACTGAGCAGGGAGCCCGATGCTGGGCTCGATCCCAGGACCCCGGGATCATGACCTGAGCCGAAGGCAGACGCTTAACGACTGAGCCACCCAGGTGCCCCAAGAGAGCAAAAGAGGTTTAAATAACAAGTAACTTGCCTTGAGTTATATAACCTTGTGTGTGTGTGTGTGTGTGTGTGTGTGTACACACACATACATACATGTTTATGCCATATATTTATATACACATACTCACATAGAATATACACACATATTCCATATTTAACCACAGTTTCTTCTGCCAGTCATGATTTTAAACTATTCTTAACCACCATTCATAGTAAAAAAAAAAAATAGTTATTTCAGGCCTCACTATTTAAGACATTGTATTTCCATAGTATCCTTGTACAAAGCAGTACTAACCCTTATTAAATTCAGTACATATTGATCATTATTTTCTCTTATTTCATTTGTCCCCAAATACAAACAAACAAAAAATCAGTGCATAGCCCTCCAAATGAAACATAACCTGATGTTTGGGAAACACTGACTTAGAACCTAGATATCAGGGAAGCCATTCCTGATAGAGCATGTGAGAAGAGATACTTGTTAAAATGAGGCCACAATAGAAAGATTTTCCTCATAATGATTCATGGAGCCATACATTTGTCTTTGTATTCATATTTTACCTTACAATGGAAAGATCTTTGCTTTGTTTTACAATAAAAAGAATTCAGAATTCTGTATTAAAAATTGTATAGCTGTTCTAATGTATGCCAATTATACCTAAAGTAACTAAACAATAATCAAATGGGAGGTGGGGTGAGTGAAGCTGCAGACAGAACAAGAATGTCAGAGTCTGATATTTGCTGAAGTTGAATCATGAATATATGGGAATTTATTATCCTATTTTGTTTACTTTGTATGTGATTAGAATTTTTCATAATAAAAATTATTTTTACAAAGTAGGGCCACCATGGTCTTCTGTTTTGTTTTCTACCAAGGCTCCTGGTTGTCTGAGAGCAGGATACATGAAGGTTGAAGTGTGGCCTTTCTTCTGTAAAGATGTGAACAGTAAGTAGCCAGGCTGACAGAAGCTGGTTTGGGGATCTTCTGATGCCAAACTGCTCTAGAGTTGGGTTTCTCATGTTGACATAGTCGATATTCATGGGTGGATAATTCTTTGTTGTGGGGGACTGCCCTGTGAATTGTAGAATGTTTAGTGACTCCCTTGGCCCCTACCCTCTAGATGCCAGTAGTTTTTCTATAGCCACCCCATCCCCAGTTGTGACAACCAAAAACCTCCTCAGACATCGGCAAATGTCCCTTGATGGGCATAATCACCCCCAGTTGAGAACCACTGCCCTAGAGCATGAATACATCACCTCACCTGGTATGTATGCCTAGCTAACCTTGGATCAGAGATCTAAAGCTTCCAAGAACCACATTCTGCCCATGTATTAGGGTCAACCAATTACAGATTAGGCAGCATAACAACAACTAGGGATTAATTTAGAAATGCCAGACTTAGGCAGGGTCATTTATGTGAAACTGGACATGTTAATTAACCTTTATCTATCTTAGTAACCTCATCTGTAAAATGGGGATGGTTATAGTACAAGTGTTGACATTTATAAAGCTCTTAGAACCTTGCCTGGCAAACATTAAGTACTTAGTGTTTGCCATTCCTATCTCCCTAGAACCCATTGTGCCAGCATGATGGTTTGGAATTCTTGGAGATAAAGGGATTCTCCAAAGTGCTGTATTAGTATCATATTTAGTTACTAGTGATCGTAAATGTTGGTGTGCTTTGAGAATGTTTACGTAGAATGCATACTCGAATTGCTGCCTGAGTAGTTTGTGATGTAAAAGAAGGAAGTGTGGTATGGTGCAGTTGGTTTTTAGAACTCCTTAAAATGGAGCGACTCCATAAGATCAAACCATGGTTTCTATACTAATTTACCTATGAAAGAAACAGTACAACCGTAGGCAGAAAGGACATGGTGAGCACTTGGTCCCTGGCTAGGCACCGGCATTCCTCTGATGCGTTGGTGACGCTGATACAGAGTCCAGCCTGGGATAGTCCAAAACGAGACATCTCCGTCCCAGAGTCCATCTTTTCTCTTTTAGCTACTGAATAGTGGTGAATCACTTCTCTTTCCCCTTCAACGTATACCTTCAATCTTACTCATGTGATTTTGGCTGAGGCAGAATCAATACCATGCAAGTAAACTCCAGGAAGATTCTCTCCTCTGAGAAACAAACTGAGGGTTCTACAGGGGAGGGGGGTGGGGGGATGGGTGAGCCTGGTGATGGGTATTAAAGAGGGCACGTTCTGCGTGGAGCACTGGGTGTTACCCGCAAACAATGAATCATAGAACACTACATCAAAAACTAATGATGTAATGTATGGTGATTAACATAACATAATAATAATAAAAAAAGGCATTTGACCAAAAAAAGATTCTCTCCTCTAGAAAAACACACCCTTTCCTTTCTATATTTTCAGTTCTTCCCCTCAGTTTATAAATATGCTCAAGAATTTTCCACCTTAAAAATAGCTTTCATTGACTCTCCATCGACCCTCCGCCCATCTCCAACCACTATCCCGTCTTTCTCATTCTAAATTATTGAAAGTGTAGCTGATTCTTGCTGTAGCCACTTCCTTGCCCTCTAGTTACATTTCTTTTTTTTTTTTAAGATTTTATTTATTTGAGAGAGAGAGAATGAGAGATAGAGAGCACGAGAGGGGGGAGGGTCAGAGGGAGAAGCAGACTCCCTGCTGAGCAGGGAGCCCAATGCGGGACTCGATCCTGGGACTCCAGGTTCATGACCTGAGCCGAAGGCAGTCGCTTAACCAACTGAGCCACCCAGGCGCCCCCTCTAGTTACATTTCTGCCCTCCACAATGTGGCTGAAGCTTCGCAAGGATTACACTGAGCCTGGCCCGATGACATCGCCAAAGGCATGTTGAAGGTCTTCATTCCCAGTCTCTGTCTCTCTCTCTCTGTCTGGTTCTTTCTTGTTCTCATTCTTTCTCTCCCTATTTGTGTATTTTTTTAAAAATAGCTTTAGTGAGGTAAAATTAACATACCATAAAATTCACTCATGTAAATGTACGATTCAGTGAATTTTAGTAAGTTTACAGAGTTGCACAGCCATTGCCATAACCTAATTTTAGAATACTTCCATCACAGTAGAAAGAACCCTTCCGCCCATTTACAGTCCCCATGTAGTCACACTCCCAGCCCCAGGCAATCGGTGTTTTAAGATGTTCTCCATCACTCCCTTGCAAAACTATGCACTCTGCATGCACTCTTTGCCTTTATAAAGCAGTCCATCGATGGGCTGCCCTGTGCCTCTCACAGTCCTTTTCTGTCTTCAGGGAGTTCATCTTCCTCTGCTCACATCTTAAACATTGGGCTTCTCCATCTTTCTCTCAGCCCAGTGCTTTCTGGATGTCCCCTGAGTCATTTCATTTGCTCCCATGAATCACTTACTGTGCTGGGTTTTGCTGATGTTATTATGTTCTCCCATAGCTCTCTTCTTCCCTGTCTCCTAGGTAAGCCCTTTTTAATTTAAGAATTACCTCAGATGCCACCTGTTCTAGGATGTTCTGTGAAGTGTCCTCATTTCCTAACCATTGGTCATACTTCTTATCTGTAACTATGCATTGAAAAGGTGCAACTCACGAGCTGTGACCATAAGGCGGCTTTGTTGTCCCTCGTTGTCCCCTTAGATTCTTTCTGTGGAGTCCTCTCCTTCTCCTGGGTGAAAATCCAAGTAGCGCTCTGCACTGTACTTTGGATGATGCTTAGATATCAGATGTAATTTTGACCAAAGAATTTAAGTGCCCAGTCCTGTGTAATAGTAAAACTTAGAACTTGATTTGGAGACAAAACTAATCTCCCTCCAGTGCTCAGCTGCTGAGGGAAGCAGAAGAGAGAGGGGAGGAGGGGAGAGAAGGGGAAGTCAGCAGTCAGAGAAAGCATTCTTTGGCTTCCCTTCTTACCTGGCAGGTCCTCACCCCCCCCCCCGCCCCTTATTTGGTAATTCCGATTTGGCTTAGTGTTTCACAAGGGAAGAGAAGATAGAGGCCAGCCAGTGGTACTTGATGGATTTCATTAGAGTGATTTAAGATCATGGCACTTTACACTCCCCAGGAATGTAGAACTGCTATTTTCTTTCATTGGTGGGTTCTTTAGAGATCCCCAAGCTTTGGATATGTTCCTCCCTCAGGTCTCTGATTGTGGTGATACACTCCCACCCCTAACTTGTCACCTCGTACTCCCTCAGTCGCCAGAAGTCCAGAGGTACCTTGGCTTCCCTCTGGCAGGTCTCCTCGTCCCACTCATGTGCTTCTTCTGCTTGGGACGTATGGATCTTTCTTTCCCCCATGTACCCCCATTGTCTGTCTGGCTCCCAGGAAAAGCCATGCGCTCTGCCCCTATCATCTCTTAAGATCCATTTCCTTCCCACATTGCCGTCCTCTGTTGTGCTTCAGCCTGCTCTTATTCTTTAATGTGGTCCTAGACTACTGCGTCCCCCAGAATGCAGCTCTCTCTGGAGTCCTTAAAGCATAGGTGAAAAGAAGTATCCTTCCTGCCACCAAGGGGGTGGAATTTACCAGAATTCTCTTTAAAGAAACTTTTTTTCAAATCCTTCACTTCGTCTCCTGAAACCTCTCGTGTGAACAGGGGTCTCAGAGCCAGACAAATGGTTTTGCGGTATCTCCTTTGAAAAGTTGTTCCCTGCTCTGTTCTGGAACCTCCCTTTCGTTTGGAATGTGTCTGGGTGACCGAAGGAACTTCACATTAACATCCCGCTGCAGACTCCTCTTCTCCAGTCCAGACTCTCTTATTAGAGTGTTTCTGGATCAGCATGCTTCTTGAGAGCAAAGATGATATTTTAAAATATCTTCTCTGTTTCTGTCCCTGACATGCGGTAGGCACTCAGTGAATGTTCTCCTTCATCCAAAATTATGAGGGAAGGAATGGAATGGCCTTGCTGGGTGTACAGACCTGGAGGTCCTGTTGAATGCCAAAGCATTCTTTCTAGTACTTTTCAACCCCCTTTTTCCTTTTGCTCCTCAACTCTGACAATAAAATTATGTACACGTTTTTGACCTATTACCATGATGGAAATGAAGTAAATTTTTTTTCTTTTAAAATTGGTTGTTAGTGTTTTATATTTATATATTTTGTATAAAGAAATCAATATATGTACATTGAAGAAAATTTAAGATATGTAATAATGTACAGGAATGTAAAAGTATTTTATTCCTCTAGTCCCTGTTCTCAAGTGTACAGTTTCCTCCCCAGAAAGAACTGCTGTCTTCAGTTCTCACATACCCTTTCAAACTCTTCTCCATGCTTAGAAATGTATATGGATATATGCTTTTTGTCCCCATACAAAAAGTATCCTACTTTTCACACACTGTTTTGCACCTTATGTTTGTGACTTAGTGTGTCTTGGAGATATCCTGATTTAATCCTAAATAGAGTTGCTGAATTCTTCTTAATTCATACTTGCAACAGGGACGGTGTGTTATCACAGTGCATATGCTTGAAATCAAGCAGAAGAGTTGTTTATTTAAATAGCCCTGTCCTTTCCCTTGATAGAAGAAATTTAATTTCTTAAAATTTTAATGAAATTTAATGCATTATCACTTAAAAGAACTGGCTTCAATTGCCTGTTATATTAATACAGAGTTTTAAAAATATGTAAAAAGTCATATTATACTTTATGGTTCCCTAATGGTCCTATTGCCTAAGCATTCCATTTCACACCTATTATGTGAAAAAATATGTATAGAAAACACACAGCATCTGTCATCATTTTTGGGGGGGTAAATGTCTTGACCGGTCTGTGTCTCTCTTTATCTGAAGAACGGGGGTGATAATAGATTGAATGCTCATGGATTATTGTGAGGATGAAATGGGTTAATGTATGAAGCAGTACCTGACAAATAACACTCAATAAAAGGCAGTGGTTATTATGTTACTATTCATTTTCCTTTCCTAAATTTTGGAAATTGTCTTTGTAGAAAAACATTTCCATCATATTGTTATTAGGCTATTTTAAAATTCTAAATAAACATATGATGGCAAGGAATGTTGTTATGCAGATTTAGGAAAGGTACATTGCTCCTCATCACCATGTCATGAGGTCTGCCATAATTTCCCATTTGATAAGAAGGAAAGAAAACTCATGCAGCATTTATAATTATGGAAATTTGTCTTTCATTCTGTTCCTGTTTAATTTGGAAAATGTCAAGAATAAAAATATGTCATAGAATTTGCTTATTGTTTAGTTTTCCTATTATCATTAAATGTGGTGAGACCCCAAAGTCTAAGTCCCTTAATTAGGGCAAAGACCTTTTCTTTTCTTTTCTTTTCTTTTCTTTTCTTTTCTTTTCTTTTCTTTTCTTTTCTTTTCTTTTCTTTTCTTTTTTCTCTTCTCTTCT
>NW_027397077.1:29233266-29360456 GCF_003265705.2 Callorhinus ursinus | reverse complement strand
TTTTCTTTTTTCTCTTCTCTTCTCTTCTTTTCCTTTCTTTTCTTTTCTTTTTTCTTTAAAGATTTTATCTATTTATTTGAGAGAGAGCGAGAGATAGCACCAGTATGGGGTGGGGAGAGGGAGAAGCAGGCTCCTCGCAGAGCAGGAAACTTGATGCAGGACTCGATCCCAGGACCCCAGGACCATGACCTGAGCCAAAGGCATACATTTAACTGATTGAGCCACCCAGGTTCCCCTTCCCTTTTTTTCTTTTTTAGTGAGAGAGAGCATGTGTATCAGCTGGGGTGGGAGGCGAAGCAGAGGGAGGGAGAGAATCCCAGGCAGATGCCGTACTGAGCGAGCCGCCCAATGTGGGGCTTGACCCCCTAACCCCAAGATCATGACCTGAAACAAAATCAAGAGCCAGATGCTCAACCGACTGAGCCACCCAGGTGCCCTGGTAAGGTTCCTTTCAACAGATGTATGAAATTTGAAAAAAAAAATCCCCAAAGAGCATATTAGGTCTGCCTGTATTAGAAAACCATTAGCCAGAGTCTATCTTTTTCAGGGATGAAGGTTGCATTAGAAAATCCTGCAATTTTTTTTGAAACCTGGACTTGTTCCAAAACAAAATTATTGTCCTGAACATACTACAAGGGTCATCGTTGCATGCCAAGTAGTCACCCATTCATTGTTGGAAAGATGTTTGTAAAACAGCGTGCCCTGGAAATGGCCATGTTCACTTGAGGCTTAACATAAAGCAAGAAGATTGAAGTTAAGCCCTCTCTGGAGTATACCTAAGAAGGGTTGACATTTTGTCTAATATTTTGAAGCAGGGCATGAGTTGGCATGTTTTGGTGGCTGTGTCTTTTCCCTTCAGTGTGCATTTGACTGAAGCCAGTGGAACCAATTGAAAAATGGATATGTAATTTTTCCTGACATAACATCAGTGCAAATCTCTTTGAATTGAGGACAGGGAGATCTCTTTGAGTTGCTAGGGAAGATATGTTTGAGTTGGGGACAAAGTAAAGAGGCTCCAAAATCAACACAAGGCAGCTCAGGGTGTTCTGGCAACATTTTTATGTAGACAACTCATTGACTCAATGTATGCACAGCATGACTCTGGTTTTGTTTCTGCCTGTGTACACTGATTGCTAAAAGACCAAAAGAAAAAACTAACTGGATGTCAGAGATGACATGCCTCACCGTACCAAAAACAGCTTCATACTTTCAGCTTCTTTGTCAAGCCTTCACCAATAGCCTTCTCAGAATATTTTTTAAGATATTTTTTTCTCTGTATAATTTATACTTAATTCTATTTTGATAGTCTCTATTAATCTCTGTGTGGACAAAGAAATGAGAAATTAATCTCTAAATGCATATACATTCACATGCACATTTGTACACATGCATATATATATCATATCATTGTGAAATAAATTATTTTTCAGTGTAGTAAAGCAATTGTGTACAAAAGTTATATCAGTCTGTGTGTATTCAGGAAGGGAGGTAGGTGAATCCATAGGTTTGACTGATTCTTGGAAGGGGCCTTAACCTACAACAGGTTATAAATCACTGTTGTTTTGTTTTGTTTTTTGTTTTGCAGATCTTAGTCTAGTTGAAGAGGGAAGCCATAGTCAAAGTAACTGTCATGGAAGATGTTGAAAATGTTGAGCATGAAGGAAGTAAGATCAGGTGCTGTAGGGGTCCTCGGGAGCACGAGATGCCTTCCAGCTGGCATTTGCTGTATTTGCTGATTGCACTATTGTAAACACAGAACTGTGAAGGTATCATCAGACTGGGCACATTATAAGCTCCCCTCTCCTTACTGCTGAACATTGGTGAACTGCAGGGAGGATGGGTATGAAGTTGTCAAGAATCTTGGACTTGGAAGTCCAATGTTCACGTCAATTTCATTCCCTGCCAGTTCCATTCCAGCAGGGAAGAGGTTTGGTATGCAGAGTAGATCACCTACATTTCAGGAAGATGTGCAGATTATGAGTGAATGATGATGATTGTGAATGAAAACAAGGAAGGTAGATGATGCCTGATTTTTGATCTGGCAGGATGTGCAGTCTCATCAAGCCCTTAAACTTATTTATTAGTTGACTGCTGTGGTATGGTTGTTGCATTCCATGATAGTGAGTTGATACAAGTACTAGAAGACTCATAATACAAAACCTGTAGGCATCAAACTTTTATACGTTAATAATTGAATGTTTTACTATACTACAAGTCTCTGATCTGCTCAAGGGTTGTTTTGGGGGAGGATTTTGGTTGGGGTTGGGAACAATATATATTCAACAAATGGAATTTGTTTCTCAGATGTCAGAGTCAGAGTTGTCTTTTTGTGGATGTGAGAGATGTGTTACACAATCCTTCTAGACAGAATTTCTGTAGGGTTTGTCTCATTGAAAAAGAGAATGCTCATTAGGTGCCTATTATCGTGATACAAAAGGAGCCAGATCATTCTCATGCCTAAACTTTCTAACCCATAAAGAAACTTAACAATGAGCATTTGCCAAGACTACATTCAAAGTTGCCCATATACTTTTAATATTATAAATATATATCAATATTTCATGATCCACAATCTTAGTAGTGCTTTTGTGAAGTATGTGACAAAAGTCACAATGGCCTCTTCTTTTAGAGCAACCAGGAATAACTGTTTAGAGCATTTTTGGTTTTGAGTCCAAGGTCTAGCATTTTTTTTAGCTCAGCTGACATTAAGAATAGATGGTACAGTTGTCAATATGTACTAAATTTGGGGGCTCTTTAAAGATTGCCATGAGAGACGTGTTGTGAATATATTAAGCGGTAGCCCCCAGATGCAAATGTCTATTAGCAGAGAAAATTCTAAAGGCTATCTATTTTTTCTTTGATTTAAAACATTCTTATGACTAGGAGAATATTTTAATGTGGCAGATGACATTTTGATTTGTATTTGTCTTGCCTTAGTAGCTTCCTTTGTATTTATTTTAGCTTGGTGGTTTCAGAAGTGGGACAAGCTTTTATGTGTCCCTTCTCTCTGTGACAATACTCGGCAATGCTGCGAAGTCAGCTTGGGATTGTATTAATTACCTTCCTTATTTATAAAGGAATACCCTACTTCAGCACTCATTAAAAACCAGCAACATAATTTTTAGAAATAATGTTCCTAAATGAGGTTTTATTTTATGTTCAAACCTTATTCATTGTGTTTCTCTGTGTTTGTGTGTGTGTGTGCATATATAAGAATATTAGAATATATGTTTTTCTTCTCTTAAATCAGATAGTTTGCCTAATATTGTCTAGCCTCTGATTTCTATGAATTTGAAGGTAAGAGTGAAACTGGTGTGTTGCAGAATGTTTTCTCTTCATCCTTTTAAGTCTGATGCAGATTATATGTCTGATCTGAATGTTCATTGCAAATCCAATCATGGCAATTACTGGTTAACACTGCAGTGACTTTTCAAAGGGCTTTATCTTGATACGAATATTCTTAGCCAGGCATATGAGGTCTACAGCCAGACATAATACATCTGCAGTCTCATTTCATACCACACTCAATCTGGTCCCCTGCATTTCATCTCATTAGCTTTCTTTCTGTTTTAGCAACAAGCCATGAACCCTTAAGCCCCAAGGCCTTTGCATATTCTATTCCTTATGTCCAGAGCTTACTGCCAGAATAACTTAACCAGCAGTAGGGCATGGGTACTGACCAATCTGGGCTAGAGCAGGATTCTGGAAGCCCCTTGCTGAGCCAGGGATTAACCCTTTAGGGGGTGGATCCAGGGTGTTGGAGTGGGGTGCTGGGGCAGTTTTTGGGAGATGAGGTGGTAGTTGATGCAAGAAGGTCCAGACAGTGACTACTCACTAGACTCTTTACCAACTCAAAGCCATAACAAGGATTTGTCTATACCTGGGAAATTTCTTTTTCCCCTTACCCTTTGACACATACACACCTCTGATTATATATAATCTCTTCTTTTCTTCCATTATACTTTATTTCCTCAGAGGAGCTTTCCCTGACATTCCTGATGAGGGCCATTCTCATTGAGCCTTTCATAGAAACTTCTTCCCCTATATCATACCTTTCACAGTGGCTAGTTTATAAATACTTTGTAATGATTTTAATCATGTTTCACTGCTTGTGGGCAGGAATTCCTGAGGATAGGAATCATCAGTGACCCGACAACCCCATCCCCACCTCTACCTTCCTTGAGTCTGGAAATCCCAACCCCTATTAGGTGCTCAGTAAATATTTATTGAATGAATGAGTTTTCAAAAAGACTTCAGAATCTCTTTGAACGCATTTATACTTCTAAAATTTAAGTGATATGCATGTTACTTTGGGGATGCATTGTTGGGGAGATAACATTTTTTAAAAGATTTATTATTTTAGAGAGACACAGAGAGAGAGGGCAAGTGGGGAGAGGAGCAGAAAGGGACATACAGACTCCCTGCTAAGCCTGGAGCCTGAAGCAGGGCTCGATCGATCCCATGACCCATGTCATGACCTGAGTTGAAATCAACAGTTGGACATTCAACCGACTGAGCCACCCAGGTGCCCGGGAAGATAACGTATTTTTAAAAGGTTTTATTTATTTGAGAGAGAGAGAGCACCAGAGAGAGCATGAATGGCAGGGGTTGGGAGGGGGGGAGAGAAGCAAGACCCCCTGCTGAGCAGGGAGCCTGACCAGGGCTCGATCCCAGGACGCCGGGATCATGACCTGAGCTGAAGACACTTAACTGACTGAGCCACCCAGGCGCCCCAATAATATTTTTTTAAGTTACCATCTTTTTAATGCCTTTATACACATTTTCCTGAAGTGATTTTCAAATGATGGCTAGATCCCCAGCTGTGACTTATCTTTTCGTTCTAATAGAAATGCTTTTCACTCACTTGATGTCCAGTACAAAGATTTAATCTCTTGAGTTGAATTATTCATTGTTCTTAAAGCTCAGCAAGAAACATTAAAACTTGAAACGTGAAAGCCTACTACCATATACAGGATGTTTGGAACATTGGAGCAACTAGTGATAGATGAGCTATGTCCTAACTTCAGAGAGTATCAATCTAGTAATTTTCTCCTTATCCTATTTATAAGTGTTTATAACATTTTCTTTATTGCAATGTCAGAACAGAGACCATACATTTTGTTTTCTATATGACAGAGCAATGCCTCTCATATTTATGTGGATGTGCTTTTTTTAAAGAGTTAATACATTTGTTTGTTTGTTTGTTTATTATTTTTTAAAGTAAGCTTTATGCCCAACATGGGGCTTGAACTCATGACCATGAGATCAAGAGTTCCATGCTCTACCAGCTGAGCCAGTCAGTTCCCCTTGGGTGCTTTTTAGTAATGATTACGATGATGGTACTACAGGTTGCTTTGCTAAAGTTTGTCTTTTCTTTTTTCTTGAAGATTCCAACTACTTGTTCTTTTTGCGCTTGTTATCACCACATTCTTTCCAAGTTCGATTTAGTGTATAAACTTAGCTTTAAGTCCTCAAAGGAGGAGATACCAGTTCAGTCACTGTTATACTCCTCAAGCCTTTCCTCTGTTCAAAACTTAGCCATTGTCTCCAGACTTTAATATATCTTGCAATCACTCGAATTTTTTATGAATCTGACACATCCTGTATAATATCATTGCATTTCATGTTTCCGTGCCTTCTATGACTAACTGCCATTGTATTTTATTTGAGAGTTTTTTTTTTTATTTCTTGCTTTTCTACTTCGTGTGCATGCACACGTGTGTATGTGTATGTGTGTGTGAGTTTGTATAGTTTGTGTTATCCTTCTCATGATTTCTGGACTCCTTTCCTTACATGAGTGATTAGAAGGAGATTATAGCATTTGTGGATGTAAGTTTTAAGTTAAATATAATCTAGAATCATTTCAGTTATCATTCAAGTTAGTAATTGAAAACATATGGACATAAAATGTGTCACTGATTGAGAAGGAATAAAAGAAGGAAGGCTTGATCCAAAAGCGTTTGATCCAAGCGGGGAAACAGCCGCTGGAAAAGCTTGAGCAGTGTAACAATCGATTGTGGTAGAATGTGTGTCCTCACTTGAGTACTTAAATCATTGAGTAATTTTGGCCCTCAGTCTTTTGTTGAAGATAGCTTCAAAAACTCTCAGGTTCATGTGCCTGTTGTAATAGACACTACATCTGCCCCACACATACCCTCTAGTTTTTCATCACTCTAGTGCACACACCACTTCCAGTTGTCACCATATGCATTTCTTTACCTGAAGGCATGTTTTTGGCCTCTGGAGCTATTTTGTTCCCCAGTGAGAGGCTAGAAGTACTGGGTTATTAATACTCCCTGAAAATCACCTTCAAATGATGACTAATGGGAGTTGGTGTATAAATACCCCAGCTCCCTTGCCCATTGGCAAGGATAACTCTGGGCAACTCCAAATAAGTCTCGGATGACTCTGAGGCATACATTCTACCTGGACTGGACCTCTAGACTTTCCCCAGTGAGAATAGGGTCCCACCAAACACAGGGATTAGTGGCTTTATTTCTTACCCTTTATTGGCTTCCTTCTTCCCCCTGTCTCCTTTCACCATACCCTGACTCTTTTTGTCCTTTACCACCCAGACTACTTGCATTTGAATTCATTTAGCAGTATTTGTATTAGGGGAACCCAAGATGTATGCAGTTTGTAGTATTGGGGCTAGTGAGAGATGGTCATAGATCCCCTGATGGTGTAAGTTACTCACTTGCAGTTCTTAGAACAGTAGTTCTCAATTGTATTTCCACCTGTTTCAGATTCCTATGGATTAAGTCATACCCAAATCCTGGTATTTTTCTTACAATCCCACCTCTTACTTCCCACCCAAGAACATATTTTAGATTACAAGTGCACAAGAACAACATTACTAGAGGAATAACTGATTTGATATATTCTTTTAAGTACATAACTTGCAAGTTGTCATATTTTCACTATCAAAATTGTTATCTGGACACACTTCATTGTGATCAAATACATCACATCACAAATCAGGATCCCTTGATAAACCACCACTGTCTTAATGAAAGCTGAGATATCTCTCTTGCTCAGCAACAACTAATACAGCCCAATCCATAGCAGCTGCTGAATCAGAGTTTTACACCTTTTCTGCTAATGTGAATGATAGTCAAAGTCATCAGTTCCAGTGTACGGAACCAGCTGAGTTTCAGCAGTCCAGAAAAGATTCTCCAATTTTAGGTGTGTATATCTAGCCTAGTTGATCATTGACCATGCACTTGAACTAGTTTCAAATGGCCACTGAAAGTAAGGCAAAGTATCCACGTAATTATTTTCCCTCAATCAGCACATTGAAGTTCATGAAAATTCAAGAAAGAAAGAAGAAAATTGTTTCATTTGCAAGATTCTCAGACTGAACAATTTCCACCATTAGCATTTTTCGATCTGTTTTATGCAGCGTATGTAATTGGGGACTTTCTGCAATTGTCTCTGAAAAAAAATAGGCTTAATATGAGCATTGATAATGCTATTTATAATTTATATGTCTTATTAGGGATTCAGAGACAATGAAAATGGTGCTTCAAGATATCTGCATATTTGACTCGTAGTTTCATCAAAATGTTATCATTAGAGAAAATGAGAAAAGTTAGAATTTTAGGGTAATATGTTATTTGTTCTAATTATCTAGCAAAAGTTTTAATATTTAATATGTTAATATTTAATACTTCAGTATTGTTGAACATTTATAATTCTGTGAAGCTGCTTCCATCTGCATATCAGTTACATAAAGTGTTTTTATTTTTTTAATTAAATTTTTTTTTTGAGAGAGAGAGAGAGAGAGAGTGCAAGCAGGGGGAGGGGGAGAGGAAGAGAGAGAATGCCAAGTGGGCTCCATGCTCAGCTCTGAACCCCAGTGAAGGGCTCGATCTCACGACCCTGAGATCATGACCTGAGCTGAAATTAAGAGTCGGACCCTCAACTGACTGAGCCACTCAGGTGCCTCACATAAACTGTTTTCAAAGTAACTACATTTCATACATCTTCTCGTTTGTATCACAAGATTTGTTTCATTTTAGGATTTTGAGTGGCTGTGAATGATACAGTTTTACGATAAAAAGAAAATCTATTTTTTAAAGCAACTTTTTTTCTTAAGTCTAACTTCTTTGTACATATATTTTACAGATTAAAGGTTTTACCTGAAGACAAAGCATTCTGTTCATCAGAGACTGGACAAGAGTTACTCTTGCTTTTGGCAATTAAAGATGATGTTGTCATGGAAACAGTTGATCCTGCTTTCATTCATTGGCTGCCTCGGAGGTAACAATAAGCTGTATTTTCTAAATTGAGGTTGGAACTATACTTGAGTCATATGTTAATAGTTTTTAAATGTTGAAATAATACTCCACCAGTAGCAAAGAGAAACAAGTATTTTTGCCAGAAAGAAAGTTTTAATTTTCTTTTGAAAATTGGATTCTCTTCCCAACTCCCTTATTTTTACAAGCCTTTCTATCTCCATAGCAAATATAAGGTATACCTAATAATGCACACCTACTGTCGTATTATAACTATAACAGTTAATCAGAATTTGAGAATGTTAATTTATGACTTTTTTCCCAAAAAGAGCTAAAAGTTGTAATCTCTAGAATATAAGGGAGAATATGTTTTAAAAAACGCCAGTATTTTCATATCTAATCTTAAAAAGAATATGATTTTTACTTTTGCAAATAACTTATTTTAGGAATCAAAAATTAACATAGGCTGTTTTCTTTTTTAATTTTTGGAGAATTTTAAATCTAGAACAAAATAGAAAAAGGAGTAAGTCTTATATATTGGTTATATGAAAGCATCTATTATAAGTTATTTGATTTATTTCCTTTTTATTTTGTTTTCTGGAGGAATGGTGAAGTAAAAGAATTTTTTTTTAAAAAAAATAAAGTGGTATATATACTACTATTAATTTTTTTGGTTTCTTAAATGTTGTCCTTCTTTTTACCATAAAAATTAACCAGCACCTAAAATGCTGAAAAAAATAGTATAATGAATATACACATACATGCCATTTATACTTGTTTTTTATTTGAATATTATACCACTTTACTGTATTTGTTCTGTCCATGTGTCCATGTGTGTGTTTTTCCTTTTGTTTATTTATTTGACTCAACCGTCTGAAAATAAGTTCAGAGATCATCACCTCTCACCCCTAAAAAATTCAGCGCCCATCACTTGAGGAGACAACCAATTTTCTACCTAAGCACAATTTCTTTATGATACCTAGGGAAATTAATTACAAAAGTAGCCTGTCATTTTTCTTTTCTAAGAGGACAAAATTGGTGTGGAATGAGGACAAATGTATTGTCAGATTAAACACGTTACTTGAAGATGTGCATATATTGGAGTAGGTTTTTGAGCTCCTATGTCAAACTTAAAACATTTTTCACATATTCAAGTGAAAATATATGGCAAAAATTCATAATCAGTAAGAGATTATAAATTAAAACCTCCAACTTTTAAAGGTTTTGTTTCTTTTAAATGGGTTTTCCCCTGTGATGTCTCAGTCATGATGTTAGAAGTCTTGCTTCTAAATTATTATCTTTGACAGCTACTAATCTGCAGTTAGGGAAGAAGGACCAAATATTTATAGATGTTTTCCTTTTCAAGTGATCATTGGAGAAAGATAAACACAGATATCTAGACAAATACTCTTGGATTCTTTTTTTTCATTTATACAATTTCAAATTTGAGTTCTATTGTTGTAGAGAGGACCAAAATGAAAGGGACTGTACTACAGCAATGTTATTACTCACTGTATCAACTTTCATAGAGCAGCCTTGAAATTTCCCAATTAATTGAAAAGAAATAGACGCAGGAAATGGAAGTATAGTGACAGAAAATGAGATCACTTTATCAATGGCTTAAATTTTTCAGTTGTAATTTTACAGCATGTCCAGTTTGCATTGATTATTTCAGCATTTTTGAGAAATGTTTTACATATTTTTGAGCAAATTTATAAGAAAAGCAGTGTCCATTTTGCTAAAATGTTAAGGCATCATAAAACACTTTAAAGGTCAACTTGATTCTCTGGATATGTTGATAAAAAATCTGTAAGGATTTGTAAGGAAGAACTGGATTAATGTATGGTAAATTTTACGTAGAGTGTTATTTAGAGAAGTGGTAATTTTTATAATTATAGAGAAGAATTGGGCTCTTACCAATTTTCTAAAGAGCAATGATTTTATATAGCACATTATATACTTTGGTACTCCTCTAGGATCTATAAAATTTAGGTTAAAAGGTTTGTGAGTGTGATATTCTCCTAACCAATATGGGTCATGTTTTATGTATTAAAGTTGAAACTCTGTTCATGGTATAGGGACTATCTTATAATAAATGGCAAGCAAAAACACATGTGGGAGTTTGCTTACTTAGGGTAGTGTTTAGCCAATGATATAAAGTAGATAAATGCAGCAAATGCTTGATAATTTGCATTTTCTATCTTCTCATATTTAATCTTTTGATTATCCATTATTTTGTACATTTTTTTCATTTCCTTCTGCTGTTCTGCCTCTGCATGCTTCCTCCTGCAACAAGAGGCAAATGTAATTTCTGGCCAGGACTTTTTCTTAGGATGCATTTGACTGATTTTCTTCAAAAAACACTAGGCTTCATTCATTCTTAAACAGATACTTTTTTGGCATCTGTTTATGCAACACACATTGTCTTCAGTGAAGGAAATGGACAGAGCTCTTTGTCCTTGTGGGATTTACATTTTGTCATGGTGGGGTGGAAAGTGGCATCAAGTTAGAAGATGATAGTGCAATGGGGAAGAGAAGCAAAATATGGTGAGAGTATGGGAGATTGGGATGTGGATTGCCATTTTAAATAAGATAAGTCCTCATCAAGAACGTAACATTTGAACAAAGACTTAGAGGGGAACAAGTTGACCTTGTGGATATTTAGAGAAGAGAGCCCCAGGCAAAGTCAACAGTCCATGCAAAGGTTCTAATACATGATAAGCTGAGTGTTCTAGAAACAGCAGAAAAGCTAGCATGGTTGGACCAGGACAGAAGCAACAGGAGAGAGCCAAGAGCCATGTGGGGATGGATGTAGCAGAAAATGAGTCAATGACTGAGAATATTTAGAACTTTTACTCTAAATGCCCGTAGGAGCCATAGCATAGTTGGAATAGAGAAATGATTTGATCTCACTTATTTTTTAAAAGGGCCTTGGTGGACACTGTGTTGTGGATTAATTGTGGAGGGGCAAGTGAGCAAGCAGAGGCACTAATTAGAAGTTAATGCAGTCATTAGTCAAGGGGTGATGGTGGCTGACTCCAGGGCGGTAGCAGGTTTGGTAGTCAAATTTTGGGTGTATTTTGAAGGTAGAATCATGAATATTTGCTGTGGGGTGTGAGAGAAAAGGGTGAGAAATATTTGATGTGGGGTGTGAGAGAAACGGGTGAGTTGAGGATAACTTGAAGGCTCTATGTCACCTTGTGTTTAGAGCAAATTACCTCTGTTCACCTCAAGAGGGGTGTTCCTTGTGGGTGGAATGAAGATCCAGCACAAAGCATGTGTGACAATTTTCCACTAATAGTGGGTAAAAAAGTCAACTTAGTGGATCATGCATGACCAGTGTTTTTTATTAAAATAAGTAAATTAGAATTAAAAAGGGTTGGAGTAGAATATATCAGCATGCACTGGTCACTTAGTAAATATTTTCTGCTGAGCACTTCTAGGCCTTTGGAATATAGCAGTGAAACAAAACCGACAATATCCCAATCCTCCTGGAGCCTTCCTTTTAATATATGGGTGTTGAGTCCTGATATTTCATATATTTCTTACTAAGTTGCTGTCAAAAAGGTTTAAGAGCCAGAGACCTAAGTAGAAAAGAGTGACAGAGAACCCTCCTGCATTTTGAGAAGAAGCCAGAAAAGTAAGGAATGATAATAATGACAGCAAAGTTAATAATACTAACAATATTAATAGATGGAATCTCATTCACTCTATACTAGGCACTGCAGAAGTGCTTTACGTAGCTCCTCTAATTCACAAAAATACAGTGAGGTAGATATTATTACTTCTATCTTAGAGACGAGGAGAATAGTCTCTAAGATTTTAAGTGATTTTCCTAATCTTTGTGGTAGTATCAAGATTTCTACTTGTCTTTGAAATCAAAGTATAGTCCCCTACTATAATCAGTAGTACTTACTACTTCAATAATTTATTTTCTGGAATAAAGTCAGGGTATAGGGCATGGGGTGAGAATCATCAAGAACTCAAGGAGATTGTTGTCTCATAACTTAATTACCTATTCGTTAATTGCTTAACCATATTAGAAACTCTAGATGTTCATTGTCCAATACAGAAGCCACTAACCGTAGTCCATATTGAGTGTATGTAAGTATAAAGTGCACACAGATTTTCAAAGACTTGGGTACCAAAAATATTAAGATTTAAAATATCTCAGCAATTTTATATTGATTAGATGTTGAGATGATAATATTTTAGATATATTTGGTTAAATAAAGATACTAAAATTAATTTCACTTGTTTCTTTTAATCTTTTTAAATGTCGCTCCTAGAAAATTTAAACTATGTGTGTAGCTTGCCTTTTATTTATTTTGGACAGCACAAGTCTAGACATTTATGAACTAGAAACCTGACCATTTTACAAATGTTTTTACCATGTACTAGCCCAACAGGAAACCAAATGAATTAAGATAATGGGACTTCTTTGATTTCATATGACGAGTTGTAAATACTTCCTGAGAGTGTATTCCCTTGAAATACTGAATTCTTTGTAGGATGAGTTCAGATTCCAGGTGTCATTGCTTGGTGAACGTAGACAAGCCCTGAATCAATCCATGTGGAAATTCTAGACTTCACAGACTGTATTCTATTGTGTTTTTAGTTTTAATCCTCTAGCGGGACTAGCTGAGTAAATATAAGTCTTTTGGAAAGAGACATTTCTTTCTTTCTTTTTTTTTATTATTATGTTATCTTAATCACTATACATTACATCACAAGTTTTTGATGTAGTGTTCCATGATTCATTGTTTGTGTATAACACCCAGTGCTCCATGCAGAATGTGCCCTCTTTAATACCCATCACCAGGCTAACCCATCCTCCCACCCCCCTCCCCTCTAGAACCGTCAGTTTGTTTCTCAGAGTCCATCGTCTCTCATGGTTCGTCTCCTCCTCCGATTCCCCCCCTTCATTCTTCCCTTCCTGCTATCTTCTTCTTTTTTTTTTGTTAACACATAATGTATTATTTGTTTCAGAGGTACAGATCTGTGATTCATCAGTCTTGCACAATTTACAGCGCTCACTATAGCATATACCCTCCCCAATGTGCATCACCCAGCCACCACATCCCTCACCCCCCACCACTCCAGCAACCCTCAGTTTGTTTCCTGAGATTAAGAATTCTTCATTTCAGTGAGGTCATATGATACATGTCTTTCTCTGATTGACTTATTTCACTCAGCATAACACCCTCCAGTTCCATCCACGTCATTGCAAATGGCAAGATCTCATTCCTTTTGATGGCTGCGTAATATTCCATAGTATATATATACCACCTCTTCTTTATCCATTCATCTGTCGACGGACATCTTGGCTTGGAAAGAGACATTTCCTTGGATAACTGAACTCATTATTGATGACCAGTTAAAACACCATCATGGAAAATATCATATTTCTGTAAAAGTTCCAAGGGGTTCTTATTTCATCAAATTCTTCTCTTAAAATTTTAGGGAATAACCAGTGTGTTGGGATCTACTAATACTTTGTAATACCTAAAAATTATTTGTGAAAGTAAGTAGCCATTAATCTGAGAAGGGAGGATGATCTTCAGTTGTCCTTAACCTTTTTATAGTAGATATTGTGGTAGTGGCTCCAACACCCACTCTGGTCTGCAGTCATGAAACAGCCATGAGGCTTGGACAAGATTGGCACCACGCAAAGCTCCCAAGATGGACCTGTCTCATTAGCCCCAGTGATTGGCCTCAGCTGCTGAGCTCGTGGCAGTTTTTTGGCCATGACTTTTTGTTCAAACTAGTGGAAAGTGCCCTGTCTCCTAGTGTGTCTGAGTGATGAATCCTAAAACCCTGATTGCTGCAGGTGGCCATCCTGTAATCATCAGAAAAACCAGCCTGAGAGAAGTGCTGATTCTGTGCATACAGATCAGAGATAGCAGAAGAAACCAGCTCTTCGGTGGTATTGTACTTACATGGCCCCACTCCTGGCTTAAACAGCATAAAAAATAGTAAATACCCTCCTCCCCCATCACACCTACTCCCTTAACCTGGCCTAGTCTCTATTCTGCAGAGCTATATAAACCCTGGAACTTTGTTTGCCTCTTTCAAGAATCACGAAGGCAGCCTATGCCCCCCGTCGTGTCCCTGAATGTGTTATAACTGAGACCCTAGATCATGCTTTATGAGATGATTCAGATCATCTTGATTAATTTCTTTATTTTTCTTTTAAAGATTTTTTATTTATTTATTTGACACAGAGAGAGAGACAGCGAGAGAGGGAACAGAAGCAGGGGAAGTGGGAGAGGGAGAAGCAGGCTTCCTGCCGAGCAGGAAGCCCGATGCAGGGCTCGATCCCAGGACCCTAGGATCATGACCTGAGCCGAAGGCAGACGCTTAACGACTGAGCCACCCAGGCGCCCCATCTTGATTAATTTCTTAAGAACTGTTGATATTGTAATTAAAGATGAAATATATGATCACCAAACATGAGCCTTGGCCTCCTTTAACACTATAGATTCAGTAATGGACAACATCTACCAACAATACAAACAAAATTCACGTGTTTGGGCTGCATTTGAAAATCATACCATTTGCTTGTTTTAAAGGCACTAGTTTGTGGGCAAAGGACATGACATCTTTGTTTGCCCAAATCACACGTTCCATCCTGTTCTTTGTCACCTTAACGTGAATCACTTTCTGTGCTAGTCTTTCATCCCCTTCATGGCTAAGGAAAGCTTTAAAAGCAAAATAAACTTTTTAAGTCTTCCCTGAAGTAATTGAGGAATATTTTTCAATCAGTTTAATGACACCCCCCTTGTAATCATGTAGAGAACGAGTCTGTGGTGTTGGATGTGGCCCTTCAAGTACACTGTTGCCATAAACTCAAATGACTGTCATTTCTTCTGTGGTATTTGTGTGCAATGTAATATGATTTGATGGCACTGCTACTGGTAAAATGGAGATGTCGCCAATCACTGCTTATAAATCTTGACATCCTCGTTTTCACCGATAAACTTATTTCAAATCATCCCCCTCAAATGCAGCACCCTAAATCTTGAAATGCTTTTCATTTATCCCATTTAAATCTTGACAGTTTATCAGAGTATGAATGTGAAAATCTGGAGGAAGAACAAGGCAGGCATTGTTGGTATATTTTGTTCTCATAACCTTGATCATTGATAACTCCACATATTGGATTTTTGTAAGCTTGACGGTGACTAGGAAAGCGTTTGGGGGACTTACAAAATAATGTGCCTTGGAAATGCTATTAGAGTTCAGGAAACGCATAAGATTAAATAAAACCCACAATTTTATTTAGCTCTTAAAGTAGCTGTTGTCTCAAATGTATCTGTTGATTAATTCACTGACTCCTGGAAATGCAGTGCTCATTGAAACCAACTTAATTGACTATTGCCTAAGTGATAAGCTGTCTTACAGTACTCATCACATAAAAGTGTTTTCGAGTATCCCTGTGCATATTTTGTCCTTCCATGAGCTTTTAGCAGAGCTAAAAGGATTGGGTTTCTGCTATGTAGGGGTACAGTCTTTATTAACTCATGAATAATCGTGAACTTTGAGTATAAGACAAACACACATGCACAAACATGTATGCATTTATGCAAGGCACAACAAAAGGAATCTTGATTTTGATCAGTAGTATCCACCTTACAAATATGCATATGAGCAGAGAGAAGGCAGTGTTGATGCTGTGACAGAGGGTGTCCCTAAATTACACTTCCTTGTCATTCTTCTCTGTTTTCACCACTTGCGGTTCAGTTTTCTGTAGTCTGCTCCAGTCTTTATTAATCTTTCACTTGAACTATTGCCCTAACCTTGTTGTTCATCTCTTTGCCTTCTTTCCCTTCCTTTCTCCAGTGCATCCCACACATTGCAACCCAGGTTATCTTTTTGAACAGCCATTCAGCAGGCATTTCCTGAATGTCTTGTGTAAGGCGTTGCAATAAATGGTATAGAGGAGGCTAAGATGGATTGGGTTGCTGTCTGTCTAGGAAGGAAAGGAGGCACATGTAAACAGAGAAGAAAAATGCTAAGATTTAAAATCCTATTTAAGAAAAATGCTGGCAAAAGAGACTGGAATGAAATGGAAGTACTCAGAAGGGAGAACTTATAGAAATGAAGAAGGTTGGGACATCTGGGTGGTGCAGTCGGTTAAGCATCCAACTCTTGGTTTTGGCTCAGGTCATGGTCTCAGGGTTGTGAGACTGAGTCCCATATTGGGCTCCACACTCAGCACGGACTCTGCTTAAGACTCTCTCTCTCCCTTTCTCTCTGTCCCTCCCTGCTGTGCTCTCTCAAATAAATAAATCTCTAAAAAATGAAGAAGGAAAAATATTCATGGGGAAGACAGCATTTGAGCTGGGTCTTAAAATAATAATAATTAGAGTAAACATGTATTGAGTGCTTTACTTCATGCCAAGCATTAAGCTCAGGGCCTTGTGTGGATTATATCATTTAATTCTTTTGGCAACCTTCTGAGCTTTATACTGTTGTTATCCCTGTTTTATAAATGAGGGACCGATGGCTCTTACAAGTTAAGGAATTTTCTAAAATTCACATAAGCTAACAAAGGTTTGAGCTGGAATTTAGAAACCAGTCTATAATACAGCCTCACTTCTCAGCCCATGGATGTAACCATTATTTTAAAATTGGGCATAATCTAAGAGAATGGGGCAATGTCTTAGTCTGTTCAAGTTGCATAGGCTGGGTGGCTTTAACAATGGAAATTTATTTCTCATAATTCTGGAGGTTGAGACATCCAAGGTCAAGGTGCCAGTTGATTCACTTCCTGGTGAGGTCACTATTCCTAGCTTGTTGACAGCTGTCTTCTTGGTAGGTCCTTACATGGCAGGGAGATGAAGCTCTTTGGTCTCTTCTTATAGGGACACTAATCTTTTCATGAGGGCCCTATCCTCATGGCTTCATATAAGTCTTATTACCTACCAAAGGCCCCACCTCCTAATACTGTTAAATTGGGGGATAGGGCTTCAACATAGGATTTTGGGGAGGACACAAACATTCAGCCCATAACAGGCAGGAAGGATTATTTAAGTGTGGAGAAAAGTGTAACATAGAATTGGATGCTGGCTCTACATGGCAAGTATGGAATAGCTTTGATTATA
Organism: Callorhinus ursinus; assembly: GCF_003265705.2. Classification (NCBI taxonomy): domain Eukaryota; kingdom Metazoa; phylum Chordata; class Mammalia; order Carnivora; family Otariidae; genus Callorhinus; species Callorhinus ursinus. The sequence continues at coordinate 29,343,112 of NW_027397077.1, read as the reverse complement.
ATGACAATTAATGTATATTGAAGTTTCCTTGCATGTCAGCCCCAACTTAAGCAATTTATTTGTGTTAATTTAATTATTGCAATGACCCTTTGAGATAGGTATTATTATAAATATTATTACTTTATAGAATAGAAAGAAACTGTGGTACAGAGAGATTGCTACCTTGCCTAAAGTTGCATGCCATTATTAACCACATTTCAAACCCAGGCCATATTTCTATAGATCTACACTATCCAATATGGTAGCCACATGTGACTATTGGGCACTTGAAGTATGGCTAATCTGAACTGAGATTTATTTTAAGTGTAAAATACTGAATTTCAAAGACATATTTTGAAAAATGAATAGATTATATCCCATTAGCAATGTTTATATTGACTGAATATTGAAATAATATCAGTATATTGGGTTATTTATAATACATGACTAAAATTAATTTCACCTGTTTCATTTTCCTTTTTATTTCTAGACAATGCAGATTTTATATGTGCCATGTATCTTTTTTTCATGAGAACACTTAGGTTCTACTCAGCAAATTTCAGTTAAATGAAACAGTATCAAGTATAGTCATGTTTCCACTGGAAATTACAGATGTAGGCTCTATGCCCTTAGCACACTTGAGAAGTGGTAGAGAAAAGGCTAGAAGAAAAAAAAGGTGGGGCTAGAAATTGTTAAGCAAGGAATGATAGCGTCTTGACTTTGCTGTAAGACTGTTGCCCCCAAAGGATATTTGTAGGATAGATTGGAAGGAAGAAAAACTAAAAGAAAAGACCTGCCTTGGGGTTCTCGTGGTACATGAAGTGAGGGATAATTTATGCCCAAATTAGGGCAGTTGGACTTATAAAGGTAAGACTGGAGGTGGGAGAAATGACAGAGTCGAAACTGAAAAGGTATGATGGACAATTGGATGGTTGTACCTGGTGAGGGAGAAGAGATTGTCAAAGAAGACTTTCGATGTTTCCACATTGAGTGGGAAGATAATGAGGCAATTAACAGAAATAATAAACACAGAAGGAGGCAAGGATTTGGATGTGTTTTCAGCATACTGAGTTTTGAGATGCTCAAAGAGTGGGTGGTATGAGCTGCAAGTCTGTTAAAATCAAAAGATTAGATCCCAGTGTTGGGTGGGGTGGGGAGCACATGGTAGCCCAGCAGGAGATCGAGATGGGGAGGGGTTTTCATTGTGATAGCAACTGGGGAGCCTGTTTAAGGATGATGGATGGAGAGTTATAAGAGGCAGACCGAACCCAGGGGCAGGTGTGAGAGGGAAGGAAGGACAGAGCAAAGATATGGAAGATCTCCTCCAAGTCAGCAAGATAAGGTGGAAGTTGAGGAATTATTTCAGGAATAAAGAGAGTTGGAAGAAGATGGAATTAGAAGAAGCTGCTAAGACTTGTCAAAAATAAGCCCTTGGGGCACCTGGGTGGCGCAGTTGGTTGAGCATCTGACCCTTGGTTTTGACTTAGGTCAAAATCTCAGGGTTGTGAGATGGAGCCCCACATTGGGCTCCACACTTAGCACCGATTCTGCTTGAGATTTTCTCTCCCTCTGCCCCTCCCACTCACACTCACACGCACACACTCTCTCTCTTTCTCAAATAAATAAATAAATCTTTTTTTTTAAAAAAAAAAAGAGGCCCTGAATTATGGGAGTGCAAACCTTTAAGGAAGAAATACTTGGTAAGGAAGGAAGAAAATACATTGATAACAGTAATCTTTGATAAAACAGGGTTATATTTATATCCATACACATGCATATATTTTTGTACATACACTTATGTGTTCGAGGCCATGCCCATCTTGTAAATTAGAATAGTGTGGTTTACTGGGATCCCTTTCCCCCCAGTACATGGCCAGTTACTGGCCCAGTGGGTTCTTGATCTAGATTGCCTAAATTTCCCCCTCTGAAGCTTTGAACTGCACTAAGCCTTTTCTGAGTATGGTGTGTTGTAGATTCTTTTAGAGAAAAAAAACCAAATGTTTCCTTCTGGAGAGTATTGATACTGACCAGCGTTTAGAAGACAGGTGTGTCTGTGCATGGCAGCCCAGATGTACATTGGAAGGAGTTGTCTATTAAAAACATTTCTGTATGTTTGCCACTTCTTTCAGCTGCTCTTAAGGTGAATAGCCTTAAGAGAATGGACAGAAACTGAAGTGTCCCAGGGAGGTTGGGCTACTGAAAGGAAAGTGGTTCTTTCAATACAGAGCTACTCCTAAGTAAAAAAATGACGCATCACTGGTAATACGTAGCCAGAAATTGCCTTGATGTGCCAAGTGGCTTAGGGGATCAGAATCCCATTTGTTATTCAGTGGGATTGATGATTGATAAGTCTTAGTCCTGGCTTCTATGTCTATTTTGTCTTTCCCTTTAAAAAAAAACCATACAGTGCTTTCCTGGAATGAATTGTGAGCACATACTAATGTTTATTACTTCAAGGAGCTCTTGCTGAGTCATCTTTCCTACTGCTGAGTGTTTGGGAGATTGGGTCCTTAAACATCATGTGCATTTCCTTTATACTATATTTGTACCATCTTCCTAATCATTATATGAGTTTGATTATATAAAAATACTCATCAATGTGGAAATAGACCATTTGCTCACTGTTACCAGTTGCAGTCCATCTCTCTTTAAGCTTGCGTAAAAATAATGACCACCACCACTCGGCTGTCCTCATTGGCAAGCACTGTGCAAGGAATTTACATGTTTTTCTCTAATTCTCACACCAACTGTGTAGTGTCCAGTTCCCACATATTTTCTGTCTTCTGTTTCCTCGAAGTTTTAAAACTTTTCTTTTTGCTTAACATACCATTCAAGCACTCTAGCAGTGAAAAAGCCTGCAAGGGTATTCCTTGGGAATCCCCTCCCTGACTTCCTAGGGTGACCTGACATTGACCATCCATCCTTTAGGAGCCTCACCCACAGCCCCAACCCTGGCCCTATACTTGTGTAAGTTCAAATATTAGACATAAGAAAATGTCCATTCAGGGGGACCAGTTCTGCCTCCATATTACTTGCAAAGCCAAACCCTAACTCAAAAACTGCAGAATATTTTAATTTGAAAAATAGCCGGGCTCTTTGTTCTTGTGTTGTCAGTGAGCCCTAACTTGTCATGTGCCCCTTTTTCCCCTCATGAATGAGATATGCAAATACAACTTAGGTTCACTTCTGCATGTTGCTTCCTTCGAATATCAGCCAACACTTTAAGTTTGAGACAATGTCAAGTGACAGAACTCTGATTAGATATGCAATATGGGATGCTATTTTAGATAGAGATATTTTTAAATTTCAGATTACTTTATGAGGACAATATGCAGTAAGGGAACAATCAAATTATGTATGCATCTTAACATATATAAGTATCTGTGTCTGTAATTTGAAGAAACTACTGGAGGAGATAGTTACTTTATGTTTTGTGATACGACTTTTGTAGTTTTCAAGCAGTATCACATTATTGAACAGGTTCTGGAGTTTTTATTTGTCAGCTGAGGCAAGGAAGGGCTTAGCCAGTTTCGCTAATTGTCCACCGATTGCCAGTATTCTTCTGTTTTTACATAAGGTCAACTCCCAATGACCACAAGGAACACCACATTAATTTTTCTGACCGGTGTTAGTGAAAACAAGAAGGCAAATGATTTACAGACGTGGATGAAATGTTTGAATTTATCTGTCTGGCAATAAACAAGTGTATACAGGAAAGTGATTCTGTAACCTCATTATTTATTAATTTTTGTATTAATCAAATCATTGATGCAACAAATGGAACCTAAAATAACTCTACCATTGCACTACAAGTTTGAATGTGAAATTTTGTGTCATTCCAGTACTACTATTCATAAAATTCATGGTACATGGTTAAGATGAAAATGCTGGCGATAATGAAATGTTTGCACAACAGTCTATCTGTCTCTGAAAAGCACGTACTGAGTGTAAAACAATGTGCTTGTGATGCTACATTGTGGTTGGTTAAAAAGAAGAAAAACAACAAACGTGATGTTGGTGGCGGGGGGGGGGGGGGGGAAACAAAAGGAAGGCAAAAAACCTCCTATACCTCTAGCAGGCCATTAGATTTACCAAAATGCCTCCTCTTCAAAGTTCTGCCTGGCAGCTAAGGAATTAAGCTCTTGTCTTGGTATTTGACTTACTACTTTCTCTTTATATTATCTGGGTTTATTCTTCTTATTTATGGGACTGCTGGAGACAAAAGTAATATTCCCACCTGTCATTTAAACAGGAAGCAATTTGTTCCTTTTAACTAAAAGGACAGCTAAAAAAAGGGGGGGTGGGAAGGAGAGCACTGTCTCTTCATTGTGGTGGACCCAAACCCCCACTTGTGATGAGTAACCTTGGGAGACTCGGACACAGAACAAACTGCTCTTTTCTTGGACTTAACTGCATAGTGATCAGAGACCCATGATTTGTTTGTGGAAGGTGGTCAAGAAAGAAAAGTCAAGGACCGGCTGCACAGGTGTGTGGTGGTGCACGGTGGCGTGATGACTCATGAATCCATATCCTCTGAATCTGTGACTCCATTCAGTTTTTTACCTGGATCGCTTTATTGGGTCTGCTGATGTGAGAGAGCAGAATGTGTAGGCTGCTCTTTTCATTGGCTCTGGTGACGACTTGGTCATGGTTTATTCCAAGCATGTGAACATTATTTGCTCCTTTCCATCTATGAGCAAGGAAGGCTGTTGAATGCTGCTCTTGGCTGGACTTAAGGAATCCAGCCACTCTGGGATCACTTGCTGTCGTTGTGACATTGCTTGGTGTTGCCTGTTGACATGTAGCACTACTAGGTTTCAAGTATTATTCAAAGAACATGTGAATACTGGGGACAGTATTTCCCTGTTCCACTATTCATGGCACCGTCACATAGTCCCTCTTGTTCTTAGAACCTGTGCGATGTAAAATGCAGTCTGGATGTGCCACCAGGGGATTTTAAAGGTAGATGGCTGTCTATATGGGTTTTTATATCAGCCTTAAGTTTTTGAAGTAGAACTCCTGGATTTTTAGTCTCCAAGTAAGTTTTTCATTACCAAGTTGTTCTTTTATAGGATTTTAAGATACCTTCCCTGACTTCTTGAATAGGAAATGAGAGCTTTTCGTTCCCACCCTGTGAGTGTGTGCATACATGTGAATGATCCTTAAACTCGGACATATGTATAAAAAATATACGGAGGGGTCATATACAGACCATGTTTATGTGGATAATTGTGAAGAATTGGCTGTTGAACAGTATACTACATGGATTTCTGAGTAGCCATCTATCTTTAGTTAAGAAATGATACTGCAGCATATACAATGCCACAAATGCTTTTTTTTTTCATTTTGCTTGATTATGCAGCAAAGCAAATTTGGAATACTTGGTGCTATGGACATTATTCCTATTATGGGAGAAGAGAGAAAATAAACATTTGGCTAACAATAATATAAAAGAATCTAATGCTTTTTTCTGCCTCATGGGGTTTTTGAAAGCTCTTGCTGCTTATTTTGTTGTTTCCCATTGATACTATTTTGGTGAGTATTTGAAGACAGAAAGGAGAGTAAATACCTGTTGGAGAATTGTCTCTCAGTGAGAACTAATGCAATAGGTATTATAAAGATTCCTTTTTTCCTCCCTCTTTTTTGAAGTTACCACCCTCCATAGATTAATAAGGACCTTTTGTCTTAGACATAATACTTGCAATTATTTGCTCAAACCAGATAGCTGAACACAGGTGGCAATGTTCACAACTAGCATGAAGATAAGGACAATGCCTTGTAGATAGGGCGCTCTAATGAGTGAAGCCATTTATTAGACTACCTTCTCATAATTTACCGTTCCTCGGTCAGATGTAATTAAAAGTTTGATGCAAACGCTAAGCAAAAAGAGTCAATAGTATCAAATCCCATTTTTTGCACTCCTGCTGCCTTAAAAATATTGCTTATCTTTGCATCAAAACCCCTTTAATACTGATATCATTCCCGTAACTCAGTGGCTGAGAACTTAAACAACTTGCCTAAAAAAGTAGATGGTAGTATTAAGGTGGGGGGGGGAAGCATGTCTATCTTGATGCAAAGCCACTATTCCTCCTATTAGACCTATTCCTTCCTAAAGCATGTGTTGGCAAACTTTCTCATGCAGTATTTAGATAGTAAATATTTTGGGCTTTGTGTGCCATATGGTCTCTGTCATAACTACTGTGCCGTTAGAATGTGAAAGCAGCCATAGACAATACATAAACAAGTGAACATGGCTGTCTTCCAATAAAACTTTATTGATGGACACTGAAACTTGAATTTCATATAATTTTCATGTGTCATGAAATTTCTTTTGATTCATGGGTCGTACAAAAACAGATGGCAGTCGAATTTGGCCTATGGATATAGTTTATCGACCTCTGTCCTAAAGCATAAATATATGTTTTTTTTAAGATCATTTTTTATCAAGCACTTAGGTTATCATGTGCAAGGTATTTTGCAATGTGCTGTTGGGGAATAAAAACGACATAGGTTCAGAAAAAAGGAGACAACCTCCACACAAATTACTAAAATACAGATGCGTTGGGAGACTTACAATCCTGTGCACTAAGTTGAATTTCTGATAAAGTGGGATTAATTTTGCCTGGACTGTCAAAAGATTCCGTGTCTTGAGTGATAGGAGGGAAAGCATTTCAGGAAGAAGGATGGTGTAAATCAATTCAAGATAATTTAGTTGGTAAACAAAGTTATTTTCACGTAACTCTGGGGGAATTTCTTACTAACAACCCAAGATGTCTCACTCCCTGTGGGGCTGCCTTCTGGGAAGACTTTGTATGTTGCTCTCTCTGTATGGCAGTGCTGAGTTTAGGATTGCCATGGGAGAAAGGAGGCCTGGTATTACTAGATCATTGAGTATTTTTTTTCCTTAAGGTTAGATTTGACTTTAAACCTAATACTTTTGGATTTTTAAATGAGGCCATTTAATTTAAGGGAAGGTTTTTTTCCTCCCCCCTAAACATTTTATGATCCAAGTCTAATAATGCTGCAGGATAGATTTGGCCCAGTGGCCACCAGCGTACAGCTCCGCAAAACAAAATTCCCAAATATGTGTAATGAGTTGCATCATATACATTTCATAAAATTGAAGAATCTCGCATGTAAAAAGTCCTGGAAAGACAATTTAGCTCAGCCCTCCTCTGAAAAGCAAGCATGTTTTCCTAAGGAGATCTCCAGTTCTGAGATAAAGATACAGAAATGTGAAATGTGCAGGCAGCTAACATTACATCCTAACCCTAGAAGATTTAGACTAAAGTAAGAATTGCATGTTGGTTATGTGTTAACTAAATTCATGGTTCACATGAACAATTTATTATGGATTTGGGGATATTTTGCAAAGAGATCCATTTCGTGGAACAGTAAAAGCTGTGCAAATGCTGGCCCCTCTTAAAAGTAACTTTAAGCAACTTCCTTAGAAATCTGAGTAATAAAAGCTCACCAAAAGCTCAACATTTTTTTTTTTTAATTTTAGTGGCTAAGGCAGCTGTTACATTCAAATGAGTCATTAAAATCCAGAAATGGGGCTTTGCTTTAGCACTCAGAAGTTATGACTGGTAGAAAGAAGTGACTGGTAGAGTGCTATTGCTCTTAAAAGTGCTATTTATGTATGGTTTTAGTGAAGTTACTCCTATGCAGTACCTGTATTTTTAGTATTCAGGAGGGAGTAGATGAATTATAGGTGACCAGCATCCTGTAAATTTCTCAAACAGAAATAGCCACCTGAAGATGGTAGACACCTGTGAGAACACAGTGGGGGTATTTTTTGAGTCATTGATGCTGTCATTCAGTTAGCTTCTATAAGTCCATATTTTTCTATGATGAATTATGTTGCAGCTGGACACATATACTCCAGTTGGAGATAGGGTATATGCTTGGGGTTATCTTGAGAATGGCCAAATTCTTTTTTTTTTTTTTTTGATCAGCATTAACATTTTGTAAACTAAAACCATTTGCAAAGAAGCATAAACACATATATTTCTATTCTAACATTAATGTACCAAGTTTTTTAATATATACAATATGATTGGCCTGATTAGGAGGTAGAAGTGTGTGTTTAATATATTCACTATCTTCCAAAGTTTAAAGACTAGGAATAAGGAAAATACAAGTGAAAAACAAGTAAAGCCAATATATAGTACGATAGGGATATTGTGATGAGAAGAGTACACAAAAATTTTTCTAAGAATTCTGAATGGGGGAAGATTGCTAAGTGGTGATACTGAGTAAAAATGAATGAAAGAAGTGAGAGCAGATTTTCCTTAGACTTCCTGCATGACGGGGGGCTCCTCATACATATCACCAAATGCTTCTCCAGAGCCGTGGCACCAAGAATGTGTATAGAGCATTCAATTTAACTCATCCTTTGCAGCCCTGAGGATCATTACTTATATTGTGTCAATATGAAGGAAAGCAATAACATTAAAATGAGTACCATTTTTTACTCAGTGTTTAATATTCACTTAGAATATTAGATCTGTATAGAATATATGGATCCATATATTCACTTAGAATATATGGATTATGACTCAGTAGAAGCAAAGTGTCTAGTACAGGGCCTGGTAAGCAGTGTCTGTTTTACCTTCATGTGTTGATGCTTGGGACTGTGCATTTTTTAAATAAGTATATATAATGAGGGGTTTTGCTCCATATTATTTAGAACTAAGAAACAATTTTTTTTTCAAAACAAAATAAAATGTGTGTTCTTATTTGCCAAGGTTACCAGCGATGTGTAATAGTATTTGCTCCCCTCTCTAGGCCTACAGAGAATGTAGTCATTCAGCAGGTTTGGGGAAGACCCTCTTGTCATTTCTACATCTTAGGACCACAAATACTCTTTCCATTTCAAATGTAGACAGTTCTTTACCTTCACTGCCTAAGTTGGTTTCATTCCTGAGTAAAGGAAATTAAAGAAACACCTTACAAGCATCACAAGTCTCCCCCAAAATAATAACCTAGGACACCGAGGGCAGGAGAGGCATGACTCTAGACCAGGGTTTATCAAAGTGGGGATAGAAACTCATTGATGAGTGATGATAGTAATATGGTAGCTATGTCTGGCATTTAAAAAAAAAAAGAATAGGTTAAAGGAGATTGGATGGAGTAGAATAGAAAAATGCTATGATCCAGAATGCAGTAAAAACATTATTTCAAGAGACTCTTTTTTTTTGCTATCACTTGTATGTGTGTGTAGACACATGCTGTGTCTACAATAAATCATGATGAAAAATAAATTTCAGTTGTGGGTAAATGAAAAATAATGAGAGTAAATTTGAGAAATTATTTAGTTATTCAAGTTCAGGCAGCTCTGAGACTCCCCCAACCCCCACCCCATAGGCATTCGCCATCCTCTGTCCCGCTTCTGTGGATCTCTGTACCTACTGCACAGCCCAGCTTAACACCCTTAGTGATCTAGAAAGAAAAAAGCAGGATCCTTGCTGGGAAGAGAGAACTAGATGGTATTTTATATACACAGACGTTTACAAATACTATGCTGGCTTCTGCTTACTGAGGTGTAGGCAGGAAACGATTATGCTCTTTTCTACTTTATGAGGTTACACTGCAAAGATACTACAGAATGCAATCACCAGCTCGTATTACTTCTTAATAGCTTCTCCATTACAACGATTTATAATAGAAATTCTTTATTGTATAGTTATTTTTTCATAGAAACAATAGCCTTGAACTGGAGTTCGATACGAAACATTCTTTCTAAAATACAAGAAGGGAATCATGCCTGAGCCCCAAAAACCCTTGACCGAGTCTCTTTGGTAAACAATAGAAACCACAAACATCATAATCTCTATTAAAACCTTTGAGCTAAGGATGCCTAAGAAAGGCATCTTTTAAAAGATTTGATTAATGAAGTCTTCAGAATGATTGGTCAGAACCTTGTGAATTTGCATATATCAGAGATGTTCAATGGAAGTTGGTATAATAGAAAGTGGGGATGTAAGTGGGCTGTGGTTTTTTTTTTTTTTTTTTTTTTTTTTTTTTCACACACTTGAGCCACGGATTGTACAATCCTGGCTGTATTGTGCACATTGCACACTGCATCTAACAATAGCCTTGTAATTTTTCTTTTGTCATGTGGAGTTGCTATTAAACCATCTAGCAAGGGAGGTGTAACTCTGGGCTGGGGATTATGGAAGGAGGTCAGGGAAGTTCAAAAGTACTAGAACTCACATTCATATGGAGACAAAACATGAATTTAAATAAAACCATAGAGCATTATGAAAACATTGTAGTCTACAAATACTTCAACCCATCTCCTAAGCCTTTTTCTCCCACATACATTATTTCCTGCAATATAACAGTAAAGTGGTTAACTATTTTATTCAACTGTAAAGAATAGTTCAAAAATCAGAAATACAGCCATTGGCCTAAAAGTATCAAAATTAAATATTGGGCATCCTCACAATTCTCCCACGTTCTCTTCCTCTACTCAACTATAGTACAAATGAATATTAATCCAGTGCAATAGATCATAACTTTCATCAAATATGTGATTAGTTCACTAAAGAAAAGTGCTGAAGTCCAGATATTTTAACTTTCAACATGACCATAATGTCCATATATGTTTATGGGTGTGGTCATCTTTGTGGTTTTTGTTTTTTTTTTTAGACAGGTAGCAATGAAAGAAAAATGCAATTTTTGCTGAAATTTGTCATGCTTTGAAAGGGTTCTCCCAGTCCACAGGAGAATTTTTTTTATTGAACATTTATTTCCAGCATCTGTAAAGCTTAAACAGTCCCTTTCAGTTTTTAATTCTCTAATTATTGCACACTGCTTCCCATGCAGTTTCTTTATTCCTGTTTATGGACAAAACGTGAAACACAGATTGAGCAAATCAGGTAGTAAACCATTAATTTAGCAAATTAAATAATTTTTATTGCTTTCTATTGGTCTCTATTATGCTCTCATACTCCAGGTGTCTGCCATTCTCTAGCACTTTTTCTTATAACCTAATTGCTTGATAACATTTCCAGATGTGGGAAATGGATAAATTAGTTATTCCTGGTAAGCATTTTCTTTTTCTTGTTCACCTTAAGTATGCCGTATTGCCTTTTCCCTTTTTTCTAGCATGTCGGTTATAGTACATTCAGATGCATGTAACAGAAACCCGTTAGAGGTTTATTTTTCTAATGTGTGATGTCTGGGCTTCTGTGGTTCAGGTTGGTTCAGGAAGTCCCAGATGGGAGGACTCTGGGTTAGCTTTTCTGTGCTATATATATGCTCCCCCTCATGGTGTCTAGATGGCCATAGGGGTTCCCAGCATGACCTCCTTCCTCACCTGACAATTTCCATATCAAAAAGGAAAGGAAGCAAGCTCAGCATTTCCTTCATGTTTTTTGTTTCGTTTTGATTTGTCTTCAAAATCAGGATAGACACTCTTTCCTAAAGGCTTTTAGCAGATTTTCCCTTACCCCTTGTGATAGGTTGAATTATATCCCCCTCAAAATTTGTGTGTTGAAGTCTTAATCGCCAGGTCCTCAGAACATGACTTTATGTGGACATAGGGTCATTGCAGATGGGATTAGTTAAGATGAGGTCATTCGGGTGGGCCCGAATCTATTAGGACTGGTATCCTTATAAAAGGAACACTGGACACACAGACACACACAGAGACAGAGGGAAGATCACCTGAAGGGACACAACACCAGGAAAAGACAGCCATCTATAAGCCCAGTTGACAGGAATGGAGCAGATTCTTCCCTGATAGCCCTCTGAAGAAACCCGTCCTGCCCACACCTTGATTTGAGACTTCTAGCCTGCAGAACTGTGAGACAGTAAATTTCTGTTGTGGAAAGCACCCAGTTTGTGTGGCTCTATCATGGCGGACCTCGCAAACTAATATAACCCTCTTTGGCTGTTACTGGTCTCCTAACCCAATCCTCCTTGAATGCCCCGCTCCCCAGTCAAGAACTACAGAGTTCTACGAAGGTAGTTTATCTGTGCTTTCTGTATCTCTGATGAAAGGCAGATTTTGAAGGCAATGAAAAAGAATAGTTAAGAGAGGTTGAGTCGACAACCACTGATGCCGGCTACAGCTAGTTTTTTATATGCTGAGTGTGTTTGGCATTCAAATATTTGTTAAAGAAATGAGACTTTGGGATAATATAAATGGAATTTTATTTTTGTCATTTCTTGTTTGTTTGGCATTTTCTAGCTTTAAGCCACCAATGCCAAAAAGAAAAAAAAGAGATGATGCCCCACTGCTATAAAATGTTTCCATCTTTAATTTTTTTTTTTTTTTTTTTTGTAGAATAGTAGGGCCTAGAATACAGGTCTCATTTCATTGGTGACATATTGCTTTTATTTTCTCTGACCCCAGGCTAGAGCTCATTCTGTTTGGTTTGGATACCTTATAAGTACAGTGACTATTCCTTTCTAGCTCTACAGTCTCTTAAATTCTGCTTTAAATAGCAGTGCCCACCCTAACTCCCTTTTTGGATTTACCCTCTTCATTTCAAAATATCCTTCAGTTTTGCATCATGTAGATGTGATGTAAATAAGTGAGGGAAAATAGGATGTGCTTTCCTTTTTCCATAGCAATTTCAGAGATACCATTGTCGTCTTTTAGGAATTTTATTTCTTTTAGTCAAAGTAATCCAACTGCCTGGAATGCTTTATCTGTTTCTCTTTGTCAGACTTCATAAAAACTGTATAGAGTATGACTATTAGAACTGATTGGCCACAGTTTGATCTTTTAGGTGACATTACCTTAGGAGCTCATAAAGCTTGTACTTACATTCAAAGGTAGTTATTCTGAGTAGCCCATGGCTTTTTGGGGGAAAAAATAACACCTCAGGATTGGACTTTTGGACTTATTAGTCCTATTTGGAAATGTTATATGCCCTTTATTTTAGGCTATAAATGTAAAATGGAGCTTTGGAGCCAGGCTAGCATATCAAAAAAATGCCCCTGTCACAAAAAGTAAAGTTGAGCATCAATCTAAATGTTACATTGAATCCATTTCGTTAGCCAGGAGGCCCCCTTCTGTTCTCAGCCAAGCTGCTTTTTGCTGGTTATGAATATCCATGTGAATCGTCAAGGTTCTGTCCTTTTGAGGATCAGAATTCATTTAGAAGAAAATGAGACTTCAGAATCTCTGCCTTTTAAGTTTATGTTGCTAGCAAGAGACTACGACATTATACCCCAGCATCTCTTATTTCATTCTGGTGAAGCAAGACTGAGTGGCCTTTATCTGTTTTCAGAGTATGAAGCATGGACTGACCTGTCATGTTTGATTATTAATTTGTACTTCCATTTTAGGAGGCTTTTGAATGCTGCTGATGGTCTAAAAAGCCTTTAGGAGCTTTAAGCTTCAGAATTGGTGGGTGTGTGCCTCACAGGCTGGAAACTCCAGTGTTATCCGGAAATACTGAAGTTGAAATAGGAAGCTGATGGTTAATTTTTGCGTTTGCCCATATTTAGAACTGTGTGGTTTACTGGAAAGGGAAATGCACCAAAAATAGGAGTATGAGGGTATGATCCCATGTCTGTCACCAAAAACAAAACAAAAAAACCCAAAAAAACCTATGTTACCACGGTTGGGTTTTTTAAATGCTCTGTGCCTCATTTCTGCTGGGGAGGCCAAATGACTATAAGGTGAGAACATCAGCTCTGAAATTAAAATCTTAGCTTTATCAATCACTAGCTGTAAAAAAGTATTGGCCTTATACAGAGTTATTGTGAGAATTCCTTCATTCATCTTATTTATTCGACAGATAAACATAGAATATCTGCATGTTCTAGGAGTTGGGATTACAGCCATGAATTAGACACAAATAACAAGCACATGTGTGAACATGTATGATGTTTATATGTATTGAGATACAGTGAGATGTGCTTTGGTACCTTTGTGAAAGGTGGAAGTGAGGGGCGGGTGGAGGGACATTTAAGCTGAGAGGATGACATTTATGCTGAGTTCTGAACAACAGAAATCAGAGCGCAAGAATAACAGGGATGGTGGGGGCTGAGCCCAAATGTAACAGCAGTCAGCATGGACTCCTGGGCATAGACAAGGATGGCGCTGGACCTCACAGGGTAGAGGATGGGGGCCAAACATAGCCTGGGAATAAGGGAGGCAAGACTTGTAATTTCCTGGCACGTAAATGTTAGCAAATTAGCTACGATTGTCACTCTCTCAAAAGGGTGTCAGAATTAAAAGGCATCTAGTTGGGGCGCCTGGGTGGCTCAGATGGTTAAGTGTCTGCCTTCAGCTCAGGTCATGATCCCGGGGTCCTGGGATCAAGCCCCACATCTGGCTCCTTGCTCAGCGGGAGGCCTGCTTCTCCCTCTCCCACTCCCCCTGCTTGTGTTTCCTCTCTCGCTGTCTCTCTCTCTCTGTCAAATAAATAAATAAAATCTTAAAAAAAAAAAAGGCATCTAGTTATTTAACACCTTCATTTAAAATTAATAATGGTTCCTAGAGAAGAATTAGAGTATCATTTGACTTGCGTTAGAAGATGGTGGAATGGACATTTGGATTTTCATTTTGGTCACTTGTAGGAAATTTTTAAAAAGCACCTCTTTTTGTCTTTTTCATTGAAATCACCCCCTTCTTTTCTTGACCTAATTTTCCTTTTGTCAGTTTCTCTCCCCAACTTATCTGGAATTTTCAAATCTACACCATTATGTTACTATAGTATTGTTTTCAAGCTCTGCGTACGTCAGAGTTTGTCAGAACAATGATGCTATGCCATCTCATAAGTGAACAAAGTAGATGAGCCACTCAGAGTAAATCAAGAGCATTGCACCAGAAAAAAAAAAAAAATGCTATGAAAAATCCACCATGTTTGTAAATATTTACAAACAGGCATTAGAGTTATTTTCAACTTTCTAAGACAGTAAATTTGATTAATGAAGCCAATTGTCATTTTTGTATTTATTTGTTTAGTTTTAATACAGTAAACTTACTTAGGGGGAAAAAATCAGGAAAATGACAACACTGGATCTTTTTGATTAGGAGTTTTAGTAGCTATTTCAAAATCCATTTCTTCTGAAAGTCCTCCTTTTTCACAAAGAAAAGTGAGAACTTTTTCCTTGTGGTATTTCCCCTTCAGAGGTAAATAAAAACCAGGGACTAAAGAGGATAGCAGGCTGCTTTCTTAAGGTATGGTTGCTATTAGTAAGGATTAACTTTGTGGTGTGGAAAGGATATCCAGATTTAGCTAGACTTTGAGGTTTGAGTGTACGTTCCATAGACTACCCTCATTTCTAACACCAACTGCAAGTTCTGGCTTTGATAATTTGCTAGAAGGACTGACAGGAGTCACTGAAAGCTAATATAATCATGATTATGGTTTATTATAGGGAAAGGATACATGCTAAAATCAGCCAAAGGAAGAAACCCAGAGTATAGTATCTGGACGGGTGCCAAATGCTAAGCTTTTGTTGTCCTCAGGATGTATAAAGCTCCTGGCACTGATGTGTGTTAATGGGCAAGGACCATTGCCAGCCGGGGAAACTCACCAAGCCTCAGTGTCCAGAGTTTTTACTGGGGCTTCATTACATAATTAGTGACTGATGATGGCACATGTAGTTGAGCTCGGTTGTCCGAGTCAGCTCATACCCCATGACTCAACTCTCCTACCATCAGTCACAAGTTGGCCGGTCCCCATCCCACACTCTCAGGTGTGGCTGGTCCCACCCTCAGGTCCAGTGTGGCCAGGCCCCACCCTAAACAAAGACATTCCCATCATGAATGACATCGGTTACCTGCCGGAAGCTGAGGGCAAAGAGCAGATGAAAGGCAAGACTGCATTCATGGAGTATAACAAGAGGGTGTCACTGCCTGGAATCTGGACTCAGAT
Source organism: Callorhinus ursinus (assembly GCF_003265705.2). Taxonomy (NCBI): domain Eukaryota; kingdom Metazoa; phylum Chordata; class Mammalia; order Carnivora; family Otariidae; genus Callorhinus; species Callorhinus ursinus. The sequence continues at coordinate 29,327,282 of NW_027397077.1, read as the reverse complement.
GTTCTAGAGCGTGTACCATCTGAAATGCTGTGTGAACTTGTCCCTGTCACCTAGCCACTTTTAGGCCCCATGCTTCTCTTCTGTTCACTGGGAATAATGATCTCTCTGAAGTTGAAAGAACAGATATGGCCATGTAGGATTTGTGTCCTGGCACCAGCTACTGGTATTTTCATCGTGTCAATGATTATTTTCAGTATCATGTTATTTTACTATTCTTGTTATTATGGTAAATGTTTCTTAGGAACGTTATTACTACTTGAAGTAGCCAAAATATAAGTTCATAGTTTCTGGACTTTTTTGGGTGCTTTTCTAATCTGTTTTCTTTGTCTGACTACTTGTGGGCTCTCTTTGTCTCTTAGTCTGTTTATTCATTCTTTGCTTCAGCAGGAGTTCCTCCCATTTTACTGAGCGTTCCAAGATAGGAGAGTAAAGAGTTTCTTTTTTTTTTCCCCTGTGAATTTGTTTGTTTTCAGAAATGCTCTGGCAATGATTGTACAACTAAAGTAGACATAAGCATTTGTTGATGGCATTATCTTGTTCCTTTTTAAATTCATAGCACAAAGACGGATTTTTGTTTTTGGGTATATGTGGAAATTCTCAGAAAATATTCGAGTTTTCTTCACTAAAGTAGAAAACCTTTTTAAAAGATACTTCCTTAGGGTTATACCCTTTTCTTCACTTGGTTGGCAATAAAGTGGAAGTACCACCAAACGTTGAGTGTTTTGAGGTTCAAACAGAAAAAGAATATTGTCAACCTTCAGATTGGCATGCATGGCAGATTTTGTGAGAAAGATCATGCTCAGGTATTCAACTAGTCTTGAATACAACTTTTACTTTTGTGAAGAGCCTTATGACAGAAAGGCCTTCTGCAATAGGATATTCACCAGTGAAAAGTTAGGTAGGGTTTATATTACAAAAAGTAATTAGTACAGCCTTATTTATACTTTTAAGGGATTTTATTAATATGGCAATGTTTTTCAATACTAACTTTCATTGTCTTATACGTTACTCGGCTGTCAACAGTTTCATTGGTGCTCATCAGCAAAGCAGTGCCTGCAGAGCACGTTCTGTGGACAAGGGAAGAAGCAATAGCTGCTTTTTCTTCTTCTTTTTTTTTTTTTTTTTTAAGAGCTGATACTTGTTTGTTGCTTGTTTTTCTTTTTTGATTCTAGAATGCAGCTTTTACGGTACCTTTTACTTATTGTGATTGTTTTTTTGGATGTCTCCCACCCATACAGGTGAGCTTCTCTTGCAAGGTCCAGTGTTTATCAGAGAGCCCAGCAACAGCATTTTCCCTGTGGGTTCAGAGGATAAAAAAATAACTTTAAATTGTGAAGCAAGAGGCAACCCCTCACCTCATTACAGGTACAGTGACAAGTTTGCAAATCTAAATTAAGAAATAACAATGTGGAAATTGTGATTTTTTTTGTGTGTGTTTCAGTATGTTCATGGCATCACTAAGAAAGAATAAGTGAAACTGTAGTTGTATGCTATGTTCAACAGATCTCATACGTAAACATTTAGATCCACTGTATATATTTGATTGATTATTCACTTTACAAGAAGATTTCTTGATTTAAAAGAGACCTGGTAGAATCTCTTAAATAAACAATGTCTATTCACTCATTTATAATGCAATTTAATGTATAAACATGTGCCCACATGTAGTTATTGGAAACATATATATTCATCATGGGGATAAAATCAGATGTTCCAAAGGCTTTTGGAAATTATAGTTTTAAAAAAATACTTTTTAGCATTTGTACTTCTTTCTTTATCATTTAACTGACTTTGTGTTTGAAGATTCGTTAAGTATAGAAGACTAAAATAACACTAAAGTTATTTTAATTATTCTTGGAGAGAAATTGTATTTAATTTAGTAGGTTTTTTCATGTAAAAGTATGTGTTTTTCAGATTATGTGAATAATACTTATTCACTGAAAACCTTCAAACATCACAGAAAGGTATAAGGAAAAAAGAAAAAAAATCTGAATTCCCATCACCTAAAGATAAAAATACTAACATTTGGGGGACGATAGTAGCTTATTTGGATGGGATGGGTATTTACTTTTTTAAAGAACACAAGATTAACAATTTTTACTGTTAGGTATGCTTAGGTGACCCAATTTAATAAAGAAATGAATTATTTATAAAGAGCATATGCTGCTTTCATATAAGTGGCTACAAAAAAGTGCTTGAGGCACCTTGAAAACAACATGCTCTTTTGAATACTGTGAGCATTTGTCTCAAAAACTCTGTTTACAATATTAGTTTCTTGGCAAAACCTTTTCTATAACCTGCAGAACAAGCATACTTCAGCCTATATTAATAAAATTCTAAGAGTTTAGAGTAGTCATGTAGATCGTATTGAACTTCTATTGTTTTCTTAATCCATGTAAGTAATAGAAGCCAACATTCCTTGTTAAATTGGGTCAGCCTTGGATTAGAAGGTAGACCTTTGTATTTTTGCATCTGGAAGTAATCAAGGTCAGTCTTTTTCAACAGTATTCAAGATGCACTTATTGAGCACCTGCTGTGTACTTGCAACAAAATAAACAATAACTCCAGGTTACTGGTCAGAACTGACAGAGGTGATAAAAAGTTTTCTCTCTGCCTCTTCCTCACCCTATAGAAATAAGAAAAATATACCAGAATTGAAAAAAAAAAAACAACAAAGAATCTGTATTTTATGGATAGTTCAATTAATCAGACATAAGCAGAAGTAACATCTGAAAATATTTTCCTCTTTGGGGGAAAGATGAACAGATCGACTTTAATAAGATGTTATCCTAGAAACATTTTTCCCCCAGCATTTTCATAGGACATTCTAACATTTTCTAAATGCATCCATTTGTTTCTCCCTGAAACAGAAGATTCTCCTTTTAGATATGACTGTAATATGATAAAGAGTCCATATGAATGACTCATCTGTGGGCTGTTTCTCTGTTGTCAGTAAAGTTGTATTCCTAGCATTTATCTTATGAAAAATTTGATGATAAATGTATTCAGCTGAAAAAATTATCATTAGTTACACGATTTTGTCAGACAGGAGTGTATTTCTAAATGAAGAGTTTAATTATGTTTGTAAAATTTTATCAAATAGCAAGAGTTCTTGAGCTCAGAAATCCAGAAATAGTCTTTTGTTGCAATCATTTCTTTATATACCTGGTATTTATTATAATGCCAGAGAGTGTGTTTTTAAGCATACAGACGACATGTATAAAATGTTGATGAAGAGGTCCCACCATTTACACAGTGCTTCTTATGTTTTATAATGTGGCCTGTGATGCTGTATGTTGTAATTTAAACAAAATCTGTACCTGAGACTAGGAGATATGTGACTTAAATTAATTCATCTGTTTTATGTCTGATAAGTGCAGAAATTTAACATGCTAGGTATTGTTTTAAAGTACTTTGGTTTGTAGCCAAGTAAAGCAGACACTTTCATTATAGCTCTAAAGATTTTCTGAAGTTAAAACTTGTAACCAATATAAAATTCCACTTAAACTAAAGATTTTCAGTCACTAGAAGTCGAGACCTTGAAAAAGCACAAGGGACCCTCTTTACGTTGGGAAAATATTAGGCTTCCCTATAACCAATTTCACTATTCATGTTATCTGTATAAGAGGTTATGATGGTAGAGTAAATGGGAGTATAGAACAATGTAGGTTATAATTATGACCTTGTCTATTTAGACAATACCTTTAGTTACAGCCTGTTTTTTTTCTCCTAGCTTTTGACTTTAATAGTCATGTAATGTTCCATAGTATGTGTTTTTCAGATTACAGCATTTGTGGGGTGTGGCAGGCACTAACAGATGATAAACAGAACAACCCCACATGGCCTGAGGCTTTGAGGAGAGTCATAGAAGACACCTTGGCAGGGGAGGGGGGTGAGGGGTGCTCTGGATAGGGAGATGGGAAGGGGGCCTCTCTGAGAACCCCTTCAGAAGAAATATTTCAGAAGAAAATATGCTTGCTTATTCTTATTTTTTACTATCCTTTAAAAACTACAGATAAATGGTTTAAGTATGGAATAACCCTGAAGACATAAAAATGGGGATTTCCATTTATACATGAAATCAGAGAAACGTTAGGTTTTTTATAACTATAAATATAAGCAGTTAGATAGATAAACAGATACCATGGAGGAAAATCACTGGTTCATGTGAAATTACAAGTTAAGGACAATCCAAACGTGTTTCCCAAGATTCAGAATAAAGCTTAAGAGTCTTATAAAAGGATATCCTTCGTAAGCCCACAGCCTGTCTTGTAGACTGAGACAGATTTGTCTGATGAGAGGTCTTTTCTTGGTTATCCCATTGGGTAAAAAGAACTCTTAATTGGCCATATTAGAAATCCAAAAGTTGAGAAATTCTCAAGAGAAATTACTTGTGTTAGGGTTTAATTGAGAATTTTATTCTTTCTTTTGCATCTCCCCACCTAAGCCCCAAAGCCTAAATTTAAAGGTCATTTAGGATTCATTCTCATTGTAATTGCCGATGATGCTGAAAGAGATTACCTTGAGGGAGTCTTAATAACTTTTTTAAATGGGAGGGGCTTTCTCCAACTTCTCATGGGGTTACAACTGCTCTCCATTTGCTCAGTTGAAAGACCCCAAATAGGAAGATCCCTGGTCACTTCTACTAATGTCAGTCAGCCTTTAAAGGAACCACATGTTGGAGCTAGACTGGGGTAAAATATGCAAATGCCTCTGGGGACCAGGCAAGTAACAGAGCTAAAAGAGGTGGGTGTGCCTTAAGAACATATAGACACTTTGAATAATGACTGGAAACAGCCACAAGCCTATTGAATGGTCATGACTGCTTCTCATCACTGGCCACCGGTTACCATCCAGGAATCCCAGCCTGTGTAACAAAAGCTTTTAAAATTCAGATATTTTCTCTTCAGAATCGCTCCTTCTAGTGTTGACTCCGCCTTTCTTCTTCACTGTAATGTAGGCCAAAGAAAATAAGTCTTCAAGTGGAATGTGGCCCATGTGGGCTTTATGTTTTCAACATTGAGTCTAGCTTGAGACTTAAGATCTTATGTTGTCCAATATGGTAGCCTGTAGCCAGAAGTTGACCCTATAGATTTAGATTAGTTAAGTTAAAAATGTATTTCCTCAGTCAAGGCAGCCTTCTTTTTCTCTCTTTCTTTCTTCTTCTTTCTTTCTTTCTCTCTTTCTTTTTCTTTTTCTTTTTCTTTTTTTTAAGATTTTATTTATTCATTTGAGAGAGAGAGAAAGAGAGAGAGCACGAGTGGAGGTGGGGAGCCGAAGGAGAAGCAGACTCCCCGCTGAGCAGGGAGCCTGACGTGGGGTTTGATCCCAGGACCCTGAGACTATGACCTGAGCCAAAGGCAGATGCTTAACAAACTGAGCCACCCAGGCGCCCCTACTCAGCCTTATTTCAAGTGCTGAGTAGGCGTGTGGCTAATAGCTACTGTACTAGAAGGAACCGATGACCATTTTTCTGCTTCCAGAAAGTTATTTTGGATGGCACTGCTCTAGACTGACCCTTGAAACCATAACTTTTCTGTTTTTTCTCCTCAAAAGGAAATAATCACAACATTATTTTCTTCCAGCTCTATATGATAAGTAAACTATGTTAATGAAGTGCATTGTGAACAATATTGGAGATACACGTTATAAGGACTAAATATCATTGCAAAATATCATGTTCCCTGGCCAGTTTCTCCCTTTTAGGTATAGTTCTTGATAATGGAATTTACTAAGTCTACTAAACACATTCAGTATGAGATAGGAAAGGAAAAGAAAAGAGACTAATTTCTGCTCACCATCTATTGAAAGAGTAAAATGTAAGGAAGTAAAATTTGAGTTCATTTATTGTCTATACATATATAGTCACACACACATATGTACACACACACCACATAATACTGTACATGATACCACATATAGTAATATATATGTCTCTGTATATGTACATGCTGTATTTTCTACATGTATAATATAGAATATAGCATATGGACCGTGTATAATATACTCTATATTCTACATAGTAATATCCAATATATATTTTAAGTATAATTTTTTATTATATGCAGTTTGTCTCTTACATGTATCTTGTTGCCAAGATCTGATGTCACTATTATTTCACTTTTATTCTTGCTTCATGGCAAATAAGAGTTTTTGTTCCCCTAAATTTTCTTGGCCCTTAAAGAGATATAATCCTTTCTGCTGGATTACTAGGCCTGATTCTCTGTGTTTATGTTCATGCTCAACAACTTTTAGCATCCTGATTTCTCCAGCTGATGATTTCTGGTCCCCACACTCATAGTCAGCCACTAAGAGCAATGAGATGTTCACATGGTTGGAATGATTGCTAACCATTAAAAAGTAAAGGATATCTATAGTACCTGAGGGAAACAGAGGGAGATAGCATCTCTTACAGGGCATTTTAAACTTGTCTGCATTACTGTCTCTGTCATGAAACCTTCCTAATATCCTCTGTGCTGGGTGGGCCCCATGCTCCTATGATGCCCACTGTACCCTGTGCCCACCTGTATGATAAAACTTATCAAAATGAAATGTGCAACAATGCCTTGGTGTAGGATATAACTCCCTTAAAGTTGAGGACAGTGTGTTCTTCATCCTCACCTTCCAAATGCCTAGCAAACAGTGCCTGCCAAAGTGGAGCATGAAAAAAAAAAAGGGGGGAGAATGAAGTTAATGGGGGAAAACAAAGCAAGTTTGGGATTAGATCATGTTTAGGAGTCCAGAATGCCATGAAGGATCAGAGGGTTAGAAGTGGTCAATAGTACATTTTATAGCATATTCTTAAGTTTGGATTGATTCCTTTTATTGGCTCCATTTTAAGATAGATCGCCCATGAAGTGACAAAGAACAAGAGGCTTACTTATATCCTCCCCATAACAGCTGGAAAAAGAGAGCATCCTTCCTGCTAGTGTCATCAAAAGTTCCAAATGGCGTCAGAAAAAATGTGAAATAAAAACATAGCTAATAGTGTGAGCAGTCGATAACCCAAGAAGAATGTAGAAGTTAGATTTTAGATATCACAGATGGAAGTGTAAAATTTAATTCACATTATTTGTTGTTCTTCTTGTGTTTTTGAAGTGGGATGAGGAGGAAGGAAAACACATAATGGTCAAAACCAAGTTAAATCAGTTGGGTCACATTCCATATTCGTATTCTTAACTAATCACCGAGGCCGAGACATGGATTGTTCTGAGTGGCCAGGCCAGGTCACATGAGGAGCAGCCTCTTCAAAAGGAGTAAGGGGTCACTGCTACCAGAAAGAGCAAAAATGGATGCAGAGAAGGCAGGAATAGCAAACTTCGGTAATTCTCATAGGAATAATTTTAAGGCAATCACTGATCAATTTAAACCAAGCTATAACTGTGTAAACTGAAGAGTTGCTTTTAGTCCCAGTGTTTTTTTTTTTCTTAAATATATATGCTTAAAATTCATCAGTGAGTGAGAAATGGGAATCTATGTCATAAAACACATTTTAAAAACTTAATTTTTAAAAACATAGCATTGCAATTTAACTCATTTATATCTTTGGCAATTATTGCTGAAGCCTAACTAGTTATTTTTGGATAAAGTATTGAATATGCAAATTTGAACATTCATTCTTTCAAGGGCTGCAATTATTCTCATCACTTCAGTAAACATATTAACAAACATTGCATTTGAACACAAATGCATTTGCTTATTAACTTGAAAGCCGCATCTAAAACCGCAAATTGCTTCTGTGATTAAATTCCTAATTTTCCTGTCAAACCCCAAATAAAGTATTGCCTGTTGATTTAACAAGTGTTTAGTGTGGGCTTATTTTCCAAACCTAGCCCCACTCCCTAAAGATTTCAGTAAACTATTTTGTTCTTCTTGCTTTGTTTTATGTTGAAGTCTAACATGTGACATTTGTTTTTTACCCGCATATGGTTCGTATTTCCATTTTCCTGACCAGATTTGGTGTGATAGTATAGATGTCCTGAAGGACATTACTTTTGTATAATCAACTGTGAGGTAAATTATATTCGGGGATTATTTTGAAAACTACCTGAAGTCACTCAGTTTTGTTAGTTTCAGTTTCAAAGGGTAACGACAGTCTCTAACTTTGTTGTCATGTTCTAGTGAAAGACCCTGTTTGGGGCTCGGTGCCTTAAATTATACTGACAAGATAGATCTATGCTTATATTCATGATTGTTGTTCATGCTAGTGAGGTTTTGTGTAAGACTTGCCATCTCCTGTAATAACTAGTAATGTAATTAAATAATAACTAATAAGGTAAATGAAAATAAATATGCATTCATTCCTCATCTTTGAGATGTTTATTGCTAATATGGATGAAAACAGTGAGGAGTGACTATATGGAGGTTAGTTATGGCTAGGTTACTCCACTCAGGAAAGTTCTATAAGCACCTACCGTGCACCTCCTGTTATGGCTGATGGTGGGAATTCAGCAGTGATTCAGTCATTGTTGGAGGTCATGCTTTCAAAAGCACTTTAGCTCTGAAAGTTTAGGCTTTTCATACTGATTTAACTTATCATATAAATTCATGTTTGCACACACACACAGACACACAGACACACTCTTAACACCTAGTTTGTTCTTTCTTTTGGAAGGCAATGGTTCTTATATCTTCAGTCGTTGATGTTTTAGTGTATTTCCCAGGAGTAACAAGTATAGTTTTCATCAAGAAAAAGTAGTAGTTGCCAGTTGTAATAGTTCCTATGTCAGGTACCTTATGCTGTTGTATTCAAAATTCAAAACCTGGTGCCTCAAGGGCATGCATGATGTTTTAAAGAAATTCTATCAAAAAAAAAAAAATTTAGGGGGAAATTGGCCATAGACTTCCACCATTCCGTTGAATAGGCTTGGCCCAGTCTCCTTACTCTACCTGCCCAGCCTCCCTCCAGCGAGGAGATACCAGCATCCTGTTGTGTAGAGGATGGAGATGAGATTTTAGAAGTGGATTGATCAAATTCATGTTGTCTCAGGTAGGCTAGTAGAGTGTGAAGCCCAGGACTTCTCATTCCAGCTCCCAACTTTTATGTATTGTCCCAGAAGCAAATTCACATAGAACCTCCACACCAAGAAATGCAAGGGGATGTGAGCTCATTGCCTGAGAATGAGTAGATTTGTAAAATATGAATATTAAGCCATTTCTCACTTGTGGATTCTAAAGGCAAATCCTAACTTGTATAGAATGAGCGTTTGAACACTGAAGGCTGGCAGTGAACTTATAAGATCATTCAAGAGTGTTACAACATGATGATGATTATACAAAGGTGCTTAATCTTGTGACATTTACCACTGAGCTAAAGCTACAAGGTTAGTCTGTTTCTAGAGCACAATGTAAATGTTGTAGGGTTGAAATGCTGGTGTTATGCAGCCCCAAGAGCCATGAGACTGTCTTCTTTTGCTCCAGATCACTGCATTAAGCCTTTTGGAATGGAATTTGGGCATGCAAATGTTACTTTTATGAATTTTTAAACAATTTTGTCATTTCAAAAAGATTTCATTCCGAAACTTTAGATGGTTTCTCATGAACTTCACATTTTATTCATAAAAATGGACATTTGCAATTTTTTACAAATTGTCAATGTACAAAGCTGAAAGTTTCTATCTCTAAAAGCTTCCCAAATTCATGGCCTAAATGTGCCATTCACCTGTTACACTTTATTACTACATGTTATGTTCATGAACTCTGAACAGTTGATTACAATTTACTGTAAAGAAAATTAATTTGTCGATTTATTGGACACATACTTTGTAAAAGGAGTATGTGTGTCTGCCTTCAGTTTTCCTGAATGTTTCTTGTACAGAAGAAAATCTCAGAAATATTTAGAAATCAGGCCCAAATATGAATATTTTGCATTGGGAACATAAGTACACTATTTTCTCAGGATATGATAATTTTTGGAATTTCAGACCAGAGATTCCTTACATATTTCAGAATTTAAATAAGTATAGCCCTTTTTAATTCACATACTTTCAACAAGAGGAAAAACAATTAATGTTTAATAAGATATTGAGAAATTGGCGGGGATGTGGAGAAAGGGGAACCCTCCTACACTGTTGGTGGGAATGCAAGCTGGTGCAACCCCTCTGGAAAACAGTATGGAGGTTCCTCAAACAGTTGAAATTAGAGCTACCGTTCGATCCAGCAATTGCACTACTGGGTATTTACCACAAAGATACAAATATAGGGACCCGAAGGGGTACGTGTACCCCAATGTTTATAGCAGCAATGTCCACAATAGCCAAACTGTGGAAAGAGCCAAGATGCCCATCGACAGATGAATGGATAAAGAAGATGTGGTATATATACACAATGGAATATTATGCATCCATCAAAAGGAATGAGATCTTGCCATTTGCAACGACGTGGATGGAACTGGAGGGTGTTATGCTGAGTGAAATAAGTCAATCAGAGAAAGACATGTATCACATGACCTCACTGATATGAGGAATTCTTAATCTCAGGAAACAAACTGAGTGTTACTGGAGTGGTTGGGGGTGGGAGGGATGGGATGGCTGGGTGATAGACATTGGGGAGGGTATGTGCTACGGTGAGCGCTGTGAATTGTGCAAGACTGTTGAATCACAGATCTGTACTTCTGAAACAAATAACGCAACATATTTTAAGAAAAAAGGAAAAGAAGAAGATAACAGGAGAGGAAGAAAAGGGGAGTATGTCAGAGGGGGAGACGAACCAGGAGAGATGATGGACTCTGAAAAACAAACTGAGGGTTCTAGAGGGTAGGGGGGTGGGGGGATGGGTTAGCCTGGTGATGGGTATTGAGGAGGGCACGTTCTGCATGGAGCACTGGGTGTTATGAACAAACAATGAATCATGGAACACTGCACAAAAAACTAATGATGTAATATATGGTGATTAACATAACAATAAAAAAATTTGAAAAAAAAAAGATATTGAGAAATTTTATATCACCTGAGGATGAGGTCCAGTTAATGATGAATAGTGTTAAGGAGAGTAATAATTATATCACCTTGTTAAAAGAAAATTAACATTCTTTCGGGTATGTCATGTAAATCTTAGCTCTGAAGAGTTTGCTAAAGCAAAAACACTCTTACTTTTGGTATAGCAGTAACATTTAAAAGAGTAGATTTTGCCTTTGCACATAGTGAAATATTCTAGGGATTCAGTCTATATTATGAAGATTGAGCTAAAGGAAATAATAAACATTTATGCATAAAAAAATCTTTTCCATTTTACTTGTTTAGTCAAAGCTTTGGGATGATCGCTTTTAGATCTTAGACACTTACTGAAATAAAGTATCCTCCCACATACATTATGATCTCTTAAATCTTTCCAGCTATTAAATAGACAAGAAGAAGTGCTTCTCCATATTTTTATTTATCTTTATAATTTTCCACATAGCCACTGTACCTTTATTATTCATCAGCTAAACACAAAAGCACAATTTTCAAATTAAGCCATCAGGCATGCTTAGTCAGGCCATAAACATTTCAACTCTAGAGCTAAAATCCTTTTTTCCCATGCAAACTGTATTTTATAGGTAACAAAAACACCAAGTACCCTTTGTCATGACAGTCTCCCATTAAAAAGTATGTGAGATTATCTACATCTTTTCTGGTTTGAGTTTAGAGAACTTTTACCCACTGCAAGCATGAAGGTGCTCAGAAACTGACAGACCTTTTACATCTTAAAAATTCAACCCACCCATTTGTGATTTACTGTCCTATTTATTTTCTGAAAGTCAAGCCCACAATGTGTAGGACTATGTCTTCCCCATGTTGTTTCTTTGCATGTGTACCTGCCTGAGAACTCACTGAAACGTGGGGCTAATCTTATACATTTGTTCATTTCCTATGGCTTCTATCATTAAAACTTTATTGTGTATTATTCACCTATAGAAAATGATATAAACATATAATCTAGTCCAATGATGAACATCCATATAACCACTCCTCAAGAAATAAAACAAAAAACCCCCAATTCCTAGTATTTTCCCCCTGAACATACCCCACTTTCTTTCCATGAGGGCTTTAAAATACCTTAAAGTGGAGGTTTATCATTTTCATATGTTTTAAAACTTTATATAAATGGTATCAATTTTTATTTTATAAAATGCTTCATTATTCTTTGAGACTTTTCCATAGTAAGTTCATACATTTTCACAGCTGTCTAATATTTCAACTTCACATACTTTCATTTGTGATAATGTTAACATTTCATGTCTTTATTTGCTTTTAGAGCATGTAATATGGTCAGGTTAAATATTTTATATATGAATGCAACAATTTTTAGATGGCATATGACATGATAAAAGGACTGTGGGCTAGAGTTCAGATGAGGACTACTTCTGATCCAACAATGCATTACTTGGGGACAGTTGACATCTCACTCAACTTTTTTATCAAAATCTTCATCTATAAAATGAGTATTAGATTACCCACCTTCTCAAAGTTAGAAAGAGCAACTGGGATGATTGTTATTAATACACAAAAATTTTATAGAACTGATAGCGGTTTCTTTTTATTATAAAAATCAAGTCTTCTAGGAGGTAGATGGCTCTAATTTATACAATGGATGTGTTCTTGAGACTATGGGATATTTCTGAGTTTTTAAAGGTGACTTTGATGTGTCAGGTATCCTCACTGTTTAAAAACTGGTTTTTCTGGGGGCACCTTAGTGGCTCAGTCAGTTAAGCCTCCAGCTTCGGTTCAGGTCATGGTCTCAGGGTCATGAGATTGAGCCCCTCGTCGGGTTCCACACTCAGCAGGGAGTCTGCTTGAGATTCTCTCTCTCCCTGTGCCCCTCCGCCTGCTCTTTCTCCTTCTCTCTCTCAAATAAATAAATCTTTAAAAAAAGAACCCTGGTTTTTCTGTTTAAAAACTCTTGTTTAAAACCCAGCATCTTTTCTTTTTCCTTTTTTCTTCCGGCTTCCCATTGATAAATATGGCTCTGGGGTTAGTGCCTTTACTGTGTGAGACCCCCTAGGTGGCATTTAGGGTTTTTTACCACAGTGTACCATTTAGTAAATAGCATTGTGATGGCTGAGGAGAGTGCCTCAGGGATGGGTATTTACCCAGACAAATTGAAATGGATAGTTGAGCACTTATCCAATTAATTTATTAAATGTGCTCAGTCAGTGTGAATAAATCAAAGAAGTGTGCTCTTTCCTCCCCTTCATCGGCAGCATGAGATCAGCCTGAAGTACCTGAGGTAATTACCTCCACTTTCTACTTCATCTCTGCCTATACAGACCTAGCCTTATTTTTCCCCTAGTGAACGGATTATTCTCACCTCTTCAGAAAATCATGAAAAATCTTTAACTTTTAGATGCTATTCTGTTGTGCTTTCTACTATGCTTGAACCTTTTGTTTCTGATAAACAGGCCCTGTTTGAGCTTCACATACGTCACAGTGGAATAATATATTTATTGCCTTTCATTTATAAGAGAGGTGATGTTTAAAGTGGATTTTATAATGTAGGTTTTTTTTATTTAAATATACTAAGAGGGGAAAAACCTTGACATTTGTTTTACAGATGGCAGCTGAATGGAAGTGATATTAATCTGAATATGGAATATCGTTATAAGTTGAATGGAGGAAATCTTGTGGTTATTAACCCCAACAGAAATTGGGATACAGGAAGTTACCAGTGTTTTGCAACAAATTCACTTGGAACAATAGTCAGCAGAGAAGCTAAACTCCAGTTTGCCTGTAAGTTTATGGTCATAACATCCAGCAAGTTCAACGTTTAAAATAACTGAGTGTGTGTGGTCATTTTGGATTTCAGAAACAATATGTGGATTTTATTAATTGAATAAATAGGTTGAAGGAACAATTCACTATGATCTTTTGGATCTCTAGGTACTGTACAAATCAGAGCTTAAAATGTGTGTGGGTACGTTTTCCATTTTCCTATTTTTGTAAGGATTCTATTTAGGACAGGAAAAAGAATCCAGTTAAGAATATGTTTGTTGAGTAGCTACCCTGTGTTTTATATTGTATTTGAACAGAAAAGAAAATGAAAGAATTGTCAGACATGGTCCTTGCTCTCAGAGAGCATTGAAATTAGAGAATTATATCTGACAAATCTGAAAATATTTAAGGAACAGAGACAATGAAAAAGAAAAGAATGTGATATTTTGTCGACCTCTCTTGCAGTTTGGTCCAGCTCACAATAACCTTCGGGGTAACCCTCACTCAGGCCTGGCTCTGGAAGCCCACTTTGTACCAGTGTTAATTGGACCTGGGTGAACTCATGGCCCAACCTGAGAAAATCATTCTTTCTCCAGGGAATTTAGAATAGGGACCAGAGACCTCATTTAGTTTTTATCTTCCTGATATATCTTTTGACTACTTTGTACTTTTTGTTTCTTCTTACTATAGTCTCTTCCTTTGTGTTAGCTGTATATTTTGTATTCTGTAATGCATTATCAGGATTATCTTCGTTCTGAGGTTTCTTAGTTCTTTATACTTCAGTAATTCTGAAATTGGAATACATGTATTCTTATAATGTGGTAGTATTCTCTCTCCACAGCCACAAGCCATTAATAAATTGATGATGTGTCATTTAATGCATGGCTTATTCTGTAGCTTTCTGTTTTATAATGATGATGGTTGGTTTTGCTTTTGATACAATATTCTCTGTGCTCTGTTTTTCATACTTACTTGCTCTTTCCATTGTTTTCTCTTTGTTTTCCCTTGTGAACAGTGTTTCTGGTTCTCTGATTTAAAGCTGTATCTTCCTTGGGTATTTGGAAAGCTAGATGTTAGATTTATATTGCAAATTTAAGTTTGCCTATAAGTTTACCAAAGTGTTTTGTATATACTTCTCTAGTAGCCATAATTTTAAATCTAAATTATTTTTCATTTTAAATAAGTTCAGTTCCCTTTTTCCCCTTACTGTATACCTTGCTGTTGGTGATATCTGTGGTCATTGATTTAAATTCTTATTATGCCATTTCCGTACATATGCCATTTTCATATATATATATATATATGAAATATGTATCATATATATACACACACACAGGGCATACCTGTGTATTAGGTATTATGTATATATGCATGTGTGTATGTAGAGAATAGGTATACATATAATATTTTTCTCATGAATAATTTTATATATGCATATTGTTTTTAAGCAGAATTTTACCAGAATCTATCTAGTAGATTTACCTAGTTGCAATGCCAGCCACAAGACCTCTTCCCATTCTTGCATTCTAATTTCTTTAATTTCTCAATTTTTAAATATGTAACAGTTAATAAGTTACATTTAAAAATATAACTATGTTTCATCCTCTTGCATTTTAAAGAATGTCATTATATTGACTTAAGTATGAAGACACCTTTTGGTTGGTGCGAAGTTTGGATCCCAAACTGCCAAAGAATTCCAATGTGGTGTTCTTTTGTCTTCTGGAATTAGTGTTGCTGAACAGAAGTCTGGGATCAGAATCACTTCTATTTCTTGGGAGCTCACCACCAACTCCTTTTTTTTTTGTCTCATGTTGCTTGTGTATGAGATCATTTTTGCTTCATCCCTTTAGTTAAAAACATGCATATTTCCAGCAAACAGCTAGATTTAACTCTCTTTTAATTTACTTTGCTTAGAACATGAAAAATTAGTTTATCATACTTGCATATTTTGTACACAGTTCTGGAAATTTTCCTTCTTTTATATCTTTTAGTTTTATGTGTGATTTGCTTATATTTTAAAAAAGCACTGGTACTCTGTATCTTGGATTTTTTTGTCCTATTTCTTGAAATACTCTTTATCTCATGCTGTTCCTTCCTATGAATTTCTGTTCCTGATTTACTGAGGCCACATCTATTTGTTTGTTTTCTTTTGAAGATACAGTCAGTTTTCTGAAATGCTCTTTTGGATCTACAGGGCGTCTTTTTCCTACTTCCATTTGGTGTTTTCATTTTTATGCTTAATATTTTCAATGCACTCTAAAGCAAATTTTATCCAAAGCCCGCCTTTATCAACAGGTGGTGTCAAGGAATTCCCTTGGCCCTGCTTGCTTCTCTACATGAAGAGCTCAGATTCTCTTCTCAGATCCGAAGGAGAATGTACAATTCCCACGCTAATTCCCTATTTTAGGAGTCTCTCACCAAACACGTTATTTCTTTTATACAGTGGTATTTTTCTATTACAGATTCTTGATACCTTGTAATATCTGAAAAAGTATAATTAACTATCCTTCAGAGAGAATGGCTTGTTTGGAAATACTTCTTAAAATTACATCATGCCTCTTCCAGTCTTCCCCTACTTCCTAGCCAGTACTTTATAGGCAAAATGGGATAAAGTTGTTAAGTCTGGGATTTTTTTACCCTACTTACAAGCTAATAAGCTGGCCTGCTGCAATTTCACAGATGCTAGCAGAAGACACGATATTCCTGGGTCAGTGACAAAGAGCGTTATTACTCTTGGCCCAGCAAGGCGCATGCTTCAGTTCCCCTTGCCCTCAAGTCCCACAGAGGTGATTAGATATGGCTGGAATAGATGCCACACCCACCGCTGAGGAACACTGGGCTTAGAGACCCCACTTCTTTTATAGCAAGCAGTAAGCAAGCTGCTCTTCAGCTTAGAGGAAGACATTACCTTATCCCTCCAGCTTGCTCTCTTCAGACACATCCCTGAGAAATGGGCCTGCATAAGAGTGACCGGACCTTTCAGTCTTTGCACACCCACTAAAAACTTTGAAAAAAGTTGTCCGTTTGTTTGTTTGGTACTGCCTTTGACTTTGCTACTTGGGATGCACCCTATCAGGATATATGTCATGAATGGGAGACAAAGTATCTTTTGACCTTCATTGGGAATTCCATCTTTCATAAAGAAAAGCCAGGATGTTCCATTTAGTTCCTAAGGTTTCCCCACAGTCTTTCTTCATCAGCCTCACAAATTTTACTTGTTCTGATGCTTGGACATGAGATTGCTTAGTTGTCTTGGTGGACAATGAGATTCTTTGGTTTGGTTTGCTTTTGCAGTTAGCAGAAGTGGGGGCAGTTCATAAGTGTTTTGGGGAAGTTACAGGAAGGAATTTTGGGTATTCTTAGCCTAATGCCACATTAGATTGGAAAGGTAAAAAATGTATTTTTAAATTCATATAGTTGAGATACAGGTTTCTGGTAAAGAAACCAAGGACAGTGGGAAAAGAAGCAGGAGATATTTAATGTATCAGAGATCTCAAAATTACCAGTTATAAGAGAACACTGCTTTAACTTGGCAGCTTTGAAGGAATGTGATATATTAACTGAAGAAGGAATTAGGATCAAGACTCTTGTATTAGTAAGATGCTCGTGACTTCAGGGGAGTTTTGACTGTCTTTTGCTGCAGGCAAATGGAGGGTAACAAGTTGACACTGAAAAATTCCTAATTGTTCACTATATGGCTCCTCTCTTGATTATGTTTGCATGCTTAGTAATACTTTTTTGTTTCTGTTCATCATGAAGAAAATATTTAAATTGTGCTTCATGGATAAATGAGTAAATGAAAGTATAGTATACCACTTTTAAAGCTGATAAAAATGCAAAGAAATTTCATCTTAATTTTCAAGTTGCTTGAAAATAGTGTTTGTAATAAAATCAAAGTGAAAGGCCATTCATAATTTTAAAAGTCTGTAGGTTACTTATACAACAGTTAGGAAACCTGTGGAAGGGAGAAATATGTAAAGTGATGCAATGTTTGAGTTATAGGCTTTCTCAATTATTTGCTGTTATGTTACATTGTATAATTTTTGATACTTGCTTAATATATTTGAAAATATTTTTCCAAATTCTTAATTCCAGTCACAGCAGGTTAGGATAGTACCTCCAAATTCCCAAATATCTTTGCTTTATTAAAAATTAGTTTTATTTGCCTTATTCCTGAATTTCTTATTCTTTATTAAAATGTTTTTATTTTGGCCATTTTGTGCTGCAGTATATTTTTAATCATGAATTATATTACATGTACAAGTGGCATGGAGAAATTGTAAAGAATGTCTGTGTAGCCACCACTCAAGATTTAAAGAATTTTTTTAAAAGATTGTATTCATTTATTTGAGAGAGAGAGTGAGAGAGAGAGCACGAGAGGGGGTAGGGTCAGAGGGAGAAGCAGACTCCCCACTGATCAGGAAGCCCGATGTGGGACTCGATCCTGGGACTCTGGGATCATGACCTGAGTCAAAGGCAGTCACTTAACCAACTGAGCCACCCAGGCACCCTAGATTTAAAGCATTTGAAGTTCAATTAAACCTACCTGCTACGTCGTTGCAAATGGCAAGATCTCATTCCTTTTGATGGCTGCATAATATTCCATTACACACACACACACACACACACACACACACACACACACACACCCCACATCTTCTTTATCCATTCATCTGCCAATGGACATCTTGGCTCTTTCCACAGTTTGGCTACTGTGGACATTGCTGCTATAACTGGAGGGTGTTATACTGAACGAAATAAGTCAATCAGAGAAAGACACGTATCATATGACCTCACTGATATGAGGAATTCTTAATCTCAGGAAACAAACCGAGGGTTGCTGGAGTGGTGGGGGGTGGGAGGGATGGAGTGGCTGGGCGATAGACATTGGGGAGGGTATGTGCTATGGTGAGCGCTGTGAATTGTGCAAGACTGTTGAATCACAGACCTGTACTTCTGAAACAAATAATGCAATATATGTTAAGGAAAAAAAAGATAGCAGGAGGGGAAGAATGAAGGGGGGGAAATCGGATGGGGAAATGAACCATGAGAGACGATGGACTCTCAGAAACAAACTGGGGGGGTGGGAGGATGGGTTAGCCTGGTGATCTGTATTAAAGAGGGCACGTTCTGCGTGGAGCACTGGGTGTTACGCACAAACAATGAATCATGGAACACTACATCAAAAACTAATGATGTAATGTATGGTGATTAACATAACAATAAAAAATTAAAAAAAAAAACCTACCTGCTAACTCACCCTCCTGACATTTCCTTCACTCGCTTCCCCTCTCAATAGGTATTCACTATTCTGAATTAAATGTGTTTTTTTATCCTTTGAATACACATGTGTGTTTTTCCAAATAGCCTGTTAAATGATTTTACTTTTTTAATCTTTTAAACTTTTATACATTGGCATCATATGGTATGCATACATCAACAACGTTTTTGTCCCCCAACATTATGTTTGTGAGTATCTGTTGATCTACCTCCTTGCCAATGCTTGTTGTTGTTCATTTTTTAAATTTGTGCAAATCTAGTGAATATAAAATTGTATTTCACTATGGTTTAATTTGCATTTCTGTGATTACAATGATGTTAAGCTCCTTTTCTATGTTTGGTGACCATTTATGTTTCTGTGATCTAGTTTTTTTTGGGGGGGGCAGGATTTCTTTGTACACTTTCACTTAATCATCTTCTTTTTAGTGGCTAGTTTTGTTTTGTTTTTCCCTTGATGCTGTCAAATGAACAAATGTTCTTAATTTTGAATTAAAGTATCACCCTTTTTCTTTATAGCTTATGTTCTCTTACGAGTTGTTTAAAAATTTTTCCCCCTTATCCTGACGTGGTAAAGACATTCTCCTAAAGGTACTTATAAAAGTTTAATGTTATGCTCTTTATATTTAAGTCTTTAATTATCTGGAATTGATTTTGTATATCCTGTGAGATAGAAGTACTCATTTATTTTATTCTAATATGGGAAGTCAACTTAGCAGTCCAATTGACTGAAGAGTCCATTCTTTTTTTTTTTTAAATATTTTATTTATTTATTTGAGAGAGAGAATGAGAGAATGAGCACATGAGAGGGGGAGGGTCAGAGGGAGAAGCAGACTCCCTGCCAAGCAGGGAGCCCGATGCGGGACTCGATCCCGGGACTCCAGGATCATGACCTGAGCCAAAGGCAGTCACTTCACCAACTGAGCCACCCAGGCGCCCTGCAGAGTCCATTCTTAACCACCCAGAATGCAATGTATGATCATTGTCTTTGGTTTCTTTGGACGTTTTTGGAGAATTATATTATCTGCAAATAATGAGAGTTTCTGTTTCCTTATCAACCCTTGCATCTTTTATATCTTTTTATATGACTGCACTTTCTCTAGCCTAATACAGCATTAAATACATTGATGGTAGATATTCCTATCTTGCTTCTGATTTTAAAGAAAATGAATTAAGAGTAACATTTCACCATTTGATATAATGTGTCCTATAGATTTTATAAATGCTCTTTATCAAGTTAAGGCAGATCCTCTCCAGGTTAGCTTTTATCATGAATGCTTTATGTGTAAATGCTTTTCATACTTTTATTGGGATATTCATGCTGTTTTTCTTCTTTAAACTGTTAATGTAGTAAATAATTTTTAATATAAACCAACCTTCTATTCCTGGGTTAGTTTCATCTTGGCTTTTATGTAAGTTTTTTAAATAAATGGATGGTAGGTATTTGCCAATATTTTATTTTGCATTTTTGCATATATATTCATATAGGAGATTTTCTTGTTATTCTCTTATACTATCCTTTCTTTAACTTTAGTATCAAAGTTATGTTCACCTCTAAAAATGAGCTGGAGAGTATTTCTTATTTTTATAGCACCTAAAAAAATTTGAGAAATATTGGAATTATCTGTTCCATGAATAAGAAGTAGAACTTACAAATAAAACCATCTGGGCTTGGAGTTTACACTGAGGAAAAATTTTAACTATTGAGTGAATGATATGGTCTTTTTCTTTATGCAAATTTATGGTTTTTCTAGGAATTTTATGTTTTCTAATGAATTGGCAAAAAGTTGTTCAAACCATTCCTTTTATTATCATTCTTATCTCTGCTTTATATGTAAATTCCGTTTCATTCTAAGTATTATTTCAAAACTCTTTTTAATGAAACCTGTCAGAACGTGGCATTATTGTTCACTTTTGAATCTTTGTATTTCGTTCATTTTCTTTTCATTGCTCTTTCCCACTTCTTAGATTATTTCATTTTTCTTTTCTTAATCACTTAAGTTATATGGTTACTTTCCTACCATTCTTCTGTTCTAACACAAATATGTGTGACTTTAAGTTCTCCTAAAGTCATAGTTTTAGCTGTCAACCAGGGTTTTGACATATAGCATATTTATTATGCTTCAGTTTTACAAATGTTATAATTTCATTATGATTTTCTCTTGGATCTGTGAGTTATCAGATACGTGTTTTTGAATATCCAAACACAATGGAGTTTTCCTAGACATCTTTTGTTACTGATTTCTATTTTATTTAAAAAATTTTATTTATTTGAGAGAGAGCATGTATGTGCCAGAGAGGCATGAGTGGGGGTGGGGTGAGGGATGGGCAGAGAGAGAATCAGGCTCACCAGTGAGCTGGGAGCCCAACATGGGACTGGATCGCAGGACCCCGGGATCATGACCTGAGCCTAAGGCAGGTGCTTTACTGACTGAGCCACCCAAGCACTCCTTGTTACTGATTTCTAACCTTAGTTCTTCATTGATCAGAGCAGTGTTCTCCATATATTCATTGGGATAAACTTGTTAATTGTGTTGCTGAAATTATATATCTCATTACTGATGCTTTATCTAATCAGTCAGTTTCATACAATGATAGATTTCTGTTTATCCTAGTATTTCTGTATTTTTGCCTTGTACATTTAGTGAATTCTTGCTGTATAAAAATTTATAATAGGAATATTTTTGGTTAACATGAGATGACCAACTATCCCTAAGAAATCGTTTGTCTTAGAAATTAGGTGTTAATATATTGATATTGCTCTATTAATATATTCTGATTTTTTTGTTTTCTTCTCTTTGTTTAGACTGATTAAGAATTTCTTCCCCCCTCAGCAACACTGAAAGTTATACACCTTATTTTCATCTAGTAATTGCCCTAGAAGTTTCAGTATGCATGCTTAACAAAGTCTGTAGTTAATATCTCTAACAATGGAGGACTTTGCAGTATTTTCAACTGTATTGCCTTTCTCCAGAATACTGTACTATTGTTATTAAATATTTTTGTTGAAATTTTTAATGCCATGAATTACACATTACTGATCCTATTCCTTTTATTTTCTAGTTTTTCTTTTATATCATAAATAGATAATGTAAGCATGTACAAACTTCTACGTAGTTTTTTATTTGCTTTTTATATTTGTTTTTTTTTGTTTTTTATTATGTTAATCCCATACATTACATCATTAGTTTTTGATGTAGTGTTCCATGATTGTTTGTGCAAAACACCCAGTGCTCCATGCAGAACGTGCCCTCTTTAATACCCATCACCAGACTAACCCATCCCCCCATCCCCATCCCCTCTAGAACCCTCAGTTTGTTATTCAGAGTCCATCGTCTCTCATGGTTCGTCTCCCCCTCCGATTTGCCCCCTTCATTCTTCCCCTCCTGCTATCTTCTTCTTTTTTTTTCCTTAACATATATTGCATTATTTGTTTCAGAAGTACAGATCTGTGATTCAACAGTCTTGCACAATTGACAGCGCTCACCCTAGCACATACCCTCCTCAATGTCTGTCACCCAGCCACCCCATCCCTCCCACCCCCCACCACTCCAGCAACCCTCAGTTTGTTTCCTGAGATTAAGAATTCCTCATATCAGTGGGCTCATATGATACATGTCTTTCTCTGATTAACTTATTTCACTCAGCATAACACCCTCCAGTTCCATCCACGTCGTTGCAAATGGCAAGATCTCATTCCTTTTGATGGCTGCATAATATTCCATTCTGTATATATACCACATTTTCTTTATCCATTCATCTGTTGATGGACATCTTGGCTCCTTCCATAGTTTGGCTATAGTGGACGTTGCCGCTATAAACATTGGGGTGCACGTACCCCTTCGGATCCCTACATTTGTATCTTTGTGGTAAATACCCAGTAGTGCAATTGCTGGATCATATAGAAGCTTATTTTCAACTGTTTGAGGAACCTCCATACTGTTTTCCAGAGGGGTTGCACCAGCTTGCATTCCCACCAACAGTGTAGGAGGGTTCCCCTTTCTCCGCATCCCCGCCAACATCTGTCGTTTCCGGACTTGTTAATTTTAGCCATTCTGACTGGGGTGAGGTGGTATCTCATTGAGGTTTTTGATTTGGATTTCCCTGACACTGAGCGATGTTGACCACTTTTTCATGTGTCTGTTGGCCATTTGGATGTCTTCTTTGGAAAAAAAATCTGTTCATGTCTTCTGCCCATTTCTTGATTGGATTATTTGTTCTTTGGGTGTTGAGTTTCATAAGTTCTTTATAGATTTTGGATACTAGCCCTTTATCTGATATGTCATTTGCAAATATTTTCTCCCATTCTGTCGGTTGTCTTTTGGGTTTGTGGACTGTTTCTTTTGCTGTGCAAAAGCTTTTTATCTTGATGAAATCCCAATAGTTCATTTATGCCCTTGCTTCCCTTGCCTTTGGCGATGTTTCTAGGAAGAAGTTGCTGTGGATGAGGTCGAAGAGGTTGCTACCTGTGTTCTCCTTTAGGATTTTGATGGACTCCTGTCTCACGTTTAGGTCTTTCATCCATTTGGAGTCTATTTCTGTGTGTGGTGTAAGGAAATGGTCCAGTTTCATTCTTCTGCATGTGGCTGTCCAATTTTCCCAACACCATTTGTTGAAGAGACTGTCTTTTTTCCAGTGGACATTCTTTCCTGCTCTGTCAGAGATTAGTTGACCATAGAGTTGAGGATCCATTTCTGGGCTCTCTATTCTGTTCCATTGATCTATGTGTCTGTTTTTGTGCCAGTACCATCCTGTCTTGATGATGACAGCTTTGTAATAGAGCTGTAAGTCCGGAATTGTGATGCCGCCAGCTTTGCTTTTCCTTTTCAATATTCCTCTGGCTATTCGGGGTCTCTTCTGGTTCCATACAAATTTTAGGATTATTTGTTCCATTTCTTTGAAAAAAGTGGATGGTATTTTGATGGGGATTGCATTGAATGTGTAGATTGCTCTAGGTAGCATTGACATCGTCACAATGTTTGTTCTTCCAATCCATGAGCATGGGACGTTTTTCCATTTCTTTGTGTCTTCTTCAATTTCTTTCATGAGTATTTTATAGTTTTCTGAGTACAGATCCTTTGCCTCTTTGGTTAAATTTATTCCTAGGTATCTTATGATTTTGGGTGCAATTGTAAATGGGATCGACTCCTTGATTTGTTCTCTTCTGTCTTGTTGGTGTTTCGGAATGCCACTGATTTCTGTGCATTGATTTTATATCCTGCTACTTTACTGAATTCCTGTATGAGTTCTAGCAGTTTTGGGGTGGAGTCTTTTGGGTTTTCCACATAAAGTATCATATCACCTGCAAAGAGTGAGAGTTTGACTTCCTCTTTGCCAATTTGGATGCCTTTGATTTCTTTTTGTTGTCTGATTGCTGTGGCTAGGACTTCTAATACTATATTGAATAGCAGTGGTGATAGTGGACATCCCTGCCGCATTCCTGACCTTAGGGGAAAAGCTCTCAGCTTTTCCCCATTGAGAATGATATTCGCTGTAGGTTTTTCATAGATGGCTTTTATAATATTGAGGTATGTACCCTCTATCCCTATACTCAGAAGAGTTTTGATCAAGAAAGGATGCTGTACTTTGTCAAATGCTTTTTCTGCATCTATTGAGAGGATCATTTGATTCTTGTTCTTTTTTTGTTAATGTATTGTATCACGTTGATTGATTTGTGGATGTTGAACCAACCTTTCAGCCCAGGGATAAATCCCACTTGGTCGTGGTGAATAATCCTTTTAATGTACTGTTGGATCCTATTGGCTAGTATTTTGGTGAGAATTTTTGCATCCATCTTCATCAAGGATATTGGTCTGTAATTCTCCTTTTTGATGGGGTCTTTGTCTGGTTTTGGGATCAAGGTAATGGTGGCCTCATAAAATGAGTTTGGAATTGTTCCTTCCATTTCTATTTTTTGAAACAGTTTCAGGAGAATAGGTATTAATTCTTCTTGAAATGTTTGATAGACATCCCCTGGGAAGCCATCTGGCCCTGGGCTTTTGTTTGTTGGGAGATTTTCGATGACTCCTTCAATTTCCTTAGGGGTTATAGGTCTGTTCAGGTTTCCTATTTCTTCCTGGTTCAAGTTTGGTAATTGATACATCTCTAGGAATGCACCCATTTCTTCCAAGTTATCTAATTTGCTGGCATAGAGTTGCTTATAATATGTTCTTGTAATTGTTTATATTTCTTTGGTATTGGTGTGATCTCTCCTCTTTCATTCATGATTATTTTGATTTGGGTCATTTCTCTTTTCTTTTTGATAAGTCTGGCCAGGGGTTTATCAATCTTGTTAATGCTTTCAAAGAACCAGCTCCTAGTTCCGTTGATCTGTTCTACTGTTCTTTTGGTTTCTATTTCACTGATTTCTGCTCTGATCTTTATTATAATTTCTCTTCTGCTGGGTTTAGGCTTTATTTGCTGTTTTTTTCTCTAGCTCCTTTAGGTGTAGGGTTAGGTTGTGTATTTGAGACCTTTCTTGTTTCTTGAGAAAGGCTTGTATTGCTATATACTTTCCTCTCAGGACTGCCTTTGCTATATCCCAAAGATTTTGAACAGTTGTGTTTTCATTTTCATTGGTTTCCATGAATTTTTTTAATCCTTCTTTAATTTCCTGGTTGACCCATTCATTCTTTAGTAGGATGCTCTTTAGCCTCCATGGATTTGAGTTCTTTCCGACCTTCCTCTTGTGATTGAGTTCTAGTTTCAAAGCATTGTGGTCTGAAAATATGCAGGGAATAATCCCAGTCTTTTGGTACCAGTTGAGACCTGCTTTGTGGCCTAGCCTGTGATCTATTCTGGAGAATGTTCCATGGGCACTAGAGAAGAATGTGTATTCTGTTGCTTTTGGATGGAATCTTCTGAATATGTCTGTGAAGTCCGTTTGGTCCAGTGTTTCATTTAAAATCTTTATTTCCTTGTTGATCTCTTGCTTAGATGACCTGTCCATTTCAGTCACGGGGCGTGTTAAAGTCCCCCACTATTATTGTATTGTTGTCAATGTGTTTCTTTGCTTTTGTTATTAATTGCCTTATATAATTGGCTGCTCCCATGTTCGGGGCATAGATATTTACAATTGTTAGATCTTCTTGCTGGATGGACCCCTTACGTAGGATATAGTGTCCTTCCTCATCTCTTATTACAGTCTTTGTTTTAAAATCTAATTTGTCCGATATAAGGATTGCCACCCCAGCTTTCTTTTGGTGTCCATTAGCATGGTAAATGGTTTTCCACCCCTTCACTTTCAATGTGGGGGTGTCTTTGGGTGTAAAATGAGTCTTTTGCAGACAGCATATCGATGGGTCTTGTTTTTTAATCCAATCTGATAGCCTGTGTCTTTTGATTGGGGCGTTTAGCCCATTTACGTTCAGGGTAACTATTTGAAAGATATGAATTTAGTGCCATTGTATTGCCTGTAAAGTGACTGTTACTGTATATTATCTGTGTTCCTTTCTGATCTGTGCTGCTTTTAGGCTCTCTCTTTGCTTAGAGGAGCCCTTTTAATATTTCTTGGAGGGCTGGTTTCGTGTTTGCAAATTCCTTTAGTTTTTGTTTGTCCTGGAAGCTTTTTATCTCTCCTATTTTCAGTGACAGCCTAGCTGGATATAGTATTCTTGGCTGCATGTTTTTCTCGTTTAGTGCTCTGAAGATATCATGCCAGTCCTTTCTGGCCTGCTAGGTCTCTGTGGATAGGTCTGTTGCCAATCTAACATTTCTACCATTGTAGGTTACATATCTCTTCTCCCGAGCTGCTTTCTGGATTTTCTCTTTGTCTCCGAGACTCGTAAGTTTTACTATTAGATGTCGGGGTGTTGACCTATTTTTATTGATTTTGAGAGGGGTTCTCTGTGCCTCCTGGATTTTGATGCCTGTTTCCTTCCCCACATTAGGGAAATTCTCTGCTATCATTTGCTCCAATATACCTTCTGCCCCTCTCTCTCTTTCTTCTTCTTCTGAGATCCCAATTATTCTAATGTTGTTTCGTCTTATTGTATCACTTATCTCTCGAACTCTGCCCTCGTGATCCTGTAGGTTTTTTCTCTCTTTTTCTCAGCCTCTTTATTTTCCATCATTTGGTCTTCTATATCGCTGATTCTCTCTACTGCCTCATTTATCCTAGCAGTTAGTTCCCCCATTTTTTTTAGTTCTTTTTTTTAAAATATTTTATTTATTTATTCATGAGAGATAGAGGGAGAGAGAGAGAGAGAGAGAGAGAAGCAGAGGGAGAAGCAGGCTCCCAAGGAGCAGGGAGCCCAATGCAGGACTCGATCCCAGTACCCTGGGATCATGACCGGAGCCGAAGGCAGATGCTTAAGCATCTGAGTCACCCAGGTGCCCCGAGTGCCCCCATTTTTTTAAAGAATTTATTTATTTATTTGAGAGAGAGAGAATGAGAGATAGAGAGCACAAGAGGGAAGAGGGTCAGAGGGAGAAGGAGACTCCCTGCTGAGCAGGGACCCCGATGTAGGACTCGATCCCGGGACTCCAGGATTATGACCTGAGCTGAAGGCAGTCACTTAACCAACTGAGCCACCCAGGCGCCCCTGAGTGCCCCCATTTTTTATTGCACCTCATTAATAGCCTTTTTTATTTCAACTTGGTTAGATTTTAGTTCTTTTATTTCTCCAGAAAGGGTTTCTCTAATAACTTCCACGCTTTTTTCAAGCCCAGTTAGTATCTTTAAAGTCATGATTCTGAACCCTAGGTCTGACATCGTACTAATGTCCGTATTGAGTAGGTCCCTGGCAGACGGTACTACCTCTTGTTCTTTTTGCTGAGGTGATTTTTTTCGTCTTGTCACTTTGTCCAGAGGAGAATAGATGAATGAGAGAACAAAATGTTAACAGGTTAACAACATCCCCAGCAAATATACTCTATACAAATCAGAAAAGACCTAAAACCAGGGGAAAAGAAAGGGAAAGAAAGAAAAAAGAAAGAGAAAAAAGAAAAAGAAAAAGGTAAAAACAAACAAACACTAAACAAAACAAAACAAACAGAATATGATCAAATATGATCAGGCTAGTGCGTAGATCAGTGCCACACACTAGATTTTGGGCGTATTTTGGTCTGTTAGAAAAAAGTGCCTCCTAAAATTTTAAAGGAAGAAAGATTTATATATGTACAAAATAAGGGTTGATACAATGAAGGGATGGAATTTGACTTTAAAGATGAAAATTATAAAAGATTTTATAAAAGAAATTGATAAGAAGTTGTTTGAAAAAAGAAAGAAGAAGTTTTAAAACAAAGGGAGAGAATGTGATCAGGCAGGAGACTAGAACAAAGCCATACACTAGTGATTTAGGGTATATTTCGATCTGTTAGAAGAAACTGTATTTCAAAATTTTAAAGAGAGAACAACTTATATATATATATATATATATATATATATATATATGCCAAAATTACAGGTAACTACTATGAAGGGATAAAATATGACTCTAAAAATTAAAAATAAAAAATGTTTTTTTAAAAAAAGGGATTGATAAGATGTTGGTTGAAAAGGGAAAAAGAAAAATTAAAAAAAACAGTTAAAAAAATTAACTTTGAAAGACTAATAAATCATGGTAAAAAAGCCATGAATTCTATGTGCAGTATTCCCCTAGCGCTGGAGTTCTCCCGTTCTCCTTGATCGGTAAACTTGGTCTTGGCTTGCTGGCTGTTTGTGCTGATCTTCTGGGGGAGGGGCCTGTTGCCGTGGTTCCCAATGTCTTTGCCGGAGGCGGAATTGCCCCGCCCTTGTCCCTCCGGGCTAAGCAGTCTGCTCGGGTTTGCTCTCAGGCGCTTTTGTTCCCTGCAAGCTCCCGGCACAGCTTTGCAGGACCAGGGTGAAAATGGTGGCCTCCCAATCTCCACCCGGAGGAGCTGCGAACTCGCGGCCCCACTCCTCAGTGCGCCCCCAGAGAAAAGCAGTCAGTCCCATCTCCCTGGTCTCCGGCCGCACTCCGTGCTCACCCGGCCTGTGACGGAGCGTTTCTATCTCTGGCACCCAACTCGGCGTGGAGTCTCTAAACACAGCAGATCCCTGCCATGCGCTCCTGCGCCGCTCCTCCTAGGGGAAGGGAGGGGAGTCTCCCCGGCTCTGCTGCTTGTTGGGTCCCTGCTGGGGGAGCAGTGGCCCGACTGGGCCGCGGATCACAGTTTATGGCAACCCCCAGCTGAGAGCCCGCGCCTCGGCTCCGTCTCTGCAGCCGGCTTCCCCGCTCCGATACCTGGGAGCTCTGTCGCACTCAGGCACCCCCAGTCTTTCTGTGACCCCAAGGGTCCTGAGACCACACTGTCCCTCAAGGTTTCCACCCCCCGCTTAGCCACTGGAGCGACATCCCTCCGCGGAGCCGACTTCTAAAAGGTCCGATTTTGTGCTCCGCGGCTCTATCACTTGCCAGAAGCGCAGACGGAGGCCCCCTCCCCCGCTGTCTATCCTCCCGAATATCACCTGGGATTCACGTCTCCGCACGTCCTACCTTCCAGAAAGTGGCTTCTCTGTTCAGAGAGTTGTTGCTATTATTATCTTCGATCTCCTGATGAGTTCGCAGGTGTTCAGAATGGTTTGATCCCTATTCAGCTGAATTCCTGAGACCAGACGAAATCCAGGCGTCCTACTCCTCCGCCATCTTGCTCCGCCCCCAATATTTGTTTTTTTGCTTGTTTTTTAAGGAAAACTGCAGGCTTCTGCTCATATCCTGCTTATTTCTCCTTTCCTAGAGGAAACTACTTTCAACTCTTTGGCTCTTGTGATATTTATCTCATTTTTTAATAAATACCTTGCTTTTATTGCTACTTCTTGATTTTTTTAGTTTTAAGCATCACTTGACTATCAGAACTGATAATTGATGCTCTAACTGTCGCATTACCATCTTGCCCCCACAGTGATGTGAGGTTGCCTTTTTATGAGGTTTATGAAACACAGCAGTTAAGTCTTAAAGCACAAAATTAAAAATAGGGAAATCTACACTTTATTCCACTTACTGTACTTTTACTGAATGGAGCTTAGATGAGCACAAGCCAGTCAGTTTTAGAGCCAGCCCTCATCAAAATCTCCACAGTGAATAAACATTTCACCTGCCTTTGTTTGAAACTGGGGGGCTGGGAAGAAGTTAATTGCCAGTCGATTAATATTTGAATATGCATTAACATAGGGCATGTTATCATAGGATTTTACTGGATCAAAATTTGAAATAGGTCAGTTTTCAGTGTTTCCATGATGATGACTTTGTAAATGATAATTCAGAGCTGAGTTTTGTAACAAAGTATAATTACTAATTATTTTTTCTTTTGTGCATGATTTTTCTTTTCCCACAAATTAGTAATCTTATTTTTTTTAGTTTCTTAATTTTCTGTGGTTTTATACTATGTCATCTAAAATTTTCGCTAGTTTTCTCAATGTCCTCTCAGATATTGAGATGCATCAAATACTCTGTCAGTTTTATCT
Source organism: Callorhinus ursinus (assembly GCF_003265705.2). Taxonomy (NCBI): domain Eukaryota; kingdom Metazoa; phylum Chordata; class Mammalia; order Carnivora; family Otariidae; genus Callorhinus; species Callorhinus ursinus. Next base: position 29,296,889 of record NW_027397077.1, on the reverse strand, counting down.
TCTTGAAATCTGTTCTGGAGGTCTTTTCTTTGAACATTTCTACTGAGTTTTTAATACATGCTGTCTTATGTTTGCAATTTAAGAGACTTTTTCTACTCTAAATTTGCTCTTTATATCTTTTTCTAGTTTAATACTGTAATACCTTTTCATATACATATGAGGTTTTGAGTGATGGTTTTTTTCCCTTTATATTTTCTTCCCCTATATAAAGTGTTTTTCCCAAATAGCTTCATTTCTATTTTATGCTTGTCGGTTTTCATCTTTCAAATAAGAATTTTTTTGCATACATCTGGCAATTTTTGGTGGTTTGCACAAACTTAAGTTGTGGGGAACTAAACCCTAACATAAATCTCCATTTTCATGGTGGACCTTGTCATTGTGAGGTTAATGATACAGTCACTAATTTCATTAGGAGCCCTTACTATCAGGGATTTTAATTTTTCCCTTTTGGGTAAATCAGGTTCCCCAGAAGGAAAAAGAATCTGCTCTTCCCCCTGGATGGCAGTAGCCACCACTAGTATTCTGGGAGCCTGGTGGGAGAAGAGGCCTAAAGGATTGCAGTGTCCAAGATGCAGATATTTATTTAATCCACCTGTTTCCTCACAATACATGTCACAAGATCTGCTGAGTAATGTCTAGTCAAGACATCCTGTGTTTTACCCCTTTAGACAATAAGCCTCTCCTCTGTTGGTTGTAGGGGAAGGATAGGATCTGGGTATCTGCTGCTTGAAATTCTTATTTTACCACCTCCTCCACTTCATTTCCATTTCCAGATGTGCCTACTACCTCCATTCCTAAGCTTTCTGAGGATTCCGCCCACAAATCTCATTTCTAGGCTTTTCTCCACTATGAGCCTAAAAGTCCTATTTCTCCATTATGCAAAACCAGTTAACCAATCACTTCTGTTTTCTGGCTTCTACAATTTTATTGCACTTTGCTATCTGTTTTCCTGTCTTTGTGAGTTTGGACCTTCCAAAAAATACTTCTATACCATAAGTAAGTCCTGATTTGGGGAATATCTCAGAGGAAGAGAGAAATTGTACATGTATGTGTTTTCTCTAGAAGCCTTATTGTTATTTCACACAATCAAGTGTTTTTTCAGATGTACTCACATGTTCACTATGTCCTTTGTGCACCTTCTTTCTTGTATCTGGGCTCATTTTTCTTGAGATCTTTATCTTTTAGGAATTTTTTAGTATATTTCTGTTGGTGGTCAGTACTCTTTTATCTTCTCTTTTCCCCATTGGCCTGAAAGTGTGTCTATGTGCCGTTGTTCTTCAAAAAAGAATTTCACTGCAAAAGATACTGTTACACTCTGAGACTGGAGCCAGACTTCGTGGGTTCGAATCCCACCTCCACTACGTACCAGCTATGTGACTTTGGACAAATTCTGAGCCTGTTTGTGTTTCTGGTTCTTCATCTGTAGAGCAAAGTTGAGCAGTGGAACTTACTTCATCAGGTGTGAGGTTTACATGAGCTAAAGTATGTGAAGTACCCGGAGCAGTGCGCAGCACAAAATGCATGCTGTACAGGGATCAGCTGTTGTCATTTTTATATAATTCTAGGGTATGATTCCTGAATCATGGGATGCATGTCTTATGGCAACTGAAAAATTTTCAGCAGGTATCTTCCAGATTTCTTTATCCCCATGGCAACTCTACTCCTTCCGGTTTCCTTTTGAGTATATTTGAAATTTCTCATTCTCTCCTGCATATCTGTTAACTTGTCTGACTTGTTTAACTTGTTAATTTGCTTGTCATGTTTTCTATCTCCACATCTCTTTGAGGTGTTCAGAGTTACTTCTTTAGTTCCAGCCTGCACATCACTAAGTAATCTCTGCCTACTTTACTATTAAACTATCCTTTGAAATAATACATGTATTATTTCAATCTTTTGAAATATATGAAGTTTACTTTGTGGCCCATTATATCACCAGTTATTATAAATGTCACATGTATGCTTGAAAAAAATAAACTATCCTTTGAGTTTTTAATTCTAGTGATTGTATTTTCCCTGTGTAGATATTCTGTCTGGTTCTTTTTTCTATGTTCCTGTTCTCTATTCAGAGCATTTTGTTTTTCCTCATGATTTGACATGCAACATGCATATAAAAATATTCCCATGTTTATTTTTTTGATGTGAATATGATCTTTTTTTAAAAAAGATTTTATTTATTTATTTGGGAGAGAGAGAGAGAAAGCACAAACTGGGAGGTGGGGGAAGGGCAGTGGGAGAGGGAGAAGCAGGCTCCCCGCTGAGCAGGGAGCCCCACACAGGGCTCGATCCCAGGACCTTGGGATCATGACCTGAGCCGGAGGCAGGCGCTTAACCATCTGAGCCACCCAGGCGCCCCTAGATGTGAATATGATCTTTAGTAGAATTTTTACTTACCCAGGCCAACATGAGACTCTCCTTGGTCTTGGTTTAAGGAGCTTTTATTGCTTTTGCCAGGAACCTCAGGGATATAACCAACCTGGGAACAATTTTATTTTAATATATTGGTTCTATGTAGCCCAACACAAACAGTCACTTTTCACTATTTATGGTAATTATGTTCTATAAAGTCACTGTTAACACTGAATTAACGAATATTGAACCACTGCTCCTCAGGGAAATACGGGGTTAGGTTCCTGCAAACCTCTGGTCATAACATTATCATCAACCAATCAATACATAATCTTGTTTTATGTATGTTTCTGTTTAAAGGAATCTTATGTAATGTACATTGTTGATTTATTAACATTAAACTCATGGTCAAGAACTCTATTACTCATGCTTGAACAAAGCTTTTCTAGCAAACCAGTTTTGTTTTTTGTTTTTTTTTCCATAAGGCACAGCACAGTTTCCTGACGCATGAGAATACAGGACAGATTTCAGCACAAAGCTTGAGGTCCATTTGAAGCAGTGAGTCAACAAAAAGCACACAAATGCAAAAATCGTGGCACTAAATATACAGGAAAAAAAGATGCTTGTTTACAGTAGGAGAGCTGAAACAAGAAGGCAGAGTGTTGCTTATTCAACCTCAGCTGGGAATGTGCACATGGTGTGACTCATATTTTTCACCACTTCATGCATGTCTTCAAATGATGGCAAAAGTGCCACAAATACTGATTTGGGGTTTACAAATTAAGTTTTAGGGAGTCGATGAATTTACAAATATGAAATTCACAAACGATGAGGGTCAACTGTATGTGAACTGCATGTGAAATCCCACACCATGTGAGGTGTAGGTCCCCCATCGTGAATTCTTCACTGAAGTATCTATGCCCTGCAAACCCCCACCCCCACCGTAGCCTCACCCACGGAGAACCAGAAGGACAAGCTAACTACCTAGTCCTTTCCCTGGGTCCACGAAGGGGTTTAGCCGTGAGTGCAGCCCTGCAGGTGTGCAGCTATGTACGAAAGGGCTTATTTCCAAATGGCCACTTCCTGGGCCTCAAACCTTATTTCCTGTTTCCACATGGGCAATTCAGCCGAAGCACTCAGACTGCCAAGCCGAATGCTCTCGTGGCCCACATCCTCGTTCCACTGCCCTGGCAACCCCAGTGGAAGCTCTAGAATGAATTGCTCTGCTTTTCAGCTTACTTTTTTGCCCAGCTCTGCATTCAACTTAATTTTTGCTGTATTTTAACCCACAGTGCAAGGCAATTTGTAGAACTAGATGTCTCTCCTATTTCTTATGCTTTTTTATATTTCTATTCAATTTTGTTTATTGAGGAAGATAATGTAAATGAGTGAAACAAGCTTGGTGTAAACAGTAAGGGGTAGTCAGGTCTAGAATGGGCCAGAGATGATGGCATGCTTTTTCTAAAGGGGGTGCTAACTGCTCAGTTCCCCAGTTTTTGTCATTTATGTACTCCTAAATTCATACTTCCAACTGTGACCTTTCCTCCAAACTTGTGACTCAAATAACCACCTGCCAGTTCTCCTCTGGATATCAGTAGACATCTCACACTTATATTTCCAAACCATAATCTTTTTTTTTATTATGTTATGTTAATCACCATACATTACATCATTAGTTTTTGATGTAGTGTTCCATGATTCACTGTTTGCGTATAACACCCAGTGCTCCATGCAGAACGTGCCCTCTTTAATACCCATCACCAGGCTAACATATCCCTCTACCCTCCTCCCCTCTAGAACCCTCAGTTTGATTTTCCTGGTAACCTTGCTCCTCTCCAGTGTTCACCATTTTGATAAAAGACACATTTACTTTCTGGGTTAGTTGCAGTGATGTGTCTGTTACCTAGGTCTACTGGTGAGACAAGGTGAGCTTAGGGTTCTCCTTTCTTGCCATTGTGATGAGCACTGAATAATATCTAGAATTGTTGAATCAGTATATTATATACCTGAAACTAATATAAGACTGTATGTTAATTATGCTTGAATAAAAAAAATAATTCATTTGATACCCACAAAAAAAAAAAGATATGTTTGTTGCATTGTTCAGGCCCAAAAGCTGAGTCATCCTTGAGCTCTTTTTCCGTTATTCACATTCCACATTACATGAATTCCATTATTCATCAATCCATCCTATTAGTTTTCCTTCAGAGTAAACCCAGAAGCTGACCACTCCTCGTTCCCTGCACTGCTACCATTCGAATGCGAGTCTTGTCCACCTCCCACCTTGCATACTGCATTAGCCTTCTTACATAGTTTTCTACTTCCTACCTCTTCCTCATGCCTACCCTCCAACCCCCCAACCCCTGCCAGTGCCCACAATGTTCTTTTCTCCACCCAAGAAGCAGAGTGATTCTACACTTGTCAAATCAGTCTCTTCTGCTCAGACCCCCAGCGGTTTTCCATTAGAATAAATCTCACTGATTACCTTGGCTCCAAAAGCCCTATCCTGCTTCCCATATATAATCTCCTACCTGTTCTTATTGTGTACTTGAATCCAGCCCCGCTAACCTTGTCCTTCCTTACTATGCGAAGAGCATCCTCACCTCAGGGCTTCTGTCAGATCTGTACAGCTTGCTCACTTGCTCATTTCATCCAGTCACTGTTTTAATGTGAATTCCTAAAAAGACAAGGGAGAAGCAAATCTTTCAGTTCTCTGTATGTTCACCATATCCTGGATCCTTATAGGACATTGAACATCTTTTTTTTATCTCCCTTACTATATTGAAAGACTGTGTTTTTCACTGCTCTATCTAGAGCCTGACAGTGCCTGGAATTTACTAGATACCCGGTGTTTGTTTAGTGAATAAAATAACAAATGAGAAAATGCAGGAACACTGTTAGCAAAGCTAATCACTTTTCAAGATAGACCAGAATCCATCATTCTTTACATGAAATGTCTTGACTTTTTAAATGTTAGAGACTAAACTTAATTTTTTTATGAGAACACTGCATGGGCCAATTCTGTCTGCATCAAACAAAAGTCTAAAGGCCAGATATAGCTCCGGTGTCACCAGTTAGTGACCTCTAACCTAGATGCTCAGAGCAGATACACTGAAATTAAAAGGATTGCGCTGGGTTGTAAATGATTCTAACTCATTCTCTTAAAAAGAAACAAGACAGTGTGTCTCCTGAGCCCAGAGTTCCTTTTTTTCTTTTCTTTTTCTTCTTACGTTACCCAATCTTGTTGTAAAATGGGAAACTGACCATATTGCCCCTACAAAGGATTACTCCTTCCTCTACCAGCAGAAGAGGTAGTACATTTTTCACTTTTCTTAGATTATAATATTTAAAAGCACATTGAGGCTAGTGAAAATAAATTTGAAGAAAGATTAAACAAATGTAGAAAACTTTAAGGATGAAACTCAGAGTTGCTGGCTGTATCTGAAAAGAAAAATCACTAAAGACTAATTAGCTTAAACTGTTGTGCTATAGTTAGTAGGAGCTTAGTTTGCTGTGAGTTACGGGCATTGCTATTTCTCATAACTAAATAGTGCAGCTAAAAACATAAATTTCATCTTTGAACATAATGACTTTGATGAAGTTCAAAGCTGCTTTGCTCTGATGGTCTAAAAACAAGTTAAATTTAAAACAAAAGGCTGTAACTTTATCAGTACGCCATTCATGCTTTTATGAATTTAAAAAGCAAAGCAAAACGTTTTAGTCAAACACAATACTCTTCAACTCAGTCACATAGGAAAGTTATGATTTTTAAAAAAAGATTCTGTAGAAGTCAAGTTTTTCAGTAACTTCTCAGTCTGTTTTATGCTTTTCCATATAAATGGAATATATTTCTTCTTTGCCTTTTGAATCATAAAAAAAAGTTTTAGTTTATAAAATAACTGTGCATATCTAAGGGTATTTATTATATGACAGTATTTTTTCAGGCCCTGTGTTTTGGGGGAAATCTTGGTTGAGAAGATTCCATAGACAAGTATCTTAATCTGAATTTCCACTGAGTTTGCTGTGTCTACCCACTGATTCTCATGTCTTTGAGATGCTTATATATGAATGAGAAGGATGGCATGGTTGAAGCACATATGACCAACATGTCTGAATTAATCAGAATATTTTCCAATCCGTTTTCTCTAAAAAGCATATTGATATGAATCTTTCTAGGACATGCTCTTGTGTTGAATTATTGGGTAGTATAGCTTGATCTGGACTACTGAGGTTGAGCTGGACTTGGAATCTTTATCACTGAGATCTTCATTACATGGGTCCATAATATAATCAACTGGCCCAATCATGATAGCAAAGCTTCCAGGTGTAAAGGAAGCATTTTCATTGTAGATTTTATAATGGTAAGTGTGAGCCACCAAAAGACGTTACTGAAACTCTATGACCAGAGTTCATCCATTTATTCAATGAGCGTTCATTGCGTTTTTGCTGTTGTTAGACATTTTATGAGATGCTGGGCATTCTGGGAAGGATCTTATTTTCATGGAACCGAGGGCCTACTGGAGAATAGAATTTTATCAAATTAATACAAAATTATATACTAATTGTGACAGTACTGTAAGGAAAACCAGTTGCCTCCCCTTTCCCCATAATCTGTCTTTGGTGCTTGAATTTCTGTAATTCAGTCTTTACTCTTTAAGCCTTAAAGAAAATGAAGTGAAAAAGAGCTCATTATGACCTAGACAGGAATGAAGGACACTTCAGCCCGTGTAGCCAGTGAAGGAAGAATGGCATGAGGTGACTTAACAGAAGGATTCACAGGGATAAATCATTCAAGTTCACAGAAGCTGTCTTACTCCAAGCAGCCTGTAAACAGGGTGACATGTTTTGATTTATAAAGATCAAATGGCTGACTTCTCTGTAGTAATTAGATTGAAGGGCATTAAAAATGCCAACAAGGAGCCCAATAGGAAATTATTACTGGTGTTTACACAGCTGATGATTGTTGAGGGGGAGTTTGTGGTAAAAACGGTATCACTTGGTGAGGGATTGGATGTGAGGGCTGTGGAATATTTTTCTCAGAGGCTTGACTCGATGGTGGTATACTTCACCAAGATAAGCACCATTAGAGTAGTAGGCTATTTTGTGGGTTGGATGGCAGGAGGAGATGGGAAGGTCATGAGTCTGGAATTTTAAGCATACAATTTGATAGCATAACTATAGGTCACCCGAAGGATAATCTTTTCCATCTGTTTTGGTAATAAGAGAGTGATCTATGAGCAGCATGTCACAAATGTGTTATACATATTTATGCAGGCCATGCCCTGCCCAAGGGCTCCTGGATGAAATCCACCCAGGGCTTCCTTTTCCGGCAGTGCAGCCTGCTCCAGGTCTGGCCGTGTCAGCATGGAAGAAGGGGTGGCTTTTTGTCTTGCCCAGAGAAGGCAGCTTTTTATAATTCTTACCCAGGCACTGTGTGTGCTGACATGGTCCTGCCAATAGCTGGGGACGTGGTGAGTTGGAACAGGGAACAGATTCAGATATTTTTTAAAAACACCTTCATTTGAGATACAATTCATATATCCTATAATTCCCCCTTTTAAAGTTTGTGATTCAGTAGTTTATAAGGGATTCACAGAGATGTGAATATACAACTTCACTTGTATTTTGTGTACAATGTTACAAGTTCACCATCACCACAATCAATTTTAGAACATTTTTGTCATCCCCCTGTGCCCATTCACAATCAGTTTCCATTTCTCCCCAAGGGCTCCCCGACCTCAGCTCCCAGCCATCCCTCATCTACTTTCTATCTCTATGGATTGTCCTATTATCGACCCTTCATGTAAATGGGATCATACAGTATGTGGTATTTTTTGATTAGTTTCTTCCACTTACCATAATGTTTTGGAGATTCACCCACACTGTAACATATTAATCCTTCATTCCTTTTTATTGCTGTGAATAATCCTCCATTGTATGGATATACCATATGCTGTTTATCTGTTCATTAATTGATGGTTATTAGAGTTGTTTTCTCTTTTCAACTGTTATGAATAATGCTGCTATAAATATTTATGTGTAAGCATTTATATAGACGTGGGTTTTTATTTCTCTTGAGTTTATACTGACAACTGGAATTGCCGGTTTACATGATAATTTTGTGTTAAACCTTTTGAGGAAGTGTCATACCATTTTACAAAGTCATTGCACCAATTACAAAGTCATTGCACTAGCAGTGTATGAGGGTTCTAATTTCTCCCATCTCAGGCAACATTTGTTATTATATGTCTTTTTTATTGTAACCATCCCAGTGGGTATGAAGTGGTTTTGATTTGCATCTCTCTTGTGACTGATGATGTTGAGCATGTTTTCGTGGATTTATTGGCCATTTGTATATCTGCTTTGGATAAATGTCTATTCATAGATTGTGCCCATCTTTTAATTGGGTTGTCTTTTTATTACTGAGTTGTAAGAATTCTTTATACATTCTATATATACTAGTCCTTTGTCAGATATATGCAAAGTTTCTTACCATTCTGTGTGTCAGATGAGTTTTTAAGTCACCTCTTTAAAACTCTGGGGTCATTTGTAGAAATCTTCTGTGAGTACTTGACTGAAAAGGGGGTACCTTCAATGTGGGAGTGATTCAATAGTGTTAAAGTGAAATACTATAAAAACTATGCTAATCACACCAATGTGCTAGAGTGGAATGAATTCGGGGTTAGAAGTTGAAGACCTTGTTCTAGTCTTGGCTCAGTTAATGAATGGGAATCACTCAGCTTCTCTGGGCCTCAGTTTTTTTGTTTTTTTTTTTTTTTTTATTTGTAAGGAAGGACTGGGCACTTAAAATATTCTCCTGTTCTACCTTGTATGATTCTAAGGTTAGAAGTTAAGCTGAACAGAATGACGCTAGTGTTATTTTCAAGGCAAAGATACAAACTTCTAGATTTTGATACATCTGTGAATTTTACATGGAATATCTTTTCTCCCCCCCCCCTTTTTTTTAATCAAGGATACTCAAATATCAGTAAAACAGCCTTTAGAATCCTTTTGCCTTTTTCCCTTCCAGGGAGTACTTGTTGAAACTAACAACTAAATGACAAGCCTATAAACTCTCTTTCTGTAAGATGATGGAATTTCACAGTTTGAAGAGTAATGTTTAAACTCCTCCAAAATCTGTTATCTGAAAGATACTCCTCTGTTTTGTGTCTATGGATGTTGATTATTGGACGTGGCCCTTGTTTGCTATAACCACAGGGTTGTTATTGTGGAGAATCTTGAAACTTTCCTACTGCATGTTGAAATAAAGTAGCATTCATGGAAATCCAAATAATTGTTTAGTATAGGTTTTTTTTGTTTTGTTTTGTTTTGTTTTTTGTTTTGCTTTTTCCCCAGCTGTGGTTTTGTCTTATTCAATTGGTTTTAGCTAATTCCATCATTAAAATGTGATCAGTTAATTCTAAGAAGTCAAATAGGGCATTTCCTGCAGGGGTAGTGGTATTAGAATGGAGTCTTCTCCATCAGTGTGGGCCAATCACTAGGCATTCTGTGAAATTCATTAAGTTAGATTCTTTGTTAATGACAATATGTCTCAAGTCTGAGCATCTAAAAGATTTCTGATCCCTGAATTACATGGACATTTTAGATTTTATTCCATTTCATCTTAAAAAAAATAAATCTTCTTTGATGTTAAGCCTTGGCTGGTTTTCAGCTCCCTTCCCTTTTCTGTCAGTTACCAATCATGATAAACTTCTAGACTCAAGGTTTTGCTTGAGATAGCAATAGTATTTTATTTTAACTTCTAATACATATTTTTGAATACAAAGCATGTTGTATGTATCATTGTGGGGAATCAAAGAAAGAATGCTGCTTCTCTTTTTACGACTCTGATTCTGATTCCTTTCAAATTGAGTGCAAATGTATAAAAAAATAAGTCCCGTGAAATCCTGTCTTATCACAGTCTAGTATCCCAGAGACTTGGAAATTTCCCGAGGCTGGCAAAATCACCAGGCCATTTGGCCCTTTGATTAACTGGCATTCTTCCATATGGGTTTTCTTCTTCCAATATAATGCCATTACAGTAGAAGTAGATTGAATGCTTCTCAGGATAGATCAGTTTTATTTCCCTGAACCTCAGAAAAGTTCTTGCTTAGAAATCATCTTCCTGTTGCTTTGTTTTACTTTCCCTCTTTGGTCACTGTTGGAGTATTCTTTCATTGCTATTCTGTCGGGATTTATTTATTTTTTTTAATCACTTTGTCTTAACTCTAAAAGCAATTTCTTGTCTATAGCAGAACTGTTATGACTTGTCTGTGAAAGAGAGTGTTGCCTGGTAAAGGTAGCAGCTGCTTGGGTGGTATATTTAAAGTTAAAACCAAATGGCTTGTGAAAAGGCTAGATTGAACTCAACCCTTTAATTTCACATAAACCACTATGATAGGTGTGTGGTGTTTTGTAGTGCATTGTGTACCATAATTTTGAGGCTGCTGTGCTATCCTGCTGTAGCATGCTAAAAATATTCTGTAATTTTTTCTTCTACAGGAGCATCTATTTATTGAGTCCTGGTTTAATGCTCATTATACTGCTGTGATTCTATTTTGCAAATGTTGGAAAATATCTTTAAGATCATACCTGGAATCCTGTAATTTTCAGAGTAATGATCTTTTTTGGTGGTTTTTTTTTTTTTTTTTCTTTCCCTCTTCCCTCTTTTTCTTATTTTTCTTCCATCTGAAGTTATGGCTTTAAAAATCAAAATACCTTTTATAAGCATATAATATTTCACTGTATATCTTCTCATAATTCCACATTGGTAAGGCAACTCTTGTTTATTAGTTTTAGAATGATTTGATTTGCAAAAGACATACTAATGACCCTTTTTTTATTTTGTGAATTGTCTACCCTAAACCTTCTGTGATAAAGCAAAGCATATGCTACTCAAGAGTGCAATACATCTTTTAAAAAAAATTCTGTTGGCGGGGCGCCTGGGTGGCTCAGTCGCTAAGCATCTGCCTTCGGGTCAAGTCATGATCCCAGGGTCCTGGGATCGAGCCCCGCATCGGGCTCCCTGCTCTGCAGGAAGCCTGCTTCTCCCTCTCCCACTCCCCCTGCTTGTGTTTCCTCTCTCGCTGTGTCTCTCTCTGTCAAATAAATAAATAAAAATCTTAAAAAAAATTCTGTTGGCTATAAATGATACTTCAAAACTTTAATTTCAACATTTGAAACAATGTTCTCTTTTATAAAATAGAATATTTCTTCACCTCAGTTATTTGATTTGGTAAAGTTATTGGTGGAAATTTTCTACAGTGAACACTAATCAATTTTTCTTCTTCATATGTGCAGGCTATGATTAACAATGCTGTCTGTCACTTTCCCAAGAGTTTTATTCCTTTTCACTCAAAAACATTAATGTATAATGATTTAAGGTGAATAAATCTGTTTTTTATTTTGCATTCCTAATATGTTGATTCTTAATTTTCAAGTTTGCATTTTTATGATAACTACCATCTTAAAATATTAAATTTGTTTTAATGCATATACTGAAAATGTTTCCTAAAAATCTATATATTAGCTTGTCCAGTAGACAGCTTGCTAATGAAAGATCTCACTCCATACCATAGTCCTTAGATAAATTTTCTTCCATGACAACTCATCTTACTTTCAAGCTCCCATTTAGAACAGGTATTAGTGATAAGACATATAATTATACATATCCTAGTTTTTTCCCCACTATCAAAATGGTATGTCTCCTAATGTACGATAATGGTTTGACATAATATTTTTAGGAATTGATCTCAATTTCATGATTATATTTTTCTTTCTTTCTTGACTATGAACGTTGTTATTAATATTTTAATTATGCCTTTTCAAATGCCGTGACTCAGTGGTGTCAGCAATTCAAAACCATTTTTTCTTGATGAGGCCCTGGGTTGGTCTCTTTGCAAGGAATTCAGTGTCCAGAAAGACTAATATCATGCCACTTACCATGTTTATCTTCTTCCTTTGTCCATTACTGCCTCCTGACTTTCTTCTGTTCCTACTGAGTCACTTGCCCTTCTGCCAAGCTCCCTTGTTTTCTCCATCTTTCTCTCCTTCTGGCACCATTTTTTGGTGTCTTTTCCGTCCTCACTTGTTTTCATTCGGACACTTCCAGGGACAAGTGATAGAAACTCAAATCAGAATTGGCTAGAACTTTAAAGGGAATTTTTGGCTTCTGCAGCTGAAAAGTCCTGGGTAAATTAACTGTTAACCAAGGCTGGATTTAAGAGTTCAGAGAAGGCCCTCAGGCCTCAGTCCCTCTGCTTCCTACTTTCCTCTCTGTTGGCCTCCCCTCTGCTGGCCTCATTCTGGAGCAGCTTCTGTCTATCTGCTTTCCATCATGATCACTGCCAGGCATCTCAGGACAAAGACTTGCTTCTCTTTCAGGATCCACACATGAATCCCAGGGGTAGGCCTTACCCACCTGGAACAGGAGACCTGCTCATCCTGGATCTACTCTCTGACCATGTAGCTGGGATCCACCAATTGGCTGAGCCTCATTCAGTCCTTAGATACTGAAGTGGGTGGTGGGGAAAGGGCCCTGAAAAGAAATCAAAGGTTCTTTACCAAAAAGAGAGTTGGATGCTGCACAAGCAAAAGTGAGGTTTCCACTATAACTTTTTCTCGGATGGAGAAATATATATTTTTTGTGTGCAGAGATGATTCCTGGTCAAGAATAAGATGGTATTTAATTCCCTTGGAAATAATTACAACTTTGCAGGGCTTTCTAGATTCTTCCTTTTAGAGCTACAGCATGGAAAAGCTATTTCAGATGTGGTAGGTTAATTGAGGCTGTATTTCCACTCTGCTTTTTTTCTGTTATAACCTTTACTGTCTAGTGTTCTTTTTCCTTAAATAATGTACGAATCCCTACATTCCTTAACTGACTTGTGCATGTAATAGCAACGTTAAAGGACCTTTACTTATTTTTTGTTTCTCCTGTCTGTCTGTACAATACTTAGTACTGTATGTGGGATCATTTTATATACTTTATATACCCGGGATGGCACATGGTACCTGAGGGAAAATAATTTTGCAAGCTGGCTAACAGTTACTGAGGGCCTACCGTGTACCCACCACTTTCCTGAGTGCTATGAGAAGCATTTAAGGCCCAGCTGGGTTTAATAGGAAACTGAGATTATCAGAGAGTTCTTAGGGAATGTCTATTTACAGATTTCAACAGGATCACATGCGTGTAACAGAAATAGTAAAATGTGGTACATATACTCTTGGCTGTCAACCACCATTTCTTTTCCCTGTGGATTTTTGTTTTTAAATTCAACAGTTTTGTAATATGAATTTACTGTATAAAATGGATTTTTTTTTTCCTGAGTAGGCACTTTGCACAGATTGTCCTGTGGGTCTAGTAGCTCTTCAGTAAATGTTTTGATTGGCCTTCTCTGGACGGGGGTGTAAGTACTATGGCTTTGGCAGCTGGATTTTAAGCTGTCAGCAGGTTCTACTGCCACTCTTTCATGTAAGCTACTCTCCTCTTGTCATGCCTTAGCACTATTTTTTTTATACTCTTGCCCTTATAACTGTATATAAACCATCAAGTATCTCAGCAAAGAAATCAGAATACAGTAGGTTGGGTCCCATAACCAAGTTTATTTGGGGGCCAACAGATAATACATTCGGTTCAGAATTCTAAATGCTGCTTAATAAAAGATTTTTTTGCATATGTATATTTAGATATAGAAACGGTAATAATATCTGTTGAGCATTTATTATAGACCATGCACAGTGCTAATAAAATCATTTACATAGTCATCGCATTTAATCTTTATAACAACCATGTGAGGTTCACACAGCTGTCAAGAGGAGAGCCAGATTCTGAAGCCTAGCATTTTTCATCTGAAGTCTATACTTTAACTACTGTATAGATTTTGACTCTGGATAAAAAGAACTATGCAAAACATTGGGGTGCCTGGCTGGCTCATTTGATTTCAGGTGTGTGAGCTCAAGCCCCATGTTGGGTGTGGGGCCTACTTAAAAAAAACAAAACTGTGCAAAGCATTGAAGTCCCAGCTAGGTTTACTAGGAGTCTGACATTGTCAAGGGGTTCTCATTGAATGTCTGCTTACAATTTTAACTGGATCAAATGTAATAAAAACACTAAAGCCAGGTACATATACCTTTGACTAGGTACCACCATTTCTTGTCCCTCTGGACTTCTTTCACGTTCAACAGATTTGTGCTATGGATTGATTTTAAAATGCTAGTAGATAAGACAGAAGATTATTTAGACCACAGCATCATTTCATTAGAGAGAAAGTGAAGGGTGTGAACAAGACGTGCTGGCTCTCCAGGAGATGTTGACCTGAGAACAAAACAACAACAAGGTAAGACATGTTTTTCAGGTTTCCTTAAGTAACTGACCAGGAAACCAGCCAGAACAGTGTTAAACTGGAAACATGTAACGTTTTTAAGATTGTCTTGTCCCTGCTGTGAGATATGTCTGCATGAGGTGCAAACTCATTTGACATCATGTGTAGGAAATCTGGAATCCAGAAAACCAATTAGTTGCTCATAGTGGCATTCACAAAAGGAGTTGGCTTTATAATGAGAGAGAGAACCATGGATTCTAACAGCAGGAGACTAGTGTAGGTATGCCTCACTCCCTCTCCCAGGGGCCAGGAATCCTACATAGTTAGCTTTTAATCTTCTACTTTTACTTACTCACCGAAATTCATGCCTGTTAGTATTGATGTTATCTATCACTCATTTGCAGATATTCAGAGATATTAAGCACTATGTGAGAGACAAAAGGGACATGGCACAGACTCATGAGGTTTCAGTCTTATTGCAGAAAAGAGACATGCACAAAATGCAAATTAGCTGTCCACACATTATAAAATCAAACAATTAATGGGTCAGAGTTGTTATAGCCCTTCACCGAACCAGTCATTACTGAGCTCATTTAATAATTCATTTAAATAGCCTTTTATTGAGCAAGTCCTTTTTTTTTTTTTTTAATTGAGCAAGTTCTGTGTACCAGTCACAATGCTAACTATGGGTGATATAAAGACATGCTCCCACGCCCTTAATTGACCCGCAGCTTAACAGGAAAGGCAGACTGATCTACAGGTAAGTTTGAAGAAATTATTGAAGCACTAAGGAAGGAGAGATTGACAAGGCCAAGAAGAATATGAAAGGTTGCCCTTGGGAGATGCCATTTATTTTTAGACTTAAATAACTTGTAGGTCTTTCTTAAATAAAAGATAGGCTTTATCCTAGGGATAAGAAGGGCATCAAAGATGAATCAGAAAGCTCTAAACCTTCGGGAGTTTACAGACTAGACAGGGAAATGATGTAACTATTGAAAAGGAAATGATGTGATCCTTATTTCAGTGTCTGTATGGGGCTATGGGAATCTGTGGGAATGCATAGAGATACTACAGAGGAAGTAGCCTAGGATGCAGTTTCCTAAAGAATGCTGAATCTTTGTTACAGGTCTGCCCTAAACTGGTACCAGCCAGTGAGACTTACTGGCGGACAGTCAATCTAATTTGTTGGTGCCCATGTCACATAAGTCATCAGATACTTTGGATATTGACTCTGCTGTAGATTTTTGGAAATAATATTCTAGGCAGTAGGGTTTTTTTTTTTTTAAGTATAGGCATATGGATACAAGGGAATAGTTTTTTTTTTAATAAATTATATAAGAAGGAAAATGTTGAAAAGTAGGATTAGGTGAAAGAGGTCTTGTATGCCATTATATGGGATTTGAGACTTAATCTCTAGGTAATGAAGAGCCATTAAATATCAGAACTGGCGGGATGACCAGATTTGTGCTCCAGGACATTTAATCTGGCAGGATAATATGATGATTTGGAGGTAAGGAGTTTAGAAAAAAGGGCTAATTAGGAGAAACAGGGAGAGGCAGAAGGAAAAGAGGTTAAGTTGACTTCAGTGATAAACATGCCCAAAATAGACTTGACTGGACTTAGGTGAGGAACAAAGAAGCAAGATGACTCTAAGTTGATTCTTAGCTTTTGAGTTAATAAAAAAAGAAGATTGAAGGGGGCGCCTGGGTGGCTCAGTTGGTTAAGCGACTGCCTTCGGCTCAGGTCATGATCCTGGAGTCCCGGGATCGAGTCCCACATCGGGCTCCCTGCTCGGTAGGGAGTCTGCTTCTCCCTCTGACCTTCCTCCCTCTCATGCTCTCTCTCTACCATTCTCTCTCTCAATAAATAAATAAAAATCTTTAAAAAAAAATAAAAATAAAAAAAAAGAAGATTGAAGGGTGCTGTGATAGCTGGAGAAGAATGGGTAAAATAGGGTTTTGTTATTTTAGAAATTTATTAAATTATTCAACAGCCAATATTTTAGTTGTTGTAGGTACTCGAGGAAAGACTTAAAAGTTTGCACATAATATAAGGGAAAGCCACATTGTTGTTGCTCTCCCCCACACCAGGAGGTTCTAACTTAGAAGGATAAATCGTAATGGAAGGGCATTGGAGATAGGTCATTGAGTGATAGGATGCCTTCTTGTAACTGTTATCTGATTCCTTATAGTTATGAAATATAATTGAGTAGCAAAAGTGATTTGAACAAGAAAATATTCATTAAAGAATTCACTTATAAAATTGCTCCACATTGTAATATCCCTCCCTAGTAATATCCCTAGTGTTGAACATACTTACTCAACTTTCTTTGACAAACCATCTCAGGGATTGATCATTTAAGTATCCAACAATATAATGCAAATTAGATGCAAACAGTTTGAAAAGTGAAATCACAATTTTACTGAAATTCCTGATTAGTGGAGATTTAATGGCTCTATGTTGGGAAATAGATAATATCTGAACCTACTGGTCAATTTTAACATCACCAAAAAGGGGGCATCCAGAATTAAGTGCCTCCTGATTTGAAGCCACAAAAAGTATACAGTGCCACCTATGAATGATAGTTACCAAAAAAAAAAAAAAAAAAAAAAGAGCACCTGGGTCACTCAGTTGGTTAAACATCTGACTCTTGGTTTTTGGCTCAGGTCATGATCTCAGGGTCCTGGGATCGAGGCCCCCCCACCGGGCTCTGCACTCAGCGGGAAGTCGGCTTGGGATTTTCTCTCTCTCCCTTTCCCTCTGCCCCTCCCCGCCTCTAAAAACTAACTAAACAAATAAATAAAATGGATAGTAATTTGGCTCTAATTAAGCCTGTAGGTCGAACTACCAGTTTAGGGGATAGAAGTTCAAGTTGAAAGAAAACACAGAGATATAATTAACCTAATCCATATTGTAATCAAGTCAGTAGCACAAATGTCTGATTTTCTTCAACAAATAAATGACAGGAAAAAAAGAGGAAGAAGAGAAGGAGGGAGAAAAAAATCAATGAAACAAAAATCTTGTTGTCTTCATCCCATTTGGGCTGCTCTAGCAAATACCACTGACTAGATAACTTAAAAACAAGAGAAACTTATTTCTCATAGTTGTTCAGGCTAGAAGTCTTTGAGAGCAGAGTGCCTGCATGGTCAGATGAGGGCCCTCTTCTGGGTTACAGGCTTCCCATTATATCCACATATGGTGGAAGGGGTAAAAATGAGTGAATCATATCAACCAGGTACAGAAGAAGAAACATATGATCATGTCAGTAACACAGAAAAAGCATTAAACAGCCTCCATATGTGATAAAAATCTCTCACCAAGTTAGGAATCCAAGGATGGCCTCCATTTGATGAACTGCATCTTCAGCCTACAACTAACATATGTAATGGTGAAAGACTGAATGGTTTTCCCATTAGATGAGAAATAAGGTAAGGATGTCCATTCTTACTTCTCTTATTCAACATAGTACTAGAAATTCTAGCCACTTCAGTAAGGCAAGGCAAAGAAATAAAAGATACACATATTAAAAAGGTAAAAAAAAATCTCTATTTGCAGATCATATATCTAAAATCTCAAGGAACCTACGAAATTCTCTTTGAAGGAAGTTCAGCAGGGTCAGAGAAAACAAGTTCAACACACCAAAAATAGACACATTTTTATATGATAACAAATGAACTGATTGAAACCAAAATCACAAACATAATACCAGCTACAGTTACTCTAAAGAAAATGAAATACTTAGGTATGCACTTTGCAAAACATGTTCAGCATCTTTATGCTGAAAGTTGTATAATGCTGTTGAAAGAAATCAAAGTATACCTAAACATATGAGGGACATACCATGTTCCTGAATTGGAAAACTCAACATAATAAAGATGTCAGTTCTCTCCAGTTGAATCTACAGGTTTAATGCAGTTGCTAACAAAATCCCAGTGAGGTTTGTTTTGTTTTGTTTTGTTTTTATATAGAGAAAAGCTTATTCTAAAATTTATGTGGGAAGGTACAGACCCTAAAATAGTTAAAGGAATCTTGATGTAGAAGAATAAAGTATAAGGAATGACTGTACCTGATGTTAAGGATTAATATTTAGTTATAGTAATGAAAACTGGGTTGTCTTGGGGGATGGAAGGACACATAGATCAAGGAATAGAATGAAAAATCCAGAAATAGGCTCACACATATACCCTCAGATAATTTTTGCCAGAGATGCAGAGGCAATTCAGTGAAGGAAAGGTAACCTTTTCAAGAAATGATGTTGAAGCAATTGGATATGCATGGGCAAAACAATGAATCTGGAGTTAAACCTCACACTTTAAACAAAAATTGACTCAAAATGAATCATGAACTTAAGTATGAAGTGTGAAGCTATAAAAACTCCAGGAAAAACAGGAAAAAAAATCTTTGCGATCTAGAGCTAGCTTAAGAGTTCTTAGACTTGACCCCAAAGGATGAGCCATTAAAAGAAAAAAATTTATAAATTGGACCCCATTAAAATTTTTAAAGAATAGCAAAAAACAAACAAAACAGACTGTGGGAACAGAATGAAAAGATACATGACCGACTGGGAGGAAATATTGCAAGCACTATGTGTGCTAATGGTAAAACTTAGGTTAACGGGAGGAGAAAGAGGGTAGCTGTTGGAAATAATAGCGCAGTATTTAAGATAAAATAATGAGCTGGTTAGATTTGCCTTAAATTATTCCAGGAAAAACAGAAAAGCCAGAATTTAGAGAACCTAATGAAAGAGATTATAAAGGAGCAGTGTAGTCTTTTGGGGGAGCATTTAGGCAAGCTACCTTCAAGGTTAAAGACCGCTTTTAACTGAGAACTAACGGATGGGAAGAGGGTAGAAGAAGAAAGTAAAAGGGTGGATGGAGAGAGTTTTAGCAGAGGAAACAGCATGTGTAAAGGATGAGTGACAGGAAAAGCAGCAAGCACAGGACATCCCAAGGCCTGAGAGAAGTTTGATGGTTGGACCCTAGAATTTATAGAGATGAGTGGAGAGAGATGAGGTTGAGGAAAGAGGCAGGCAGAGATCTTGCAAGCTTTGTTAAGTCAGTTCAGCGGGAAGCCATTGGGGTGGTGTAAGCAGTGCATTAGAAGAGTGAGATCCACACACGGACGGTTGGGGACGATTGGCAGGGCTGTTTGATAGAATGGGCTGATGGTGGTAGCCTGGATAGGGATCTTAGCCCTGGAAACGTAGAGAAAAAGATCAGGAAGTATTCGGAGAAGGAAGTGACAACTTGGTGATAGACTGGATATAGAAAGAATGAGTGGTAGATAGTAGCGAGAGCCCTCTGGATCCAGGAGAATAATATCTGGGAGAAGAGGTAACATGGAGAAAAGAGAGCAAGCTCCATGGAGGACACTGTGCAAACACCCTAAGACATGGCAGAGAGATGAGGAGGCAAAGGACCCTGAAGAGTCCCGTCAGTGCAGGATCGTTGTGGAGCACTCAGTCAAATCGAGAAAGGCTTTGACTGAGATTCACATGAAGCAGGTGACTTTGGTGGTCTTTAGTTGATTAAAATATAGCTCTTGTATTTAAGGATGCCTGAATTGAGACTGGAGATTTACAGTTGGTGTGTAGAGTCCAGCTGGAAGAGAACAGAACTGGAAAGAGAGAAAACTGTGGTCTCTTGAATCTTTACGGCTATGGGGCTTGGAACCAAACGGACCAGGTTTCTTTTCTTAATTATATACAGTTAAATTCACCCTATTTGGCGTATAGATTTAAGGGTGTTGACAGTTGCATCGGCGACACAACCAAGATCCCCAGCTGCCCCTTTAGAGTCAGACTTCCCTTATCCCTTACTTTGAAAACCACCCGTCTCTTCTCTGTGACCACACTTACGCCTTTTCTAGAAGGCCATATACATGGGATCGTATAGTATAGGACCTTTCGAGTCTGGCTTCTCTGCAGGGCCCATGGTCTCTCACAACTCCTCAGTGCTCCCCTCGTAGGAGAGGAGCAGCCATAGAAATGGGTGTGGTTGTGTCCCAATAATGCTTGTGAGCACTGAGATTTTCATTTCATGTAATTTTCACCTGTCATGAAACAGTATTGTTCTTTTGATTACTTTCAACTATATATAAACATAATTTTTAGCTCCCAGGCTGAACAGGTGGCAGGCTGGATTTGGCCCTCAGGCCATAGTTCACCAACTCCTGAAACCCTTAGTAGCAGGCACTTAATAAGTCCTGGAAAATGTAAGCTACTTTTATTATTTATGCTTTTATAAATTCCCATTGCTAATCAGAAGCGGAGAAAAAATATATATATTACTCCAGCAGAGAGCTGGACCTCACCCAATTACCAACCTCAGTCTCTACTGAATCACTTTTACTCATGGATTTGACAGGGTTGACCGTTTGTTGCCATTTGCCTGGGACATTTTCAGTTTACATCTGTTTTCCTTGTCTCATGCCTAGTTAATGCCTCTGTTTACGTTCAGAATTGTCTTGGTATAGATGATTTTATATGGTCAACCCATAGTAAGCTCATCAGCCCAAATAGAAGATCCTGTGAGGGGCATCCGTAAAATACTCACCACTGTGTGCCCCAGGAAGATGTAGGCAAGGGGACTGCACTTGATACCAGCAGATAGATCCTCTTTATGGGAACCTGTAGGACTTCTTTCTTCTAGTTGGTATCGGGTATGGTTGTGTTTTACTCACTGAATTAAACAAAAACTTTCTGGACATTGTGAATTATTTAATCAAGTAAATGTTTGTTTTCTTCATAATTGTTAGAAAGCTCAGAATGGAGTTAGTGACCTGAATGTAAATTAGATAGAACTTTATAACAGTTTCTGACTCTGTGTGTTGTTGTTTTTTTTCTTGCTTTTACTTTTTTAATTTCTTAGGTTCTTCTGATTTGTTGTCATGTATTAGTTGAACTATCCTTTTGGGCCATGCAATTTTTTTTTCTTTAACAAGGCAAGGCATTAAAAATTTAATGAATTTTATCTTCTACCAGACTTGATAAATGTTAAATGTGAAAGATTTCTTTTTTTTATACTGAATGTGTATATGGCACACACATAAGAAGTCAAAGTAAACATTTTCTTCATTGGATTATTTTAAAAGAGCAGACAGAATGCTTTCCGTAACATCTCTTTTCCTTTAATACTACAAAAATATTTTAAGTTTAAATAGCATTTTTTTTTTTTTTGGTGGGAGGTGTAGAGGGGGAGGAGAGTCTTGTTTATTAACTTGTTGAGGCAACTTATATTATTCTATATTCCTATTTTACTTATGAGAACACTGAGTTTCAGAAAGTAATTTGCTTTAAGCACATAGTTGATGACAAAATATAAATGCAAATCTTGGCCACCTAACTATAAATCAAAGGCTGTTAACACCTATACATATACAACTTCTAAAATTATATCTTAATGGGAAGTTATTTTCTGAAAACCATTACCCATGTGGAGTACATTAAACTTTTGCAAACAATCAGAACACTTTTAATTTTTTTTTTTACTCCACACTAAATGGTGACTTCTTTTTTTCCTCTGAAGTCAGTTATATAATCTTGTTTATGATAAGATTCTATAAAATATCAGATTTTAATAGTATTAAAATAGGCTACTAACTTCTGGAACATTAATTTTATCATAGAACTTTATAAAATGTAGTATTTTAATGTTAAAAATAAAATCTACCATTAACACATTATAGCACGTTTGTGGAAGAAGTTTTATAACCTTTCTATTTATTGGCCTTTAGAATTATTTTATTTGCTTTATTTTTATGGCATGTAGAGTATATAGAAAAAAACTTCTTGGTAAGTAGATTTTTTTTGAGTGACTCTTAATCTTTTGCTATTTCAACATACAAGGAATATTTCAAATTCTTAGCTGGGTGAGAGGAACACCACATGTTCATCTGCCAAAAAAGTTTAGCCTAAGTCCTAACAAAGAAAACTGAGAAAGTTTTATGTTTTTTTATTAACAATGTGAATTAGCTACAATGAAACTTCCTACCAGTCATTGGCTTCCTATTTAAGGAAATGCTCAACAACCCAACTGTTTTAGACAATTTACTTTCCACCATCTAACCTTGTATGAATATCAGATGCTTTCGCTAGTGCATACCACCTAATGGCAAATGAGCAGATTATCTCTTTCTGTGTTTTCATCTGTTCCTACGTACTGACATTAAGTTACTATTTTAGTATTGTACTTTACTGTTCTAAAAGAAACATGTCATTTTTCATATCGATCCCCCTCATTTTGAGCCCATTAATGCAACAAAGTCCTGATATGTTGCCAAGAAACTATAAGGGGATCTGGCTTTAAGATTCTCCAGATTTCAAATCTATACTATTGTGGTACCTTTGAAATAAGATGCTCCTGGGCAAAGAAGATGGGTTTTGTAAATCAGTAGAAAAGTAATTAAAGCTGAATATTCTTGAATTGTTTTTTTATTTCTTTTTTTCAGTAGATAGGTCTTCATTGAAAAATAACATATGCTCGTGTGAAATGTTAAAATCCTGCTATGAAGGAGATTCTCTTTTCCCTCCTGCATATCCGTGGTTGCCAGGCCACAGTTCGGTGCCTATTCAAGCATATATAGCATATATCCTTTAAATGTTAAAGCCAAACAGACTGTCCAGCCCCTTACAGTTCCCATTCAACATATTTTGGAGATTGTTCCATATCAGAACATATGGCTCCGATTCCTGCCCCCCCAGCTGTGTAATAATCCATGGCATAGACCAGTAGATTCCAAGGGTGGTTCCCTAGATCAGTAGCATCAGCTTCACCTGGGAACTTATTTTAAATGCAGATTCTGGGGCCCCACCTCCGATTCAGCGCATCATACACTGTTGGGTGGGACCCAGGATCTATTGTTGTTTTAACAAGACCCCATGTGATTCTGATGTCCGCTAAAGCTTCAGAACAAGGGCTTTGGATGAACCATGTTATTTATAATGGTTTCTACTAAAAACCATTTAGGTTTTTTCTAGATTTTGTCTTTGGTGGATAGTGCTACATAGGTGAATATCTTTGTATATAGACCTTTTAGGGAGATTGATAGAAATTTGTCAAATGGCTTTCCAAAGTTATACCAATTTACATTTCCACCAGGAACATATGAGATTTTTCTTAGTATTTCTTGATGAGGGAGCAGAAGGCTAGCTGAGGACAACGCACACCTCCCCTCAGACCTCCCCCAACAACTCCTGGGTGGGATATGTGTGGCATTCCTCCAGGAAGCTCCCAACTGTCTTAAAGACTCACTAGAGGGAAAAACAATCTTAACTTGATAATGGCAAGGCCTCCAGTATCTTGTAGGCCCTCTTTAGCATATGAAAGTTCTTTCGAAAACCTCTCTTTTTCCCTACTCCAACTCCTAAGTATAAAATCAGCCACCCTTCACAACCCTGGGGCGTCAGCTCCTTCTGCCCTCGGGTCCTGTCCCCATGCTTTAATAAAACCACCATTTTGCACCAAAGACGTCTCAAGGATTCTTTCTTGGTGGTTGGTTCCGGACCTCACCCCACCGAACCTCACTTATATCCCAAATCTACATAATTTCTGAAGCAATCTTTAAGATTTTCTTGTATATTCTTATAACTGGAACATGAGAAGAATTTTTTTTTTTACTGTATCTCAAAAAAACGGTATATGTTTAAAGTATATTTCAAATAGCTAGAAAGCAGAATATAAAACCTACCCCACCGCAGTAATAGACACAACTACCATTCACTGAAAGCCTACTATGTGTTAGAGACTCAAGTCACTTAATTTTCATAAACCTACAAGCAAAGGACTGTTTTCATTTTTTAGATAAGAGGTGAGAAGGGAGGACTCAGCATGATTCATTCTCTTGCTAGTCAATGATTGTATAACTACATATGATCGTAACAAATTATTATAAAAATAAGAGATGTACTTTAACATGCTCTTTCGAGAAATATGTAATTACTTTGCCTTATGTGTCTAGAATTTTCAAACAATTCTCTTGCTTAATGATAATGTTCTAAGAATATCTCTCTGAATGTTAGGGTCCTGGGTAAATATTTTTGGCTTTACTCTATTATAGAGTATTCAGCTATTCTCCTGGATATTTGGAAGAAGACCAATTAATGCTAACTGGCTTTTGGTAAATGTCAGAATCGAAATGACTTCAGTCAGCCCAGGCTTACCATTTCATGAAGGATAAAGTATGTCAGAGGGTTTTCTGCCTATCAGGTAGACTGTCCATTTGTGCAAAATTGCAAAATGTTTTTCTTTTGCAAAATGTCTCACCCTCAGCTCACTACTCGGACTTATCAATTTTATATTTCTAATACTGTGCATTTTATATTTAATAGATCCAAAGCCCCTCCACCACATGCATAGTCTGAATCTTAAGGGGCAGATCCTGGGAATATTCACTTTAAACATGCTCCCCTGCTGATTATTATAAGCCAAACTGGAATTTATTCTTCTCTCTATTAAAAATAATGGCTGGTTTTCTTTTAATTGAGCAAAGATGATGAAAGAGATTAGTGTTCTAAAAGAGTGTATAAATAATTCAGATTAAAACTCTTTACTACAACGGTGTGATTTACATTAAGACTCAGAACTTCATCTAAAAATGATTAATTTAATTTCAGTCTTTTTCTTTTACTTTATCTTTCTTGTGGCTGAATGTCAGTTGGCAATGAAATGGCCCCAGAGCAGGCACAATAAGAAGCCACAAAAAATCTGCATTAATTTTTATTATATAATACATAGATACTTCTTTATGATTTATACTCCATGGCTTCTGAAAGACTTGAGTTAGCTCACAGAAGGAAATTAGTATAAAATGGGACAAGATAAAAATAGGGACCATTTAAAAGGATTGGAGGCACCTGGGAGATGTTAATTCTAACAGCTGGGAAGTATCCTGATAGCTGCAACCAAAATGAAACATGATGGTTTATAAATTTTTAATCTTGGCTATAGAAAGCATTTATGATCATCAGAAGAGGCTAACTTTTTCCTAGAACCAAGCAGAGGTGAATGTGAGATGGATAGTGATGGCTGTTGTACAACACAGAAAACAAGGAATGTTTTGCAAAACAGAAAAATAGTGGAGTGCACCCTTCTGGTCAACCACGAGGGCCTTTTCATAAAGATAGCCCTGAAAGACATCTCTGTTTGGGCTGGTACACACTAAGAACGCCTGATATTTAGCGTTCGTATTGCCTCTCTATGTGATATCTCATTTACTCTTCTCAGCAGCTCGTGATATGTATGTAATGCTGTTCTTGCTTTACAGCTAAGGAACCTTCGTTGTTGGTAGGGAGGCTAAGTAACTTGAGTTGCTCAGGTTAGCAAATGGCATCCTGACGTCAGAGCCTGTTATTACACTCCACACTTTGCATACATGTCAGATTCACCCAAATGGTTTGCTTTCTGATGCCATATGCTAAAGCAGTAAATTGAGATATGAGTGAATAAGGAGGAATAGAGGGTATTTACAATATCACAGTCCCTTTCATTTTCTAGACCAAGTCAAATGTCTTAATCCTTTAACTAATGCTGTGAAATGAAACTACTCGTTAGTGGTCCTGTTGTTATTCTGTGTTGTTGATTAGAAGAAGCTTATCTACTTATGGCTTATATGGCAATGTACACAGCATGAAATACGTGTTCAGAATGGGTATAAACAGCAAGGAAGAGAGAGGAAGTTGCCCTCGTTTTCTCACCTAGATACAGGGCTTACCCACTTCAGTGTCAGTGTGCTTCCTGGAATTCCTGAAGGTGGAAGGAATAAATTCTCTGTCCATAGAAGATCCATGAATCATACTGAGTATGTGTGTCAGTAATTGGTGAAAAACTCTAGAGTTCTGCCCCATGTAGCATAGAAGACAAAACTTTAACCTGGAAAATCTTAAAACAGATGTTCGCAGCTGAGTGCCCCATCCATAAAATGACATCAGGCAATGGGCTACATGGATCATCCAGTTTTAAGCTGGGCTGCATCCTGATGGGTATGCCAGAATGAGTTATTACTCAAGTAGTGGGGGGAAAAATGACCTTTTGAGATTGTTTTTATCTCTTCATTATAAAATGGTTTGTGTTTTTCAAATAGAGCAATTTAATTTGGGGTCCAGAAGATTCTCGTTCCTACTGTTAGTATCTTGGAGCTGTGAAACTCCTTGTGAACTCTCCAACTAAGGGATGATCACCTGTGCACACTAGATCTTTCATCCTAGGAGAGAAAGTGGATGGTAAATCTTGAACTTGAAAATAGGGCAGTAGTAGGAGTATTACCGTGGGCTTCCTCATACCCTGCTCTTTGTCAAGCTGTCCTCCATTTACCCTACTGAAGCATGCCATCTATCCACTGCTAAAATCTGATGAATATGCATCTAATGAAATAACTATAAATGGAACAAATGAAGGAAAGTGTCTTTGGAACTTTCAAGCAACTTGGTATTACATTCACATATAATAAGACCTAGTGTGAAATACTTGTATAGAATAAATTACAGTGAAGGTTGTTGACATGCCCTACAATGTAAGTGTGTCTGTCTAAAAGTCAAAGCCCTACCATCTGACCCTGATCTCTGGAAATGTATGTATGGTGGTATTTTGGCTTCCTGAGGCAAAATACTCTGAGGCAGCCCTGTCTAATGAAAATATAATGTGAATCACATATGTAATTTAAAATTTTCTAGTAGCCACATTTAAACAAGCAAAAATAAATAAGGGAAGTTAATTTAAGTAATAACATTTTGTTTAATATATCCTAAATTTTATTTCAACACATGTATTATTTCAGTATAAAAAGTTTGAAGGAGATACTTTACATTTTTATACCAAGTCTTTGATATACAGTTACTGCACATTTCTATCCAGACTAGTCACGTTTCAAGGGCTTAGTAGCCAGATGTGACTAGTGGTGCTGTATTCAAGAGTCAGCTGTACGGCTTATGATACCATTTAGTATAGAGTCTGTCTCTGTCTCTTTCTCTCTCTCTCTCTCTCTATATATATATATATATACACATATATATTTATATTATAAATAAACATGTATTTATATTTACATATAAATAAAATTAATATTTTATATTTATCTTTATATGCATACATAAAGATACATACCTGTATATACACATATGTGCAGCAACGCTTACAGAATCCTCCTACAGCAGTAAGATATTCCCCTGCCAATCTAAATAAACCCTAAAGGCCTAACGACGAAATCTGAGTAAAACTTGTCCAGGTAAGGATTGCTCTCATTTTACAGATGAGGAAACGGAGTCACAGAGGGAAGAAGCAGCTAGCCCAGAGTTACAGAGCTATTAAGTTCTGACTGACAGTTCTTCTGACTCTAAGACCAGTGCACTAGAAGTCAGATATATGAGTCCTATGGGCTGAACCGGGGGTAGGTAGGTTGGACTGGTAGCGGTTTAACTGGTAGTGGGAAGGTGAAAGAAATTCAGATCTGGCAATTTTTTTCTTGCCTTTGCCCTGGGGAGCAATATTGTTTGTGTGGTTTGGGATAAAAATCAGAATCATGAAGACTTGGCATTGGAGCAGAACTTCTTTTCTGTGGTTGTGACGCTGCACGTGTCCTCAGGGCACTATTCATGTCATAGTCCATGTGAAGGATGCCCGCTTGAGTTATGCGGTGCACACCTGTGCAGCCGGAGGGGGCAGCCCTGGCTTTAGGCTCATTTGTGCCCTAAACTTCTCTAAGTATTGGCAAATTACTAAATTACCCCATCTGTATTTTCAAACACAAACGGAGTGTATTTGCTGACGCCATTGCAGAAGAGCTCAGCCTTGCCTGTGATCCATAAGGATGGAGCACATCTTTCTCCACGGGCATTCCTCACTGTGGCACCCCTTGCTTTGACAATACACATTAAGAAGCTGCATGAAATACATTGCTTTTCACGTTCATGCGCTAGCAGTGCTTCTTTTGCTTACTGTCATAGTTAAATACATATCTTATTATAGCATTCCTCTTTAATTTCATTGATCGTCATAGAAGGCATTCATAAAACAAGAATAGTTTTTAATGTCCCCATATGTTATTGTCAGATGACGGTGATGTTCTAGAAAGTGTTGCACTACAAACATCAGTTTACCTTTGAACTAAACTATATAGTTAGTGCATTAAATATTATGAATGCCGTTAGTGCCGTTGAGCATACCGAAAGGCAGGATTCATCAGAGAGTAATAACGCAATAGCCATCTAGACGCTCACTACATACTTTATTGAAGTTATTCTGTTTGCTGACTTCAGGTAAGATAGCTGTGTTTAATTCCTTCTAGTGTATAGTTGTGTTTTTTTTTTTAAATCATCTTTCTGTATTAGCATGTGCAGCACCGTGAGTGAGGTATTTTGGTGGTATATAAAAATATTCAGAATCGTTTATGTTTAACATTGCCTAATTTTAGCCATTTGTAGCTTTTAATGAATTTTTTTACGGTCAATAATGTCCTTTAATTGAGCAGTAAAGGAGCAGGCCATATTCAGCTAGTTCCCGACAGGTTTATAACTGAGAAACTTTAAATTTTTGCTAAAAGTGCCTCAATTAAAATGGTTTTCTTAGAAGTATATCAAAATTTAGCTAACGTGGTAATTTAAGAAAACTTTTTTTAACTGAAGCTATGCCACATTTAGTTTTAAAGTGCCCATTGGGACGCCAAGAAAAAGAATATTTGCTGAAAACTAGAAAGGTAGCAGTGTTGGGCATAAGAAGAGTCATGATCTTGAAGCTTGTGATTAAACATGGTCCACTGTCTGTCTGGTAGGTGAAAAGTCCTGGGACAAGACACAGGAAGGCTGGCTTTCAGTGAGATCTGCCGCCCAGCATTCTGAAACATGCGTAGGTTGTGTGGGAAATGCTTACCATCTATTCTTGAGTGCCCCTTCTGCCCTAGACAAACATCTGTACGTTAGTCATAATATTGTTCACCACCTATTCTCGGTTAAATTGTGCCCCCTCCCCCCACCTCCAAAAAAGATATGTTAAAGTCCTAACCCAGGATCAGAGCGTGCCCTTATGTGGACATAGGGTCATTGTAGATGTGGTGGCTAAGATGCATCATTCTGGAGCAGAGTGAGCCCCTAATCTAATGTGACCTGTGTTCTTGGAAGAAGATAGCCATGGAAAGACAAACACCTGTGGAGGATGCATGTGACTGCGGTGGCAGAGATTGGGGTGATGGCATGTACAAGCCGAGGGGGGCCAAAGATCACCTGCGAGCCACTAGAACTAGACGGTGGGAAGGAAGTATGGGTATGACGGGGAGCACTGCCAGCACCCTGATTTTAGACTCCCTAGCCTCCAGAACGGGGAGACAGGTGGTGTTGCTTTGTTACAGCAGCCCTAGGAAACTAATACAGCGCCTCCGAAGTGCCAGGTCTTACCCAACGGTTCCTGCCCTCATGAAGCTCACACAGTAGGTGAAACCACTCTCCTGTTACAAGGTACCTAGTGGTAAGACCTCCGCTGAGAAACAGTACCTAAGCCGCACTGGATGGGTCAATGGCTGCTGGCCAAGTGGAAGGAGCGGGAGAAGGAAGGCCTGGAAACAGGACACAGCCATGCTGTAGGCAGCCTAGAGAAAGGAACTCTGTCTGACTGAAGTTGAGGAGGGCCATAGGCAATGGTGGGATGCCGCAGGAGAGCCGGGGTTCCCATCCCTCTGGACCCCATTAGCCATCCAAAGGAACTTGGGGTTTCCTCTAACACTTTCTTTTCTTCCTCATCAGTATTGGCACACATTATCAATCACATAATTTTATCTCCTAGAAGTAGTCCTGAAATCTCTCTCCTTTCTATTATATTTCCACAATCTGAATTCAGAACCTTTTCCCATCTAATTTTACCATCAAATTTATTTCCCATTTAATTTTACTACTTAAGCAAAAAAAAAAAAAAAGAGTAGAAAAGGAATATAGAGACCTCAGTGTTTAAAAAATCAGGTTTATGGAATATATACTTCTAGGGCGATATTTTCTGTGACAGTGGTAGCCTAATTGATCACATCAGCCAAATGCAAAAGAGTATTTATGGAGAGAAACATACATGGGATTGATGGAGTGCATTTCTCCTGCTAGCATCATGCTTTCTGGCACTGTTAATAAACAGGTCCAAAGGACAATATATCACTCATTTAATAAGTTGGCACATTTATCCTAACAATACTATATTTACATTTGTCCCATTTTCACTTTATTTTACCCTCCGCATCAGCACATTTGCCCTAATTGCTTTCTAATTTGTGTACATTTTTGTGCTTTAAAAACTTAAGCCAAGAAACCTTTTTCAAGCCTCTTTAAGTACTAAAGGGTGGGGGGTCTACTAGACTAATGGATCCATGTGTCACCCAGTATCATGTGTAATGCATTTCTGAAGCACAAAATTGCATTCTTGTTCTTTGCTTATGCTGGATCTTGATATAACTTATAAAGAAAACAAGTAGTATGAATTTGTGTTTGTTTGCTTAGCCAGAGAAACAGGGAAATGCATATTCCAAGATAAACTGATAGCGAAGTTTCCATGGCAACAAAGCAGGCTATCATAATATTTATATCCATCTATTATGCTTTAGTTTATTTTAGGGTATGCTGTTAAAATGACAAAATAATACATGCCTTATTTTCTTAAATAACTTTATAATAGATTGGGTTTTTCTCTGGGTTAAAAATTTTAAAGACCTCATAAAATTAATAAGAAGTCTTATTACAAATGTAACTTTTTATTATTCCCCATTATTGTAAACTACTACATTTTTTTTGTTTATAAAAGTTTTAAAATTGATGTACATGACACAGTAAGTCAGACCCAGTGTTAAAGTTAGGGGGAAATACACACATTTCTTCAAATTTCAGTTATGTTTTGTGGGAGATTCTTTTTTTCCTAGCTGTTTACTTTGTAAGCTTTAACAATTCAAGAGATCTGCTGCAGAACAACAGAAATCAACTATGCAAGGTAGTGCTCTAAGATAATATCAGTCTCGCACTGCTGTTTTGTGTAGGTTAATGTACAGGTATATGAGAAGGAAATCTCTTACTGAAATCCTAGGATAACATCGATTTATACACCTAATACATAATATATGCAAAACACCATTCTGTGTGCCTGGGATATAAAAATAAAGCAGAAAAAATTCTGTAGTCTTGTGAAGCTTTCTAGACAGGATGGGGGAAGGAGGTCGGTACTAAATAAACAGTGAATACACCTTACAAACAATATTGTATAATGGCTTTGAAAAAAAACGAAGCTACATAAGATTATAGAGACTGATGCCTAACGGGGGAGCATTTACATCTAAATAGGTGTTGTCATTGACATTTTAAAAACCCTGTTTCAGTGATCAGTGCCTTTGATCACTATATCGGACCCCCAAGGGATTCCTGCACAGGTGGTATCCCTCTTTGTGAGAAGGAGGAAACCAAGACACCATGTGATCAAGGAATCAGCTGACAAGTTTCCATAAAGGGGGACCATATCTTTTCACACACAGCCTGGTAGGCACTGAATAAGATTTGTGGAATAATTGAGTGAATGATTGAAAGAATGAACATACCTTAAATATGACTTTCAAATTGAGCAAATATTATTTATGCCAATTTCCTAAGGTAGAGTTTCTAAAGACTGAAAAAGAGTCAGAAGCTTAAACTTTAATTTGGATGTGATGTTCCTCCCCTTTTTTTTTTCTGTATTAGAAATCAGAGGATGTGCCATCAGCCTAGCTCTTGATACTTAATTAGCAGTATGACTGGGCAAAATCTAACCTCTCACAGCCTTGATTTGCTCATGTTAAAATTGGGAATAATAATATATATTGCCTATCTCACAGATTTTTTTTCTTTTTGAGAATCATGTGAGATAAAATACATGAATCTCTAGAGGTTCATGTACTTCTAAAGTCATTTCAGTCCTTTAAACTGAATTGGGTAAGTATCTTTTTCAGGCAATCCATAAGAAGTCTTTGATTTCTTTTTCTCTTATTTTTAATGAGAATTTTCAATATGAAGTGATCATATAATTAAAGAAAAAATAAACCTCATTAGCTTTTTGCTATGTAGCAAGGGTGATCTTTGAATGCCAGACTCCAGGAGTTCTCATCACCTATGAGCCTTGCTATTAGTGTGGAAATGTGCTGCTGAGTGAATCATTAAAAAATTAACTATTTGTAAATAAGTGTAAGGATTCCATATTTGACTTTTTTTTCCTGTAGTGTTAGGAGAGTTACTACATTATGCTAGTTTGTTTTTGTTTTCAGTATTCCTATGACAATAAAAGTCAGTATATAATGTAATACCATATATTCATTGCTAAAATTATATGTATATTAAAGGCAACTGTTCTGTGACATTTATAAACAGTCTCAGTGACTGATCTACTCAGCCAGCTACAGGTACCAAAGATCTGGAGCTTTTGAAACTCATTTCATGTGTTGAATTTAACAAATATTACATAGCAACTACTCCACCGGTTGTGAGGAGAAAACAATAGAAAATATGACGTTCCCGGGGAGAGAGTCACACCAATAAAAAGCAAAAGGCTAAATATAGATAAAAGGGAGTAATAGTTGAAGGCTTCAGAGGAGCAGGAAAAATGTTGGCTGGGCTTGAATGATGTAGGTTTGGAAAGATGAGGCTAGGACATGTAGGGTATATCCTTGCCAGGGGAGGTAAAGCACCATGCTAATACTTGTTGAGCACCTAATATATTCCAAGAATTTTGCGTTTATTTTCTCATACAGTCCTCTCAGCGGGTTTCTGACACAGGTTGTATTACCTGCACTTTTCAGATAATCTTAATTTTTCAGAAGAATCAGTGCATCAAAGAGGTTGAGACTTTGTACGACTAGTTTTAGTAGCAGATACTCCAACTGAAGTACAATTTCCCCAAATTCTTTGCTGAAGAAGCCATGGACATATTTTAATTTCGACTGTTAAAAAGCATTTTAAAAATGTTTGAGAACATAGTTAAGATAACTACATTGAAGTATTACATGTTCCCATATTCAGGATATAGTCAGTTTACGTTACTTTTTTTTTTTTAATTTTCAAATTGGCAAGTAGATGTTCCTAAACGAAAGGACCAAGTATATCTTCATATTACTAATGATTAAAATTCCTTGATGTCATATCCAACAGGATGGTTAATTTTTGAATTATAACATTTTAATAGTCTTGAGAATTCAGCTTTCTTTACTTGGTAATGTTTTGTATAAGAATGCTGGCTTTTTCTAGGGTCCTATTAAAATCAAATTAACTTTTAAAATATGTTTTTTGGGGACGCCTAGGTGGCTCAGTCAGTTAAGCGTCTGCCTTCGGCTCAGGTCACGATCCCAGGGTTCTGGGATGGAGCCCCGCATCAGGCTCCCTGCTCTGCTGGAAGCCTGCTTCTCCCTCTCCCACTCCCCCTGCTTGTGTTCCCTCTCTCGCTGTCCCTCTCTCTGTCAAATAAGTAAATAAAATCTTAAAAAAAATCTATGGTTTTTATACAGATTTTCTGATTTATCTCGTCTCTGATATACCTGAAGATCTTTGTTTCAAAGAAAAAAGGAAAATGATTTATAGTTTTGCCAGATAAGTTTTTAAAATTGTGGTTTTGATGGTAAAGCTGAGATTTTTTTCTTAATTCATGAAGAATAAGAAAAAAACATTTTCAAGAAGTAAAGATTTACTTTTTCAGTTTACGTTAACTGTTCATGTGTTAAACTTAATATTATAGGAGAAATTAAATCCATAATCAAGTGAAGAGAGTTGTTTTTTTGTTTGTTTTTCCTAGATTTAATATACTAGAAGAGCAAAACTGTCAATAGCATAAATATTAAAGCATTCTTAATTTTTCTTGTTTGATTTAACAACACAGCATTTACTTTTTTCTCAATACATAAGGGGCTTTCTTATTTGATATAGTCAGGACCAATAGTTGCAGGGTTGATTGAAAAATTCTTTTAAAATGGGCAATTATTTTAAAAAGGATATGTATATAGCATGAAAATTTTATTTTTGCTTTGAATATGTAATTGTACATGTTTTTTTGCTTTCTGTTTTTGTTTTCTAGTTTTTATTTATTTTTAAAGATTTTATGTATTTATTCATGAGAGACAGAGAGAGAGAGAGGCAGAGGGAGAAGCAGGCTCCCAAGGAGCAGGGAGCTCGATGTGGGACTCGATCCCAGGACCCTGGGATCATGACCTGAGCCGAAGGCAGACGCTTAACCATCTGAGCCACCCAGCCACCCTGTTTTCTAGTTTTTAATGTAGTGTCAAAAGCTCTTCTTTGATTAAAGGTTGGATGTTAACAGTTCATTGTATTATTGGTATAAATCACACCCATATGAATCTTTTG
Organism: Callorhinus ursinus; assembly: GCF_003265705.2. Classification (NCBI taxonomy): domain Eukaryota; kingdom Metazoa; phylum Chordata; class Mammalia; order Carnivora; family Otariidae; genus Callorhinus; species Callorhinus ursinus. The sequence goes on along the minus strand of NW_027397077.1, from coordinate 29,261,894 downwards.
AGACTTCTAGTTATAGTTTTTTTTTTTAATTTGAGTAATAATTTTAAAAATATTTCTGAAGCATCCTGGGTACAGAAATGACCTAAAGATTTTTATTTTGTATTTTCAAGATTTTATGGCTATCTGGCCCCATCCCAACATTTTGACATCAGTTTTTGGAAAAGGGTAAATTTTCTTTATTGAGTTTTCCAAAAGTTTTTAAATTTATTTGTATATAAACATTAGCTCATTTTCGTCTTTCCTTATACCTATTTCATCAGCTTTCTTTGGTATTTCTCTAGTAACTTAATTTCAACAGCAACAAAATATCTAAGCCGAGCAATTAGTTTTGTTAACAAATACAACAGAAGGAAGCAGAAGGACATGGTGGAGAATAGGTACTAGGCACAAGCATTCTGTTTGGTCTGGACAGTAGACAGTACCTTTTATAGAGGGATCATGTCGCCTAAGTTGAAGCCATTTGTCCTGGATAAATGCATTATGAGGTCTGTGGAAAGCCAAAAGAAGAGATGGAGGAGGTCCCAGCCCTCTGCCCTAGTCTTGTTGGAGAGACAGATCTAAAACACAACTACCGAATAGTTCAGAATTATCAGACTATGGCTTCCTTCACATAGGATTCAACTTTTTTGACTAGACCTTGAGATATATATAAACTTAATGTAAATTGAAAGTAGAGGATGGGGTCCAAGTTAGAGAAGCAGAAATAGTCCAAGTGACAGGCTATGCTCAGTTGTCCCAGTACCTGAGACATAGACACATACTTCACATACATATACATACATATCTGTTGAATCAATGACTGAATATTAGGATAAGGAATGTGGACTTTATCATCTAGGCAATGAGGAATGAATGTAGATTTTTGAGCAGATATTGAAATTGGGGATATGTTTCATGAAGAAAACTGAACTCAATGCTGTGGGTACAGGATAGGTAGTTTGGATGGGAAGGAAGAGACCACAGCTGAGAAGAAAAGCCCAGAAGTTGGCTAGGCTTATTGCACACATAAAGTTAAAAGGAACTGGACCAAAATCAATGGAACTGTCCTCACCACTTATGACTGTCTTTGTCAAAGTCCATAATAGATGTGAGCCACAGCTTTTTGGAAAATGGAAAAATAATGTCTTTATAATAGAGCTCTTTTGAAAATTAAATGAGATAAATTTCAGAAAATTTCTATCAGAGAGCCTAGAAAATTCATTCATCCTTTAATTTCTTCCTATATCCATTTCGTCAATATTGATAAATTGTATTCTTATAACATTGGGGATGCTGAGGCGTAAAAGACAAGCATACTGGAATCATATGCTTACTACTATAGACAGTTGAATGTATAATTCCAGCAAAATTAAAATGGTGGCAGTGAGAAAAGAGAGGGTAGGCTTTGCAGAACAATGAGCATGATCGAATAGAATGAATTGAGCAGACATAGGAAAGAGAAGTGACAGATTGGATATGGAAGTCATAGAGAACAATAATAGGAAGATGGAAGTTGGAAGAGGAACTGGCTTTATAAGGGGCATTATGAGCATCGGAAAATGAAATGTCAAATATGAGGTGGCAATTGGACGTCCAAAAAATGTCTGGAAGGCAAGTAGAAAATGCTCATTTTGAATCAAAATTTTGGTAGACATGTCACTGGTATAGACATAGGGGTAGAAGCTTCAGACTTGATGAGGTTCCTGAAAAAAAAAAAAGTAAAGAAATGATAGCTGTCATTTATTGAACACCTTTAAATTAGACACCATGTTAAGAAATTGGCATGAGTGTACTTATTTCTTCCTCACAAATACAAGCAGAAATCATTGCTATCATTATGTTCAATGTACAGATTATGAAAGTGTGAATCAACAAGTGAAGTAATGTGCCCCAGTCACACAGTCTCAGAGAAGGGATTTGTACCTGAGTTTGTCTAATTCCAGAGGACAAAGACCTGAGTTCCACCCAAGTTAAAAACTCGGAGGAAACAGACGGTTAGGATGGGGGGTGGGGAGATGTTTACAAAAGTCAAGTATGAGGGTCATTGGAAGATACATTTTTTTCAGATGGGGTAATCTGTGCATGTTTGAAAGCATAGATGACAGATGAGAGAGAGTGAAGTAGGGACAGGTGTAAAACCAAACACTCAGAAGGAAGAACACAACTTGTGTGCCCTTCTATAATTTTTTGCATTTTTTTTAAAAGACCGTATTTATTTATTTGACAGAGATTAAGAGCTCACAAGCAGGGGGAGCAGCAGAGGGAGAGGGAGAAGCAGACTCCCGCTGAGCAGGGAAACCGAAGATGCAGGGCTCGATCCCAGTGCCCTGGGATCATGACCTAAACCGAAGGCAGATGCTTAACCAACTGAGCCACCCAGGTGCCCCAGTTTTTTTCATTTTTCACAGGACTTGCATATCTGTGATGCTAGAGTTCCTTTTCTTAAAAAACCCTGAGAGCTTCAAAGGGCAAGTGTTGTCCCCAGTTTTTAGGTGGAAAGCTGAGAGGCATGGAGCTATCAAGGGACACTCTTCAGTCCTGTGGATCTGGACTGTGATAGAGCAAAGGCGAGATTTCTGGTGTTCCTACTCCTGTATTCTTTTCCTAAGCCACCGTGTTAAAAAGTTCAGAAGTCTGCAACACAGGCACAGAGGTTTGACTTGGGGGGAGCCTCGCCATGGAGATTCCAAAAAAAAAAAAAATGGCATGATTAAAAGACGGTTTAACTCATTTTAAACTTCTATCGATGACCCACACAATGCCAGAAATATGCTATTATCTAGAGATATTAAAGGTGAAAATGGTAATTGCTCTAATCTCGATGAAGCCCCCGAAACAGGAGAACAAGATGAACAAATACAAAAGCGTGGGAAGCTCAGGGTAAAAGATTGGGGGTAATTTCAGGGGTTTCAAGAAAGGATTATGTGGCTGAAGCTGGTTTTGAAGATGAATAGAAGTATGCTATACCCATGAAGAAGTGGGAACACAAGTTTGCATGACTAGACCAGCATTTTTTTTTTGTTGAAGATTTTGTTTATTCATTTGAGACACAGATACAGAGAGAGAGCACACATGAGTTAGGGGGGCTAGGCAGAGGGAGAGGGAGAAGCAGGCTCCCCTCTGGGTCAGGAGCCCAATGTGGGGCTCGATCCCAGCACCCTGGGACCATGACCTGAGCCTAAGGCAGACATTTAACCATCTGAGCCACCCAGGCGCCCCTAGACCAGCATTTTGTGCTCAGGGAAATCCAATTAGTTTGTTACTCTTGCAGTGTATGTGGCTGATGGTTGGGGGTGCCAGAGCACTGGGGTGATGGGAGACAGAGGTAAGCTGAACTGTGGGATACCTGTGTGGAAGGTCTTAGAGAATATGTTTACATGCTTGGCACTCACCCTTTATGCCAAAATTCCCAAGTTGTACTTAAAAAACAAAATGAAGCTGTTCCTGTAAATGTTAAGATCTTATTAGCTGCTTCCCTATGTGCTAAGTAGGCTTAGCAAATACTGAATACTTGGGGCACCTCGTTGGCTCCATCAGTTAAGCATCTGCCTTCATCTCAGGTCATATCCCGGAGTCCCAGATCGAGCCCTGCATTAGGCTCCCCACCCAGCGGGTAGTCTACTTCTCCCTCTGCCCCTCCCCCTGCTCGTGCTCACACACTCTCTCTCTCTCTCTCGCTCTCTCAAATACAGAAAATCTTTAAAAAATACTGAATACTTAAGTCTGCTTGGAAACTAAGAGTACACCTGTTTTAAAACCTCTTTTAAAAGGCCGGGCTTAAAATAAGAAATCTGTTTGCAACAGACATTTTTGGGACCCAATGTGACATCCCCTTTGCACACCTTAATTTATTTGCAGGAGGGTAGACAGTTCCTTGCAGGTTCACAGTGAAAGTTCTGAGGAGTATAGAGGAGTTATTGCCCTCAGTGAAAACCCTCCGCTGTTGCGGTTGGGAGCCTGTGTATAAATGCCCCAGACTCCCATCTTGCAAAATGACAGTTCTGCACAGCATTTGTCAGCTTATTGGAAGTTTTTGTACAATCAAGCCGTCCTGGACATTAGTAGCAGCTTCTTACTGTCCTCTCTCACTCCCTCCTACCTCCCGAGACCATCTCCCACACACACTTGATCACCGGAGGCTCTGCTTTTGCAGAAACGAAACTGAAACACTAGTGAACTTTGTTGAACAAGCTGTTGTTTTTACATAAGGGAACATTTTTATTTTCCAAAGACACACATGTTGCCACAGTAGAATTTTCCCTTAGGGACTTCAGAGTTGATGAAATGTTTTGAGAATCAGGCTGGTATATTAAATAAGAAAGGGAACAAACTAAGAGGAGACACTTTGAATTTGGGGATCGGGATACAGAGCAGAAAATGATGGTTAGGTTTTGGACTTGCAGATACCGAAGATGATGGAGCGTCAATTGGCTGTCTTAATATACAGATTTGGGAGACCTTCCGGAGGCTTCTGTGTTTCAGGAAAAAAAAAGGAAGAAAACTCATGGTCATCCTCCCAAACACAGTTTGTTTGCGTTTTCCTTTTCACAGTGGCACATGCTTTAATGGGATTTTTCGACTAATTGAAATTCTACCACTTGTAGTAGAAGCTGAATCATTTCCTGGGATTCTTCTTTATTTATAACACCTGGTACCGTGGAGATGAAGATGAAAACCTTAACGAACTGCGATTTTGATTTTTATTGCCTTTCTGGATGTGTTCATTGAGTTTTTTCTTAGCTTTTGTACAGGAGTGCACAGCTTTCTTTTACTAAAAGCTATCCGATTCTTTTAAAGACAGTCCTGTCATTTACACTGTTCAGGTGGTGATCAAATTCGGTAACTACAAACCACTAAGTATTTCCACATCAAACGTTAAAGACATTTAAAGCATGACGCACAGAAGACTATTACATTGCCTGTGCCTGCGTTCCTTTTGCAGTTTATTTAATTATCACTACTGGGTAATATGTTGTATTTTAATTGAAAAGGTAACTCTTCACCTCATAGCATCAGGTAGAATTGTGTTACGCAAGTAGTAAAGTTCACATGCCGTTTTCAGCGATAATGATGTTTAATAGTTCCTCATGCTCTAATTGCAAATGACCACAAGGTATTTGGAGGCAAAGCTCTAAATTTTTAAGCTTTAGGACCATTCAGTCAGCTGGTCAAAATTTCTGACATATTGCCACTTTTATGCTTCCTTTTAATCCTCTTCGGGAAAAAAATGATTTGTTTTATTTTGCAGTCTTTTATTGTCATCCTTTTTTGTATTTATGACATATCCAATTGCACGTATGTGTACCTAATTCAACATATGGCCTTTGCCAGCATTCCACATAAACTGTTCTACACAGAATTCTTTGGTCAGATATGTTTAGGATACTCTAATACCCATCCGACATTATTAGACCTCATCAGTGCCTATTTTATGTTAAGGTCTCTGACTTACTCTGCATAAAGAAACTCATTTAATTGGGCTCAACACAGCATTTCCCAAACTGACTTTGGTGGGAACTCTGGCTGATTTGAAGTCCTGCAGAGGTAGACTTTCACAATAGCCCTGCAGTTATACTCAGTAACATTTCACATATTCTGCTCGCTAGGTGATTACCTGAATTAATCTACATGGAGATACCAGCACCAGCAATACGTAGCAAGTGGAATTAGATTCCAAATTGAGCACATGAGTGTCAGGAAATCAGAGTCACCCCAGTCTTTTCTTTGTATGCATCGCTGGTTTCTTATGGTCTTGGTTTCCTCCCCACAGCCTGGGGAGATGAACCTAAAAGTCAAGTCCTTAAGAAGTCCATCGAAAACCTGCTCCCACTGGGTGTTATGAACAAACAATGAATCATGGAACACTGCATCAAAAACTAATGATGTAATATATGGTGATTAACATAACAATAAAAAAATTAAAAAAAAAAAAAAAAGAAAAAGAAAACCTGCTCCATCCAGAAAATCAACAGACAGGCATCAAGGCAGACTATTTTATATGCCAGGAATGATGTGTGTGAATTTTCACAGGGGAAGCAGTCTGAATGAGGAGTGCACTTCTTTCCTGACTCTACACACCTCCTTTTGATGCCAGCTTTGGAGATACTGGCCCCATGGTGTGCTTGGAGCTTTGGAGCATTCCAGACTGCAGGTGGTGTGGAGGAAATATGGAGGTCTGGAGTTTCTTTTTGTTTTTCACTCAGATTTCCCCAATTTTACATGTATTCGTGTGTGTGTGTGTGTGTGTGTGTGTGTGTGTGTGTGTGTGTGTGGATTCTATACAATTATATCACATATGTAGTTTGTGTATCCACTACTAACATCAATATCCCTGACAGTACCCTTTTATAACCACACCCATATCCCAGCTCCCACCTCTCTAAACACTGACAAACTGTTCTCTATTGCTAAATATTTATTTATTTATTTATTTATTTATTTATTTATTTATTTATTATATAAAGGGAATCATACAGCATGTAACCGTTCAGGATTTTTTTTTTTTCAGGCAGCATAATTCTCTGAAGATCTATTCAAGTTGTAAAGTGTTATCAGTAGTTTATTGCTTCTTATTGCTGCATAGTAGTCCAGGATACCTATGTGCCACTGTTAGCTTAACCAGGACATCTGGGTTATTTCCAGTTCAGGGTTATTGCAAATAAAGCTGTATTAACTTTCATATACAGATTTTGTGAAGGTATGTTTTCATTTTCCTGGGATAAATGGGTGATATGGTCGTTGTGTGTTTAGTTTTGTAAGAAACTGCCGAACTGTTTTCCAGAGGGGCTGTAGCATTTTGCATTCCAGTTCCTCCACATCCTTGCAAGGTCTAGTGTCGTCACCATCTATTATTTTTAGCCATTTGGATATGCGTGCTGTGTTATCTCATTAGGGATTTACTTTGTATTTCCCTGATGGCTAATGATGCTGAACATGTTTTCACGTTCTTACTTGCCATCTGTATATCCTCTTCAGGGAAGTGTCTGTTCAGGTTGCTTGCCCATTTTCTAACTGAATAGTTTTGTTTTTTATTATTTGAGTTTTGAGAGGACTTACATATTCTAGATGCTATTCATTTGCTGGGTAAGTGGTTTGCAAACATTTTTTCCCAGTCTGCAGCTGGTCTTTTCATTCTCTTCACATGGGCTTCCAAAAGGCAAAAGTTTTTTATTTTGATCAAGTCCAGTTTATTAGGCTTCTCTTAATGATTCAGGTACTTGTTTTCAAGTCTTTTGTTATCAAAAACTCTATGCCTAGCCCTAGATCCCAAAGATGTTCTCCTTTGTATTTCTCTGAAAGTTCTGTAGTTTTCTTTTATTATATTTAAGTTTCTGATTCATTTTGAGTTAATTTTCATATATGAGTGAGTTTTAGGTCAATTTTTATTGTTGTTTTCTTTGCTGGAGGGGAGGTGGGTGGGGCGATGGGGTAACTGGGTGACGGACATTAAGGAGGACACTTGATGTAATGAGCTCTTGGTGTTGTATGCAACTGATGAATCACTAAACTCTACCCCTGAAACTAATAATGTACTATATGTTAATTGAATTTAAATAAAAATTAAATTAAAAAATTTTTAAAAATCAGTTGAGCATATTTACATGAGTCTATTTCTAGGCAGTTTTGTTCCATGGATCTGTGTATCTATCCCTTCACCAGTACCACACTGTCTTGATCTTTGTGGCTATAAAATAAGCTTTAATATTAGGTAGAGCGATTATTTCCACTTTAGTCGTCTTGGTGAACATGGTCTTAGCTATTCTAAAGGCCTGTGCTTTTACCTAAAATTTAGAAAAAGCTTGCCTCTACCTTCAAAAAATAAAAGCAAAACGAATTTTTTAAATGTGCTGGAATTTTGTTAGTAATTGCATTAAACCTACATATCAGTTTGCAGAGAGTTCATACTATGTTGAGTCTTCCAGTCCATGAACACAATACAGCTCTCCATTTGCTTACATGTGATTGTTTTCTACCAGTATTTTGCCACTCTTGGCATATACATCCTTTGCATGTTTTATCTGTATACCTAAGTATTTCAGTTTTTTTGGAATGATTGTAAGCAGTTTTGCATTTTTAATTTTGGTTTCTGCACGTTCAGTGTTAGTGTCTAGAAATCATATCCTCTATCTTATTTAACTCATTTATACTGAGAAGTTGTGCTTTTTTTGTTTTGTTTTGTTTTGTTTGTGATAGATTCCTTTTCATTTTCTATTTAGACATGTCTTCTGCAAATAGAGGTAGTTTGTTTCTTCCTCTCCTAACTGTATCCTTTTTATTTCTTGTCCTTTCATTATTGCAGTGTTTAGAACTTTTAGTACAATCCCAAGAGTGTTAGGTAAGAATGGACCTCCTTGTCATATTCCTGATGTTAGAGGGAAAGCCTTCAGTCCTGTATCATCAAATATGATGTTAACTGTGCTTCTTTGTAGATGCTTTTTTATCATGTTGGTTTGTGATTAAAGTCCAGCTAATTAGAAGTTCCAGAATAGTTACAGAGTTTGACAGAATTTGAAAAGGAGACAAAAATAAATTTCTGATAAGTTTCTATCTAAAAAGTCCTGGATTTAGTTTTTATTTATTTTGACTCATAAGGAGAGTTTTTTCTAATATAGTTCTTGCCAAGCATGGATTCCATACAGCCTTCAATTGAGTTTGGGTTACACATGTACCCTTCAAGTAGGTATCTAAAACTTTTTAGACACTTAAGACTCCCTTTATCTCTGTAGTCCTTAGTGTTCCCTCCAAAGGGAGGAAATCTTGCTATATTTTGGCAGGTGTTCTTATTCATCAGTGTTTTTCCTCTGTTGATCCCTCTGTCTAAGCAGAATCTCCCTCTCCACCCCCGACACACCATCCTCGATTTGACTGAGGAACTGCTGCTCTTTCAAGGCATCTCTTCCATCTCTAGGTTGAGTGTTTGTTCCTCTGTGTACTTACCACGATAAGAGCAAGGTTCTCACTGTTGGTGTCAAGTCCATCTCTAACCAGACAGGGCTCTCCTTGAAAGGAGGCTCCAGTGATTTACAGTTCGGAACATGCTTGCAGCAGGCTGAAGTCTTCAATGGATACTTGTTCAATAAGTGACTGCTTCACTTTTCATCCTTGCTGCTAAACGGATGTTTCAAAGCTTCTTTACCTCATGGGCATTTTCGTAAGTTCTAAAAAGTTTGAGATACATTTTAAGATACTTAATCTGGGTTGAACTTGCTACATCTTAGTAGGAAGCCACAAAGTTCTATTCTGTGTGCACAGACTTCAGCTAATGAGCTTGTTAAAAATGCAGATCCCATTCTAATTTACTAGTTTTAAGTGATTTCCCAGGTCTCCGCATTTGTAATAGGAATCCTAGGTAATAATGATGCAGGTGGTCCTGGACGACACTTGGAGTAACGTGAACTAAGAATTCAGGGGATTGGGTTTTAAAGAAAACAAACGTTCATTGTAGTCACAGTGATTTTCTAGCAACAAAGCCCTGGAAAACATGTTGAAGCCAGTATAGGTATTTTTCTTTGCTTTTCCTCATGTCTATGTTCCGCAACCTGACTACAGGTATCCAAAAAATAATGTTCTTTGCCCTTGTATAGAATTAGAGACAATATCGATGCAAGTGTCTAGAGCAATGGGCAGATCTGTTCCAGGCCCTGTTAGTGCTTTAATCAAAAGGGATTTTTACTTTTAGGGGAGAAAAGACATTATTAGTTTCCATAGAACCGTTTTATCCTTTTTTGCATATTTGAGCTTAGAATCAGTAATGAGTCACTTCCATGGTGTGAATTTATGTAACAGAATAAAACAAGAATTGGGTAAGAAATCAGCAATGATGACACATACTTGGTTGCCAAAAATCGTCATTTGATATTATTTTTCCATATATAGGCTACGGTCTGATATGATGTGCTCCCCCCATTTAGATACTGGGAAATATTTGGATGGTATGGTTTTGCAGTTCCAGCTCAGGCACACTTCAGGAACTTTAACGTTTTGATTATTTTGCATTTAATTACACATTTAAGAAAATATAATACTGTGTTATCATATCATTTTTGTAGGGGAACTTCCTGTTAAAGTAAGTGCAGAAACACAATATTTTCTTCTTTTATGGGTGCGCATAGTGAGTTTTGCTGAATAGCTTTATTCCATGCTTATAACCTAGTAATTTAATGCTGTTTTTCAGTAACATTAAAATGAGGAAAGTAGACCTCTTATTCCATTCAATCTGGTAGGCTGATTTAAGGTGCTTAGAATATTCATAGCTGTCTACAGTCTGTAGTTTTATCCATTTGAAGATAATTATTTTGCTTTTTACCTTTTTCAAGGCAGAGTTGAAATTTTCCAAGTTGTGTTCTGAAGTAGACACCCTGCCTCACCACATAGGTAATTTATATGAACCCTTAAGAGCTATGAAATGAGTGTATTCTTTCACAAATTGACAGTGCAATTGTTCTGATACATAAAGTGACACCACTGAGTATATTAACTGTGGAGTTCACAAGTTTTGGGTTCAAAGAAACAGATTTTTTTCTCTTCTTCCTTTTCTTCCCCTAAAGGCTTAAGCTTTGTTCAAAATGAACCAACAGAATTTTCTCCCTTCTGTAATTTATGCTGGAGAATGAGAATCAGAATTTGTTGTCCTGGACTGTGACTGGAAGAAATTAAACAGTTTAAAAAAAAATAATAATCACTGCTGATCCAAATAGCATTTGCCTTGATTGCTTTATTAAAAACTTGGGGGAGAAAAGAGTCTTTGGACAATTATAAAAAATGGTTTTCATTTTTTTCACAGCTACAAATATAGAGAAATAGGTGGACCTAGTTGACTGCAATCCTTTGAATTCTAACTGGAGGGTAGTTTTCAGTGGTACCTACCTTGTATGGAACCCTTCAAGGCATGGTACAAATAGGACTTGTAACCAGAATCTGAATGTTTTTAATTCTTTTTGTGAATAACAACAGTATTTATAGGTAAAATAAAATTTATTGGGGCTACTTAGGATAAAATATTTTGGGAGAGAAATTCACGAATAGCTGGCTTTCATTTATAGGTAAAGCTACACGTCTTCACAATTCGATGAATCACTATGGCGAATGTGGATGTTGGTCTGTGTGTATTTTTGGTTCAAGATACTTCATTTCCTTCTTTGAGTCATACTGTCTGGTTATTTCATTCCAGTATGCTTCATCCCTTGGGATAGCCCAGGCCACTTCTGACACTGTTCCAGCACCACAGGATTAATGGGTCTATATTCTTCTCGTATTGCTGAATTTCTCAGAGGCCTTAATAAAGAAATCAAAATCCCAATTTTCCTTCTCCAAGCAAATGTTCTCCTCTTGAGATTCCTGAGAAAGGGTTTTAAAAATTATCGGATTGTCTCTGTGTGAAGATTTTAATTTGTATTGCCCTTTCTGAAATTCCGTTTTGTTTTGTTTTCCAATCAGATCTTGAAAATTTTAAAACCAAAATGAGAAGTACGGTGTCCGTGCGTGAAGGCCAGGGAGTCGTCCTGCTCTGTGGCCCACCGCCACACTCTGGAGGTAAGAAGTGGTCTGTTTGTGTTTTTTATATTTATTGAATAAGTTTCAGTGCAAGACCAACAGCGTATGTACTGTTATCGCTTCCTTAAATTACCCTAAGAAAATTGGTAACCCAAGTATTGGATTCTGTCAACTGAGTTGGAATATAAGAAACTCTACAAAAGATAGTTCATCCAGGGAAGTTTATAAACGTAATTTATTACAACAAGGAGTGTTGTAAAGGCAAGTGAGATCCAGTTTGTTTCAGTTACCTAATGGTGCTGAGCAATGCTTCTTACACCATATCATTTGTTATTTAGTTTTAGACCATGACATACATTCAAGTCTTTGTGGAGTCTTTGTGGTTTCCTTCTGTCTCCACCCCCCCAACTCTCTCCTTTTTCCTCTTTCTCTCCCCCTCCCCCTCTGTCTCTCTCACTTAAACATACACACTTAAACATGATGATTAATATATGCTATTGGATCTCTTTACATATGATATACATATGAAAATGATACGTGTATGTATATTCACATCATTTTCATTGGAGTGTTGGAATTACAAATTTTATGCTACATTGGTATAAATTGCAATACTGCTGAAAATTCAGAAGCTTAACAAAATAGCTACCTGAGTGAAAATGAACTTCACATCTGAAAATAATTTAATAAGCTTTGCTCCCCAGTAAGAGCCTGGAGTGTTGGCTCGATTTTACTCTCATGCTTACTCCTGCAAACTTGGTCACTTGTAGGAACAAAGAGGTCATTATTAATGTATAAATCACTGTTCTTGGAGAAACAAACGATTCTGTTCTTGAGAGGATGGGAATTACTGAGAGACGTACAGGTTAGAGAGGATCTTCCTGACCAGAAGCAAAACTGAGAATGCTTCCCATCATAGTGAAGTTTATTCAAATGAAAATATGATGGACTTTGTTTTGTGACATACGTGACTTGTCGTTTTAATCACCAAACCTTCAGTCCAATAAAACAAACACATCCCATTTTCACTGTCTTATCACTTGAAGTATATGAGCCAAGGGAAGGTTGCAAGTGTAGGGCTTGATTAGTAGACATGACTGCCTTGGTGTTGGGGGTATGGGTTTACACTGGGCTCCCCGATCTACTTCAGTAGTGTATATTTTCTGGAATCTTGAAGTTCCAAAGGAATTTTAACTTGGAAGGGAAACAGAGTCTCTTGAATGCCAATAGAAGTAACTGAACTCAAACTGGCTTGAAGAAAATAGGAAGTTTCCTGGCCCCACATCACTGGGATGATTAGTTGGCTTCTAGGTGAGCTGTAGGGTTGTCGGAGAGATGCACTGCCCAGAAAGACTTGCTGCCTCACTGTGGGTAACGGTGTCAGTGGAGAGCCTCTAGGTCTCAGCTCCCTCCCAATCTCCTCAGCTGTGGAGTGCCAATTGCCCATAGTCTCACCCTGTCTGCAGCCGCCCACATCTGGACTCATTAGGGCAGGAATTAAAGGTCAGCCCTTTCTGCTCAAGACTAGGGAGTTCTGAGGGGCAGTCCTTCCAGAGCCTCCTACGAACATGTCCAGGGGATTGTTGGATCATACCACAGTTGGACTTCGTTCTCTTCCTAGTCCTGCCCCTGCTTCTTTCCTTTTACAAGTTTTGATCATTGATAAACATATTTTATCCCAAACTCTGCCTCATTTCTGTTCCCTGAGAACCCAGTCTCCCATTCTGCTGGGGCCATGGGTTCAACCAGTTTCATGAGCAGCCATCCTTTCCTTATATCTCTTGGTTCTGCTTCCCTCAGTGTTGATTCCATGTAACGTCGACTCCTGGTGGTGTCAAAGGTGGCCTCCAGCAACTCCGAGGTCTTGTGGTCTCTTAATGCTCGTGGCTCGCGATTTTAGCTGAATCAGCCTTATTTAGGAGATGATCCCTATAGCAGGGAGTTAGGGTCAGCTCTGTCTACTGATGAGAAAGACCTATTTTCTAAAAGAAAAGAGGGTTTTGTTATGCAAAAAAAGAGGCAATGTATTAGAAAGAATCAATGGCTAGAACTAAATGTTGTAAGGAAGTTTCAAAATAAATTTATTTTTAAAATAAATATAGAATAACAGGTGGAGAATCTTGTCTGTGGTGAGTTTTGGAAATATGGGCCTGATTTAAGATCCTGAGTGATCCTTAAGTATTTTTATGATAAGATCTATTTGCTGATAACAAAGAAGGGACCTTTCTGTTGACTAAGCTGTTGGATGAAATATGTTCCAAAAGATGAATCTTTTCTAATATCGTGCAATTGGAGAACTGTTGGTGACTTCCTGTATTTCTCTTCCCATTTTTTAGAGCACATAGGTTGGGGTGACTGCGGAAGTCAAGTAGGATTGTAGATGAAGAAGGAAAGAAACTTCCCCAGATATGACACATTAGCACTGAAGAAGCTAGACCATGCGTGCAGTTGTAAAGAACTGAACAAAAGCATACCTTCCTCAGTGCTAGATTGTGCAGGAAAATGATCAGGGCTGGGGTGTCAGATTTAGATGCTGGAAACAAGATTCTCATTGATCCAAGTTTGCTTAATGCTAAGATATTCACAATTTACATCGACTGCTGTGACACATTGGCTTGTGAACTCCTTGAAGACAGAGCCCAAGTCACTGTTGGCTCTGTACCCAAGGGAAAGTGAGCGTCAGCACATATGAAAATAATTTAATAAGCATTTAACAAGCAGCACAAGGCTGGTTGATGTAACAAGTAGTCAGTGAATATTGGTTGAACAAATGCACACATTCATGAAATGAATAAAGGAATCCTTTTTTTTAGAGTTGGTCAGTTATAAAGGCTTTTTGAGAAATCACTGGAAACTTTGCTTCAAGAGGGCCAAGGATCTAACAACCAGTATGCCCTGGGTGCCAACCAGCCAGGTGCAGGCACTGACAGATGAGCGTGAACTCCAACCGTAGCAGCCGATAGCAGCCCTGCTTCCCAGCCCTTACTGACTTGGGGAGTTGTCATTCGATGAAGGGTGTGAGGCAGGTCACAGAACAGCTGAAGCTGCAACACCAGGGTTTATCAGTCATGTGATATGTGGCACTCATGGCCCACCCTGGGACCCTGTGAGACATGCACTTTGCCTTTCTCTGTCTTCACCATTCTGCATTACCTTCATTCACTCCTTTCCATTTCTTCTTGGTCCCTTCTCAGTGGCTGGAAATGTTTAATTATGTTGTTATTTTCTAATTACTGACGACACCTTCGTATTTTCTTCATCCACCATATTCCTTAGCAGAGTCATACCCTGACAGAGGAGGCACAGAATGGCAAAATAATCATTGTAATAGTAAAAGAACGGCCCTAGTCTCAGGAGTCTCTACTTATGGAGTCCTCCTCAGAGGCTAAACAGTGTGCTGGCTCTTCATGGAAATCATCTGCTAGAAGATTCTTTTGGTTAAAAGTATGAAAAGGAACTGGTTGAGTGACAATCTAAGGGTCGGGAAGCTTCAGTTCTGGAGATGCCAAGAGGCAGAGCTCCCACCCAGCCAATACCTGAACGCCTTGAGCCCAGACTTCTTGCTTATAAATGAGAGATGAGGCAGGAGGCCAGAAAGTAAGCTTCAGCCCTGAGCCACCCAGCTGTTAACTTAGCGCTACAATTTGGGAGTTCACAAAGTGTGGTTCAGAGAGAAAGTAGTCTTCCTAAAATCATAGAACTCTGAAGAAGTAGAATTAGACCCTCAATGCCTGAGTCCTGTGCCACGGCTTCTTCTATTATGGCACACCCCAGGCTGGCCCCCAGGTGTCATTCTCTTAATGATCGTGGTACAGAGGCACAAAGTCCTTAGTGAAAGTGTCACTATCCTAAGCCAAGGGCTTCTGACATTTCACATCAGATACAGCAGAGCTCGTGGTTTTGTTTTAATATTCAAGGCCATTGTTGAAGGAAACACAAAAATCAGCAATGCCCAAAGTTCCCGTGAGCAGAAATCTCCCCAGAGTTCAACCACATGCCCAACTCACGTATGTCCTAGTCCAGTGCTTCTGAGACTTTGATGGCAAATGAATCAACTGGGGACCTGCTGAAATGCAGATTCTCAATCAGTGGGTCTGGGTTGGAGCCTAAGGTTCTGGCATTTTCAGTAATCTGTCTCATGAAGCTGATGCTGCTGGCCCATGGGCCACACTCTGAATAGCAACAGCCTAACCTCTCTGTTCCATTAGGTGGAGTCCCAGATGATTTATTTCCCTGTTACCTACTTCTGCCCTCAAACTCCTTCCTTTTTCCTGAGCCAGTTTCTTGGCCTAAACACTAGAATATGTTCATAATTTCAGAACCAAAATATCACCCCTCCCCACCGAGGACATCACTGTTTCTTTTTTCTTTCACTCACGCCTAAAGAGTCTTTCTCAAGATGCTCTTCACTCAGATTTATTCCCTTGTTTGGTGACCTTCCTGGTCTCCAACAGATTTATATATATGTAATGTCTCCTAAAACTCTTGCCTTTCTTTGTTTCCAAGTCCTAGAGGTAAGGGGATTGCCCTTTTAATGTTGCCCTTGAAATGAAGGGGCCAGAGTCCCAAGCATAGGAAGCAATCATGGTTTTATGTCATGACTTCTAACCTCCCAGGTGTGATGTGAAAGGCAAACATAACCTTGAACTTGACATTAGTTTAGATCTAAGAATTCATAGAGAACCTCACCAAAAACAAACTCTTCAGATTCTGAAATTAAATTACATGACATGAAGTACCTTAGGTGTTGATGGGAGCCATCAGTTGGGTGTATTAGTTTCTGCAAAACCCCTCTGAGAATGTCTCAGATCTCTGAGTGAGATGATGCTTTTACTCTTTTAATCACAATAGAAAGAAAATATCAAGGCACAAAGACACATTAGTTACAGTGTGCTATGCATTTTTTCATCATCAAGAAATGTAATGTGCCCCCAAACAGCTTTATCTTTCCCACACTGCTTTCTGCCTTCTTCTTGCAGGGGGGTGGACTTTAGGAGTCTCTAAAGGGTCCTATGCTAGAAAGACATTCCTCATTTGGTGATGTGGAGGTCATGGAGTTAGGACTCACACCAAAGGTGTTCTCTTTGGGTTTTGGTTGTGTTTTTCCTGTAGCCAGCAATGTGATCTATAAAGAGCTACTTCACTGCTATTTACTGAAGGTCACAATAGCTGTTTTTACCTTTTTTTTTTTTTTTAATTTCCTGGCTTTTATTTCTTCTATTATTGGCCCACAGTAAAATTGTGTTAAAATCTCTTCTCTTGTGACTAAATTGTTTACTTTCTATTGTTCATTTGGGATAAAAATCAGAAATATTCTCCCAAAATAGACTAGGGAATTCTACATGTTAAAAGCCTAAATGAGGGTACTAAAGTATGGAAACTGCATATATTATTTATACTCCTATAATTCACTTATGCAGATAATTTATAAGGAAGTGGCAGCAACCCGGGGCTGCTTTGCTTAAGAGCAGTCACCGTTTATTTGATGCCAATAAGAAGGAAAAATTGTTGGGCGCCTGGGTGGCTCAGTTGGTTAAGCGACTGCCTTCGGCTCAGGTCATGATCCCGGAGTCCCAGGATCGAGTCCCACATCGGGCTCCCTGCTTGGCGGGGAGTCTGCTTCTCCCTCTGACACTCTTCCCTCTCGTGCTCTCTATCTCTCATTCTCTCTCTCTCAAATAAATAAATAAAAAATCTTAAAAAAAAAAAAAGAAGGAAAAATTGTTTCATGGTAGGTGACAGTTAGGAATTTCTCTTCAGAATCCCTACAACTCCTAAGCAACACAGGTCACTGTCATTTGAGAGGAGTCTTATCTTCCACTCATTCTGTGACTTTTTTTCTGCCACTTCCTGTCCATTGGCTGGCTTATCTACAGAGCAACCCAGTAGCTCTCCAAGGCAAGAGGAATTAGCATCCTCTTAGAAATTAGTTGAAAAACTAGGAATTGACAAGTCAAAAATAAGAGACTGGACATGGATTATCTGTAGCTTAATTATTAATCTAGTTACCAACAGCGTGAAAAGCTGGGAATTAGTGTAATTACCATGCAGTCGCTGGTATCACTATAAAATCATTAGAAATTCAAATGCAGCAGAGAAATTACCCTATTATAAATAAGATTAGAAGACTAGTTCATGGGCACTTCATGATAAGTATTAACTATACAGGCATTCATAGGCTGATCAGGTTATTGCGTACACACCTGTTAATTAAGAGTTGATTTTTATCCGAAGATGGCTGATGAAATTAATTCCGAGTAAGGAACAGGTTGTACGCTTTCGCCGTGTTTGGTCTCTGATCCAGCTTCCCATGTCTGTGCTGTGTGCATGCTCTTCTTGAAATGACAGCCCTGGACACTGCCATCCACTTACAACAACATAGCCTTTGGGATGTTCAAAGGACAATGTGAGATGCCAAACAGCAGGTAGTGAAGGCCGAAGTGACTTAATGCTAAAAATTGCTTTGTAAATTTTGGTGTGACAGAGGTGAGAACTGTTAGCAACATAACCAGATGGCATGGGATTTACACCCTCTGTATCAACATCTTTGGCTGTGTTTTTTTGGGTTTTGTTTGTTTGTTTGTTTGTTTGTTTTTACTTTCTTTCCTCAAGACTGTAAAGCAAAAGTCATCTCAGGTAGCTTAGACAGGACAAGCCTGAAGAAAAGGTGCCAAGTAGACATTTTCTGAAAAGACGTGTCCAGTTGCTAGACCCTTCATTAAGGTGACAAGACACCTTGTTGTGCTTTTTGATGGGATTTTTGCTGTGATTAACTCAAAACAGTAACTTCCACAAATAATCTGTGAATGTAACGCCATTTTGTCTTAGACACTCGTTTTTCCTTGAACTACACTTCTCTACTGTATATATTTGTAATTTCGTCAAACTTAAAACAACAGTTTCTTACAACACTTTGAAGTAAAGAATACAGATTGGGTTCATGCATTTTTTGGCTTCCATCACATTTGCATCACTGGTGACTGTTTGAAGTGTTTCTCTGAGAACCCAGTGGTTTCCCTTTCCCTAGAGCTGAAAAAGTTGTATCTTAACAGGCATTTATGCCATCACAAGTTGTGAGATCAAGATAAAGCAGATGACTGGTGGATTCCTGAGGAATAAGCATCTGTGCCTTAGAGTGTATCACTCTGAATGTGTTGCTCCTCACTGGGGAGAGGGGAGTGGACATGGGTAGGTTAACATGTCATGCCAAACGCTAGAGAATCCATCTGTAGATGGAATGATTAATATATCACAATTGTAAAACTCTTTTTTGAATCCATCTCAATTCTGATGTGACTATTGACATTTGCAGGAGTCCAAAATATTAACAAATTCGTAGTAACATTCAGACAAGTATGTTCTGAGTCAGTTGACACACAAACCTCAGCCGCTATTATGTGGATAAAGCAAAATATTTTGATCTCTAAAGAAAATATCTGTTGTTTGTAGTTGGAAGTGGAGATGAAAAATCCTGTTTCTCTGAAGCACTTGAATATGGAATCTGTGAATTAGAAATACTCATTGAGTTTGCCTATTGTGTCCTTGCTTTTATTCTTTTTTCCATCCATGCATCCATCCATCCATTTTACTCATTCATTGATTTACTCTTGCGTCCATCAAATATCTGTTGATGTATAGAAGATGTTTTATGTCTTATAATACTATTTTACTGTAATAAATATAGCCCTTTAGTTGAATAATCTTAGTATTAAGTAGAGAAAAAACTGAGAGCATTGTTGATAAACTGATAGGAATGTATTCAAATCAATATTTGTTGAACTTCACCCCAAACCTCTCCCCAAGTGAAAAATCCTGAAAGTGTGTAAGAAATAGAAAGATAAATAGGAATCTCCTTGTCTTTGCTGATGACTGGTTAGCCCTGAAATAACAGTAATAGTATCATTATTCAATCAGACACTGGGCTTATTGTTCATAATATCAAGGAAGGGCGTATTACTCTTATTCTACATGGACAAGCTGAACCTCATAGCAGTTAGGTGATTTGTTGAAAGCCACACAATAGTAGATTTGGGCTTCAGACCTAGATCTCTTGCTTTTTGAAGGAAAATTTTTCTGTCTTCACAAAAATTAGAGGCTTCAGTTTTTTGATTTACGTATTATCTGCCTTCTAACATTCTTCAGAGCTTTTGATGTATGCAAATACATAATTAAAATGTTTATAAGCACCTCTGCCCTATACTTCTCTCCCTCTCTCATCTCTCTCTCTCTGGCTTTCTCTCCCAGACATACTTAGGAGGCATAGTGGGTACAAACCAGGCATCTAATAGCTAGCTTACTTGAGTTCCAGTTCTAACTCTGACATTACTACAAACGTTGGACAAATTGCCTAACCTCTGAATCTGTTTCATGTCTGTAAACAGGAAATAATCATAGAACTTATCCTTACAGGATGGTTGTGAGGGTTTACAAAGGTAATACATGTTACTTGTTTGAAATGTCTGATTTATTTATTAGACAAAAAAATGTACTGTAGTCTTAGTATTTTTACTGTATAGAAAAATATAAAAATTTAAAATATCTAAATAGCAGTGCCGGGGTCTCTCAGTTGGTTGAGCATCTGCCTTCGGCTCAGGTCATGATCCCAGGGTCCTGGGATCAAGCCCCGCATCGGGCTTCCTGCTCAGGGGAGAGATGCTTCTCCCTCTCCCTCTGCCTGCTACTCTGCCTACTTTTGCTCTATCTCTCTGTCAAATAAATAAATCTTTAAAAATAAAATATTTAAATAAAAGTAAATCTATAAAGAGGGTTTATTGTATTTTTTCTTTTACTCCAGAGGATTTTCTTGCCTGGAATAGTTGTACCCCACTTTGGAAAACATGGCTGTAGAAAATATTTGGATTTCCTCCCTCCTTCTTGGGTAATTTGTGGTTGGGGATGGAAGACTTGACTATTTTTTGTTTAACAACACAGTGACACTTAGAGGAATGGGGATGGCTTTGAGGTGCCTAGCCTGTACAAGCATCAGAGACTGACTCTCCCCAGGGACTCCTTGCCCCACGGGCTGCACCTACGTGGAGCATGTTTCAGCTGGCCTTGGCTGACTGGCCCAGAGAAGGACACCGGACACCTGACACAAGCTAGGCCAATCAGATGCTCTCTCCTGGAAATTTGTTATTTGACCTGACAGGAAATAATTCTGAATTTTGGAGTTTGAGACAGACTTATTTCTATTATGTAGACTAGGCAGCCAAGAAAACTGCACATGGAGCAGAGATGCAGCCCTGCCAGGGATTAAGAGACCAGGTGGGGTGCCTGGGTGGCCCAGTCAGTTAAGCATCTGCCTTCAGCTCAGGTCATGATCTCGGGGTCTTGAGATTGAGCCCTGCATAGGGCTCCCTGCTTATGGGGAGATTGCTTCTCACTCTTATTATCCTTCTGTGCGCTCTCTCTCTCTCTCATTTGTTATCTCTCTCTCTCAAATAAATAAATAAAAACCTTAAAAAGAGAGAGAGAGACCAGGGACAGAGAGTAAAGACTAAGGACTGTTTAGCATGCGAGTGGATGAGCAGGGAAAGGGGCAGAGGGTGAAGGAGAGAGAATCTCAAGCAGACTCCCCACTGAGCATGGAGTCACATGAGGCTCTCGATCCCAGGACCCTGAGATCATGACCTGAGCCTAAATCAAGAGTCAGACGCTCAACCAAACTGAGCCACGCAGGCGCCCCATTCCACTTATAGATTATCACAGCAGCAGGCTTCATGCTTTTCCCTTCTACTTCATTCTCAGATCCCCAAAATGGTCTTCCATAGTACAATGAGAAAATTATTTTCTCCCACTCTAAAGACTGCAGAGTTTTCCTTGCTCTGAGTCTATCCACCCACAGATAGAGGTCAGAAGGAGACTTAAGACCATCAAGAAAATTACATGCATAAGCTGGAAGTTTAAATCCACCGGTATAGTGATAAGTGCTTCAACAAGAACTTATTTAAAAATTGCAGAGCTCTGACAGATGGTTTCTGCGTTAAGTAAAAATAAGGTTGTTAATTTAGTGCAAATCACGGATGGTAAAGGCTTTGTTTCCTAACATTCTAAGCAGAAATTGAGGATGATCATTAGTTGGTGCTTTTGTCATTAAAAACAAAACAGACACCACAGTAGTACTAGGCAAGTCCTAAGAAGTAATCTCTGTACTGGTAAGAGGAAGAGCTAAATATTGGTTGCATTCATGGTTTGCCATGAAAATACATTTATATGGACCTGGTGTTTTAGTTAAGATTACAAGAGCCTACGGTAACAAACCTGAAAATAGATTAGCTCAAACCAAACTGTGTTTCTTGTTTAGATAAGGTCCAAATCAAGCTCTCTGGCTCCATCCATTTATGCCCCTTCATTACAACATCTAAAATCTATGGTTATTGCCTCTGTCTCCCTCAAGCTGGCAGAAAGAAAAGGGTGAAAGAAGCCAGCCACATGGGTGGTTTTTATGAAATAGGTCTAGATGTCATATGTTACCTATGTGCACATTCTTCTTTGTCTGTTTAAGATTTTATTTATTTGTTTATTTATTTATTTTTTTAAAGATTTTATTTATTTATTTGAGAGAGAGAGAGAATGAGAGATAGAGAGCACGAGAGGGAAGAGGGTCAGAGGGAGATGCAGACTCCCCGCTGAGCAGGGAGCCCGATGTGAGACTCGATCCCGGGACTCCAGGATCATGACCTGAGCCAAAGGCAGTCGCTTAACCGACTGAGCCACCCAGGTGCCCTGTTTATTTATTTATTAATGCTCATGGGGGGGGGAGGGGCAGAGAGAGAAGGTTCTAAGCACAGAGGGAACCTGACATAGGGCTGGATCCCATGACCCGAGATCGTGACCTGAGCCAAAATCAAGAGTTGGATGCTCAACTGACTGAGCCACCCAGGCATCCCACCTATGTGCCCATTCTTTTGACTGGTCTCCAGTCACATGGTCACACTGAGAGCAAAGGTGTGTGCCAAGGAAGAAGTGAGAACAGGTTGGAAGTATGGCTAACCTGTCTCTGCCATAGTTCATTAGATCTGTGCTTTTGAAAATGAGCATATGAGGACCTGAGACATAAGATACAGTCACATGTCTTAAGGGCTTGTTTGTGAACTCTAGTGGCTATGTGAGAAGTTTTGTTTGGAGAGCTTCTTTAAAATGTTCATTCCATGATCCCAGTCTCTGAGATTCTGACTCAATAGTGCGGGGTCTTTCTTGGGAATCTGCACTCTTTATAAATGACTCAGGGGATTTTTGATTCAGATGGTCTTTGAGCAACACTTTGAGACACACTGTCATCAAGTCATAAAAACTTAAATGTTTTAAAGAAATATTTCAAGGAATATTTCTTCATCATTTATGATGAAGAAAGTGTAAACATTGAATATTTCAGTGGTTGAATTTTATTAATAAGGACAATTTAGACTCTGAAAGGGAAATAGAATTCTTGGCTTATATAAAACATTGATGTTCATTTATTTATAAGCTAGGCAGTTCCTATCGCAGCTGAGTTTTTTCTTCATTAACATTAGCTGCCTTAGAGAACATGGTTATTAGTATGCCATGTGTAACTGAATATTCTCTGGCTTTCACCCACCTTCCCAGGTGTGGAACTATTGGTAGGCACCCAAGGTCAGCTGTGATTGTTGATGGTCACATGAACTGAGCACCACTACTGGTGTTGGTAAAGATTGCTTAGCCTTTGGTCTTCCTGGGCATTGCTTGGCATCTCACCTCCGAGTAGTTTGGATCCATTCATTGTTATTGTGTGTGTGTGTACGTGTGTGTGTGTGTGTGTGTGTGTTTCATCTCAAGGGGGTATATCTGTCTAGTGTAAAACCCAGATTGATCTTGTAGGGAGGGAATTTCAAAATTGATCACTTTCTCTTTTTGGCCTCATTCTTATTTAAAAACTGTTTTTCCCTATTAATCATAGCAAGTTGGACTTTGAAATGATACCAGGATTTAACTCTAAGAAATTGTAAAATGAGCCATGTGCAAAGTTTTCAGTAAGATTACAAGAATCAGTTCTTAGATTCACAGAAATGCCACAGTACTCACCTTTCCATATTCTGCAGGGGCCGGCCAAGTGATGCAAATGAATGAGCACAGACAAGTTTTGAGGCTTGGATAACTTTTTTCCTCTTACACGTTAAACCTTTTAACAGCATTTACTTTATTTGCATTTTTTAACTATAGAAAAATACAGAGGCTTTTTTAGTTCATTTAGTTTTTTGTCACACATATTTTCCATTTGTTGATTATAGTTTTCACCATGGTGTTTTTTCTAATGTCCTCTTAAATTCTTTAGACACAGGCACATTTTGCATATTAAACACATAGAGAGTATTTTCACTATTTATGGATGAAGTTTCCTTTGTATCAGTCAACTTTTTTAAATTTTTTTAAAGATTTTTATTTATTTGAGAGAGAGAATGAGAGAGAGAGAGAGAGCACATGAGAGGAGGGAGGGTCAGAGGGAGAAGCGGACTCCCTGCTGAGCAGGGACCCCCCCCCCCCCGATGCGGGACTTGATCCTGGAACTCCAGGATCATGACCTGAGCCGAAGACAGTCGCTTAACCAACTGAGCCACCCAGGCGCCCTGTATCAGTCAACTTTTACTATGTTCTTTTGCAGTAACAAATGACTCCAAAGTCTTGGTGGTTTACAGTAATGAAGGTTTATTTGCTGTTTCGTAGGTTCTCTGGGGTGGGTTGACTGCAGCTATGTTGGATGTCACTTTTTCACTTTGAGAAAAGGCAGCCCTTGTGTGGAATAAGCCATTCTCATGATGGGAAGAAAAGAAAATTACCAGAACCATCCTGTCTGTTTACAAGTTCAGTCATTTCCACACTCATTCTGTTTTGCAAAGCATTATGACCAGTGCTAAATAAATGGGCCAGAAACTATCCTATCACAGAGACAAGCAACAAATAATTTTAATAAAAACATAATCGTATGCTCTCTTATTTATTTATTTTTTAGTTCTTTGGCTTTTGAAGTTGTCCTTTCAATTTTCCTACATTTGACTGGATCTAGATATGATAATTAGTTTATGTTATCCTAACTCTACCAATAAGAAAACATGAAAATAATATATCTTGACGAAAAATGTCACCCAAAAGGTTCAGACCACCCAAAGGTTTCAAATGCCACTCACCTCCAGCTGGTTATTGCCATGGAGAAAGTACATCTTTGGATTTTTCACAAAAAGCTAGAAACTGTATGTTGACAAAATTGCCCAAAAATGTTTTAATAGTGTGGGTTAAACAATACATGGTTCAAGGCTGCTTTCAGCCTGTAGACTATAGATGGAGGTCTCTTCCTCAGGGACATAGAATTCATGCCAATTTAAAAAAATAGGCCTCATTGATTCAACAATCTGAGAGAATACAAGCCTGAGAGACAGTTAAGGTTATGGTTTATAGCCACTAAAAATTCACTTCTATGGGATTTAGGAGTAAATAAAGTAGAGTAATAAAATAATTCCAAACAAGGCTAATTAAAATAGCTAATTACGGGTTCCTGGAGACCTGAGTGTTTGGAAGTCACATCTCATTCCTTCTGGAAATAGTTTTCCAAATTCATTTTACATACTTCTTCTGAAGTAGTTAAGCATTCTCCCCTTCTATTTTACATCATTATTTTTCTTAGCAAATGTTTTATGACCCCAAAGTGGGGCTAAACCAGCCAATGAAGCACAATAGAGTGGTAGGGGTATAATGTGTGATTTTTATTATACGTAAGTACAGACTCTGTAATTCTTGAGACTGAAACTGATTTTATCTGGAAAAAGGTGATTTCGGAAGATCAATGATAGATGTCAGCCAAGCCCAGTTCCCATGAAGAAGCATCATGTTCCCAAGAGTAAATACAATAACTCAGCAAAAACATAATTACTACTTCTGTTGTAGCTATAAATAAATTGTTCCTGATGTAAATTTTTACATAAATCTAGAAATTTACATTTTTTTCTCATTTTTCTAATATAATGTTGTCCGTGATATCATTATATTTGGAAGTATTATGTGTTTTGCAACTCACTCCTGTTACTTCTTTTAATTTCCCATTTAATTTCTATACAACATGTCACATATTACCTGTATTGCCTTGTAATGATCACCTTCCACAGATAAGGAGCTTGATTATGCACTGCCTCCCTCACACGATCATCTGATTAATGGGTTGATACATTAAATACAATGGGTAAAGGTAAATTCTGTGTTCCCACCCTAGACTTATTTTCTTTTGTGGTTTTATATTTTATCAGTGTATGTTATACTCAAAGACCATATGTGTGACATTGAGCAGCATTTTTCACACTGTGTTCTTATGGAACAAGTATCATGTACAAATGTGAGGCAGTTTTAAGAAAAAACTACTTTTTCAAAAATACTGGGAAAAATAAAAGAAAACATTGTTCTTTTAGTTCTCAGGGCTTTTAAGAGTACAGTATTGACTTTACATATCCAGGAGGATTCTAGCATGCAGCTTTTCCCAAATTTACCTGACAAGAGAACCCTTTGCTTATGCAGCATCTTGCAGGACCAGATGTTCTGAGGAGCACACTTTAGGAGAGCGGTAAACTAGCTTTAAGGATTTAGATGAAATTCGAAACTCAGTGGATATCCAGTTATCTCCAAGTTGGAGACTGCGCACACCAGTAATTTTCAAAATGTCCTCTGCCGAGTGCTCTGAGGGTTTATGAAAATATTTAAGGGGGCAGCTTAGTGTCCATACCTCTCATTTCCTCTTCATATAGAGCATTTCTGTTTTTACTTATTTTAAATCTGTAATTCCATATGAATATTCCTTAAAGGCAGGATTCTGAATTGACGAATTTTAAAGAAAAAGAAGGAAAAGAGTAAGAGAGGGCAGCAGGGAAGGAGATTAAGAGGGAGGGAGAGAGGGATAAAGAAAGAATGTATCTTTTATCAGTGCACAAGTGGAGTCAGTTGCCTGAATTTGCTCATTTTTCTTTTGGCTGTAGAATTCTTGATATGTTAGGGGGTGGTTTGTTCATTATATCATTATGAAAATTGGGGGAGAAAATTAAGGGATGCTTTGAGTAGTTAATGTACTTCTGGCATTCTGTAAATTCAATTAATTATGTATGGATCACATTACATCTGTTATAGTAATAACAACAGGCTGGTGTTTTCTGGTGGAGAAACTAGTCCATCAATCACCCATAATCATTGATCTTCAAATAAGGGGACCCATTCTCACTGGCTTAGAGTAACCAAAGTGTGTTTTCAACGTTACTGCCAAAACATATTGTATTCCACAAATCTCTTAAGAAGGCTTGTTCTGTTTCCACTTGAGATATGAAATGACATCTGAAGTGGTGATATATGTAGACTTAAAGCAATCTTTTTCGATCATTATAACCTTTAAGCACCACTAGCATCCCTCAGGATTCTTTGACCTTTTCTCTCTGTATTATGTCTTTTGACAGCTCAGAGAAGTAGTATACCTGACATCTGGTAGAAACATGAAATGTTAATTCTTGACACATACTTAATATTGCCAACCACTTACAGATACTTATATGATGGATTTTGTTTTTCCCATGGCTATAACATGAAGTCTATATGGGTTTTCTTAATACAGTGGTAGAAAGCAGTGCAAGTTATTTATATTCTAGTTTTCCAAAGCTGTGGCTCTATCTTGGATTCATCGCCATAGATTAGGCAGAAGGCATAGCCCTACAGTGACAGGATTTTGTTCTCTACAGTAATAGAGTAAAGAATAAGGGGAGTTAAAAGACTATTAGAACAAAACGCAGACACATACGCACAACTGCACCACCCAGTGGGTGTTATTATTAAAGACATTATTAATATTTCTGTTAGTGAAGTAGACCCTAGGCAAAATACCCTATGTCTTATAGGCAGTGGGGGTATTAAAGCAGCTATGACTTCTTTCTGATTCTTAGTGAAGTATATTGGAGATATGTATTCCAAGCTACAAGGCATCAGTAAGAATCCTCAAGTAAACTGAAGAAGTGCTAGTTTACTAAAACCAAGTCATTATGGTCAGAACATCATAATGCAATGAAGGAATTCTTCATACAGTAAAAGGATTTAGATGAAATTCGAAACTCAGTG
Organism: Callorhinus ursinus; assembly: GCF_003265705.2. NCBI lineage: Eukaryota > Metazoa > Chordata > Mammalia > Carnivora > Otariidae > Callorhinus > Callorhinus ursinus. Next base: position 29,234,330 of record NW_027397077.1, on the reverse strand, counting down.
GATATCCAGTTATCTCCAAGTTGGAAGAACTGCAAAACAAGCCAAGAAATGACTTCCTAGTCAAAGGAAGTGAGCATTAAACATACAGCCTGGGAATTTCAGTTGCAAGTATTATGTAGAGAAAATTTAGAACTATATATAAGACTGTTCTCCCCCCAAAATAGTACTTATGTATATTTTTTGTTATATTTGTGAACTCCAATGTCTTAGGTACATGATTAGGGATAGATGCCTTGAATCGATTTTAATAGGAATTGTCACAACTAGCAGTTAGGTTATTAGTATTGTGATAAGACATCCTGAGAAGGGACCTAACATACCACCCTTATATATCTGCAAAGTTCTTGAACAATTTGTGGCATGGAGAACTGCTTCTTCTAAGCTCTGTGGAGTGCGTTGGTGAAAGGACTTGAGAAATTTCATACTTGGAATTGAAAAAATATTATAGAGTTGTTAATTGTATAGACAGCCATACTTCTTTTTTTAAGATTTTATTTATTTATTTGACAGAGCCATACTCTTATCTTAGTCCTAGTATAATCCTAGTAAAACTTAGGGAAACTACCTTCAAATGGTCTCTCTGTAACAATGAGGGGACTTCATTAAATGACAAAAGGAGAGATGAATTGTATGAAAATTGTTTTAGAATCAGGATGCAAAAGCCTCCATTGCAGGGTAAGTGCACTGAAGAAAAGAAAGGAATCCTCTAGCAAAGCTGCATACAAGATTCCACATGGAAAATGGAGGAGGGGGCACCTGAGTGGTTCAGTCAGTTAAGTGTCTGACTCTTTGATTTTGCGTCAAATTATGATCTCAGGATCGTGAGATAGAGCCTCATGTCGGGCTCCAAGCTCAGTATGGAGTCTGCTTGAGATTCTCTCTCTCTCTCTCTCTCCCTTTGCTCCTTCTGCTTTCTCTCTCTCTCTCTCTGTCTGTCTCAAAATAAATAAATTAGTAAATCTTTTTTAAAAATGGCAGACATTGTCCAGACAATTCCAAATAGATTTACAGAGGTTCAGCACAATGTCTACCAGGAATTGCAGGGTGGGTGCGTAGGTTTGCGA